>NW_011494613.1:4385643-4408004 GCF_000754665.1 Bison bison bison | reverse complement strand
TTAGTCAGACAAAGGATGACAGTCAGTGTACTGAAGTGGCGTTGAGATGCTTGCCAAAGAACTTCTGGAGTAGCTACCACAGCAGATACCAGCCTCCGGGTACCCACATGCTTCTCTGGGAGTATATTAGAGATGAGTGGAGTCTAGGTGCTAACAGGTGTTTGCCTCTCTTCCCAAAGTTTGTCTGCCCCTGAAGAATTCCAAGTCTATATCTCTATGTGGTTATTCATGAGCTGTGGTAGCCACAATATCCCAGCAATTGCTTTACTTCAGTAGTTCAGGCAGATGAAGCCTAAAGAGCATCTTCTTAAACTCCTCAGGTCACTCTGTCTAGGGTGTGAAGACAGCTCATTAGCTAAGAGTTTTTACCCTGGCTCTGTAGTGATGACACGGACATTGAGAGTCTGGAGTGTAGCTGCAGACATGTGCAGCCTCCGTTAATGAGAACATTGGACATATTATTTTAACACTATAATAGAATTAGTGAAGCAATGTTTCCATTAGATAAAACTTCTGGAAGTCTTTATTAGTCATAATAGTCCCTCTAGACCTAACAGAACACCAGAATATTATTTCTCATGTGATCTGTCCAGCAAGATTTGAGTTTTCTTTCTTAGCGATATCAGTGGTGCAAGCTACCATATGAGAGAAAGGTCAACTGTAGGACAAGGATCAAAGAATTAAGTTTGTGAATCCTACCCTTGGAATTCTTCCTGGAGCTTGTCTTTTTTTACTAGTTTACTCTGTTCTTGGAATTAAAAATCAGCAGCTGTGGTTAGGAAAAGCTATTGATTATTTAACTACTGTGCTATTATCTACACTACTCGTTACCTCTGTTAATGGGAGATTCTTTAGGTTAGGAATCATGTGTTATTCACTAGTGTATCTGAAACATTTAGCATTTTACTGAATGGAATAATCATGAATGAATTATATTTTTCTAAAAACAGAGGAAAGATTAGTCCTCAAGAGGAAAGTTATAATATTTATATTCCTTACTGCTGCTGCTAAGTCGCTTCAGTCGTGTCTGACTGTGCAACCCCATAGACAGCAGCCTACCAGGCTCCCCTGTCCCTGGGATTCTCCAGGCAAGAACACTGGAGTGGGGTGCCATCGCCTTCTCCGATTTATATTCCTTAACTCTGAGACAAATGAAAAACCCTTCCTTTCAAAATTGGGATCAGTGGCACACCATGTTCTCATCAAAGGTTGATTTTCTCCTCTCATTTCCTTCCAGCTTCCTGGAATGGGATGATTCTAATACTCATAACAGATATCATATATTGCATGCTTATTAGAGTTTAAGAACTATGATATACACTTTAAATTACACTAAAGATAATAACACTGGAAATAGTTATTCAGCTTTTGCTATGTGCCAGATACTAAGTACTTTATATATAGCTACTTAATATCAGTTCAATATTGCAGATGGGGAAAGTAAAGCACAGTGAGACGTGCATGGCCCAGTCAGCTGGTAGGTATGCAGTCAGACATTGAACTTAGCCTGTGTGCTGGCTCCTTTAAGCCTTTTTCAGCGCTGTCTCCTGTGTGCTATGCTGCCTCCAAGGCCGTCACTGGCCTTTTGGTCCTTTGGTGCAAATTAGAAAGAAGCACGTCTACCTCGGTAATAAGAAATTTTACAAACATAAAGCCATTGTTTAGGAATTATGCAAATTGAATTATTAAACATAAAATTATAGATCTTTTGAATTTTTAGTCAATCTTTCGGAAAATAGCCCCTGGGATATAAAAGTTTATTTCATAATACACTTCTTTCTTTATTAGAAATTGAATTACTTATGACAAATTGAATGCTTTCTCCAGTATCTCTTTTTCTATAGAAATAGTTCCTAGATTTGTGTGGCATCTCTTTTGTGATGTGTTAAATCTTAAGGGGTTTATGCATTTTAATATTATGAAGATATTTTTCCCACTGATGACTAATATTGAAAAAGTTAAATATGTCCTGAGAGCTACAAAAGTATTTGGATATGAGTCTGGTAAATTATTGCTGAAAATATATACATGTGTGTATATTTGAGATATTTATTCTTCTGTGCATAATTCTTTTGAAGAAAAATCTGGCCATAGTATACATGTTGTTATACAAGTTTTTAAAAAAATATGGTCAATGAAATCTACCCTCTTAACAAAATTTTAAGTGTGCAGTGCTGTTCATAGTAGGCTTAATGTGATACAGTGCATTTCTAGAACTTAATTGCCTTATATCACTAAAACTTTAAACCAGTTGAATAGCAGTTCACTGTTTCCCTTTTCCCCAGTCTCTGGCAACCACCATTCACTCTGCTCTCAGCTTCTGACATTAAAAGATGTATAGAACACTCTTATGGACTCTGTGGAAGAGGGACAGGGTGGGAAGATTTGGGAGAATGGCATTGAAACATGTAAAATATCATGTATGAAACGAGATGCCAGTCCAGGATCGATGCACGATACTGGATGCTTGGGGCTAGAGCACTGGGACGACCCAGAGGGATGGTATGGGGAGGGAGGAGGAAGGAGGGTTCAGGATGTGGAACATATGTATACCTGTGGCGGATTCATTTTGATATTTGGCAAAACTAATACAATTATGTAAAGTTTAAAAATAAAATAAAATTTAAAAAACAAACAAACAAAAAAAAGATGTATAGCATTACTGATCAATCACCAGAGAGAATGTCATATTTTAATAAATAAGTCATTTCTAAAAAGAAATTTAAATTACTGGCATCACAGCAGTATTATATTCTTTCCTATGGTCATTAGTTAATTGAAGTTGTAAATTTTCACAAAATTGCAGTAATTCACATATGTTATAATTTTCAAATTATATATGTCATCTGAACAATACTCAAACTGTAGTATGCATTTGGCTCATCTGAGATCATATTAAAATGCAGATTCTAATTCAGGAAGGCTGGTGGGGCCTGCGATTCTGCAATTCTAACAGTCTTCTAGATGACAGTGGTGTTGCTAGTTGTGGGCTATGTTAGCAAATATCCAGAACTACAAAGAGGCCATGATATTCATTTTCATAAGCTTTTCCTTTAACAACAACGTTGTCATATCCAATATTGGAAAGAATTGCTTTTGAAACAATTTTAGATCATAGCTGGGCTAATAGTGAGATTTATAGGTGAGTTAAATCTTCCTCCTTTTTCTGGTAATTCAATGTTAGAGAAATTGGTGTCAGAGCCAGGAAAATCTTCAACTGGTTCAACATCAGTGATATCATTTTAGTAAACAGCATTGCTTCATGTTTCTTCAAAGAATTTCTTATTGCTTTGAAGGAAATTATTGATTAAGGTTTGGTTCCTGCACATACTGCATATAGCATTAAATAACATCAGTGTTTCAAGAGGCTGAAATATTTTAATGGCAGTTAATTTTTGTACTGCCAAAATTTCCATAGCTAAGAAAAATCAATTGCTGTATTAAGTGGGTAATGATACAATAATCTGCAATTTATGCCCAAGTCATATTTATTTTGTGTATTATTGATGGGAAATGAATATTTGTTGTTACATAATGATCTGTGTCATCATGAAAGTATTTGCAGATTTAAGAACTCAGAAATATTCTGATCCAGTAAACAAATAGCAGATGATATGGGCTGCATTAGATAGTATCAATCTAACCTGTGTACTAATACCAATAAAGAACTTTTTGCTCACATTTCAGATACTTACCTGTAATTTCTTGTGTAAAAAGACAAGTTATTTTAGATGTTTGACCAACAAGGCCTTTTGATTATCAATCATATTTGTTCTTTGTCAGGAATATCCTAACAAAATATTCTGATTTTGTTAGGATAAGATACAATGCTGCTATCTGTTAGAAAACTGTCATAGTTAATAGGCAAATTGCCCATATTTTGAGTTAATAAAGTTAAAAAGTATGTCAGTAGTTCAAAATGGTAAAATTGTCTCTGATACGAGTGATAACCTCTTGAATACGGAGTCTCTGTGCGTGTGTGCATGCTCAGTTGCTTCAGTCATGTTTGACTCTTTGCAACCCTGTGGTCTGTAGCTCACCAGGTTTCTCTGTCCATGTGATTTTCCAGGCAAGAATACTGGAGTGGGTTGCCATGTCCTCCTCCAGGGGATCTTTAAAGTGCATAAATTAATAACATTATGTGGCAGCCCTGGCCACCTCCCATCCCAGAGCTATTTTCTCATGGTGTTTCATACTGAAATTGTACTCAGTGGTTAGATAGTGGATGGATAGTGGTTCCCTCACTCCTGGCATCTCCACTTTCCAGATTAACCTCAAAAATTCAGTTGTAGAAAACCAGCTAGGACACCTGAAGTCTTTCCACATGTAGTAGTGATAAGATCTGCCTAGATTTCTACATGGAGGCCTCTTGGAGAGGGAACTGATGTCGGTAGATTTTCCATCCATGGGATTTGTAGGTCAGCTCTTGAGCAGAAAGAAGGGGAATTCATGCAGGTCCCTGTGCAGTCTTGATTTTCATGTGATCTTGACTTGAAATGCCATTTTGTGGTACTAGTGTCATGGCTGGAATGAAACTGGAGTCACCTAGCCCAGCCTTTTCTCCAGTGTAGGTATCTCCTTTCTAGCTTCCTTGAGTACCTCCCTTTTAGCCGAGGGTTTCCAGTGATGGGCTGCTCAGTAGTTCATTTCATTTCAGTGCGTTCCAGAGGCCCAAGTCTATTTACTAGAAATATTAACCATATATTAGGCTGTCTTAATTATCAGTTAATTAATTACTAGTTTGTAACTTTATTCAAAGTATTTTTTTCCTGAAACAGTAAAACTGATCTTCTTCAAACATTTATCAAAGGTGAATCTAAAGTCCACATTTAGCTACAAAGAAATAGATAAAAGCAGGATATAGGAATACAGAACTTCAAAACTGGAAGAAATTATGTAATGATTTATATTTGTGTTTTTCATTTACCCCCTCCCCCCACAGATTCCCTTTGTGTGCCAACTTTAAATATCAAAAGAAAATCTCTCCTAGTGTGTAAGAGCTGAATTGCTATCAAAATCCCACTGATAATAAATACTCTGTGGAATGTAACTGATTGTATAGAAATGTTTAAGGTCATTTAGTCTTATTAGCAATAACGTCAGTCAATATACCCTGAATGCAGTGGATGCTCACAGAAATCATTAAGCTAATTGTCTTTGGGGAATCCATGTTGCATATTTCTTTTCCAATTTACTATGCTCTCTCCGAGCTGCCTTCCCCCCCCTTTTTTTTGGTTCTTTTAATATTTTGACTTGAGATCCATAAACATCTAGTCAGAATTTAAATTGTGGAAGGATCCTTATGGGAACTCTAGCTCTAAACTTTCTTCTTCCTTTTTAACCAGGCCCTTTTTTTTTTTTCCTCATGAAAGATTTGGGCTTAGTTTGAATAAATCATAATCACTGTGGTTCTTAGCTGTTAACAAGAACAAAATGAGGGTTCATGCTGGCCGGCGTTGTGGCGGCAAGAGCAGGTGGACGGGCTGTGCTGCTGAGGAGGGCTGTGAGCTTGGCAGCTGTCTGACACATCTGGACCCACCCTTCCCCTCAATTAACCCTGACAGGGAGGACAATTTACAGTGTGAAAAAGGGGCAATGTGCCCTATAATGGCCGATTTGAACTTGGCCTCAGGCTTAAGGATGTGTTTAGAGCACTGTTTCCAGAGGGCACACAGAGGTGTCAAAGCTGGAGTAGTTTTTCACCCGTTTTACCCACCTTTCAAATACACAGTCGGTAAAAGTTCTCAAGACATTGAGTAGGAAAGTTGGAATCACAGTGAAAAGAAATCCTTTGAAACATGTATAATATCATGTATGAAACGAGTTGCCAGTCCAGGTTCGTTGCACCATACTGGATGCTTGGGGCTGGTGCACTGGGACCACCCAGAGGGATGGTATGGGGAGGGAGGAGGGAGGAGGGTTCAGGGTGGGGAACACATATATACCTGTGGCGGATTCATTTCGATATTTGGCAAAACTAATACAATATTGTAAAGTTTAAAAATAAAATTAAAAAAAAAAGAAATCCTCATGCTTCTACTTTTTCTTCAATTCTTGCTTCTTTCAACTGTCTGGGTCTGTATACAGAAGCAAATCAACAAATATTAAGTAAATGTCTATGGAGAATTCTTGAAGGAAAATAATCAAGCTAAGAGAAAATCCCTGCCTTCTATTAACGTATGGCCTAATTGGAAGTGAAAGGATGAGAGAATCATGTGTGAAAAATTATTCAGGCTCAATATATTTCTCTGAAACACAAAAGGAAGAGCAGGGGTTTATAGCAAAGAAAGTTTTATGTACATTGCAACAATTTACTTTGAATAGCACCACTTTAAAATACTGTGTCCTACTAACTCCATTCATAACCTAAATATTCTGATGGTGCCAGGTTGTTGTTTTTTTAAAACCTCCTCCAAATTCTGTTTTTCGGGTGATCTTTATTCTGAAAGTGATGGCAAAACCTAGTCAGATCATATGTTCTCATTTATAGTTCAGAAATTTTGGTCACTATTTAGTTTTATATTTTCTGCTAACTTGAGTGTGACCCTAGGCAATCCTCTTCAGTTCTGTATTTCTTGGATTCCTAATCTATAAAATAAACTGGTTTATCCTTGAAGTACATTGGGGTTCTTAAATGCAATGATTTTGATATTTATATACAGAGGATGAGATGATTGGATGGCATCACCGACTCAATGGACATGAGTTTGGGTAAACTCTGGGAGTTAGTGATGGACAGGGAGGCCTGGCATGCTGTGATTCATAGGGTCGAAAAGAGTCAGACACGACTGAGCTGAACTGAACTGATATAGGTAAAACTCTTTTGACCTTAGAGATTTCTTAGTAGTGTCTAGCCAGATCTTAAATTTTTTCCTTAAAAGGTTCTTTTAATTAGAAAAGTAGTTTATACTGCTGGCTGCTGCTAAGTCACTTCAGTCATGTCCAACTCTGTGCGACCCCATAGATGGCTGCCCACCAGGCTCCCCTGTCCCTGGGATTCTCCAGGCAAGAACACTGGAGTGGGTTGCCATTTCCTTCTCCAATGCATGAAAGTGAAAAGTGAAAGTGAAGTTGCCTAGTCATGTCCAACTCTTAGTGACCCCATGGACTGCAGCCCACCAGGCCCCTCGGTCCATGGGATTTTCCCGGCAAGAGTACTGGAGTGGGGTGCCATTGCCTTCTCCAGTTTATGCTAGTCATAGAAAATTAAGAAAATACCGATGAGAGAAAAAAGTCCCACCTGCCAGAATAACTGAATAATCATATATGCTTCCCTTTCCACTTATTCAGTTGCTAAGTCATGTCCTACTTTTTTGCAAGCCCATAGATCATAGCCCACCAGGCTCCTCTGTCTATGGGATTTCCCAGGCAAGAATACTAGAGTGGATTGCCATTTCCTTCTCCAGCGGATCTTCCTGACCCCAGGATCAAACTTGCATCTACTGTATTGCAGGCGGATTCTTTACCACTAAGTCATCAACCCACTCCAGTGTTCTTGCCTGGAGAATCCCAGGGACGGCAGAGCCTGGTGGGCTGCTGTCTATGGGGTTGCACAGAGTCAGACACGACTGAAGTAACTTAGCAGCAGCAGCACCAGGGCTTTCCACTTGTACTGTGTCCCAATTCAGTGAGAGTCCTAGTAATGGTGATCTGACAGCACACCTGAGAGGTTATCACCACACACTTTTCATCATCCTGGGTACTGGATATTGTCTGACCAATGAGTGATCCAGTTCCAGAACCTCATCCTAAAGGGCCTGCTTTCTAAAACCATAAATTTTTTTTTTTACTACTTTCTTCTCTTTACAGTTTATCAATGTGAACCCTTATATCATGAATTCAAGATTTTTCTTCTTTTCTGACATAAGCAGTTATTTTTCCCTCTAAGCAATTTATTAATCTCATCCCACAAATTTTGATATACTGTGGTTTTAAATTTTCATTCAGTTCTAAATATATTCTAGTTTTTTCTTTGTGGTGCTTCTTTGACCCATAGCTTATTTATAAATATGCTGTTTAATGTGCAGATAACTTACAGATTTCCAGAAAATTTTCTTATTATAATTTCTAGTTGTAGTCTGTAGACTGTTGTAATCTGATAAATACTTTGTAGGATTTTAATCTGCTATTATTAAGACTTTATTTTTACCATTTACCTCTCTTTATTTCTTTGTGTAGAGTCAGATTTTCCTCTGGTATCACTTTCCTTCTGCTTAAAGAACTTTCTTTAACATTTCTTGCAGGGCAGGAGCTAGGGATAAATTCTCTTAACTTTTATTTTTCTGAAAAGTGTTTGTCTTTATTTTCATAAGATACTTGTCTAGCTGACAAAAGAATTCTAGGTAATGCGCTTCTTTCTTTCAGTGTTTTAATGTCTACTATATTCTGGCTTGAATAGTTTTTGATAAGTATGTTGTCATTTAAATCATTGTTTCTTTATATATAACGTGTCTTTTTTCCCTCTGGCTATTTTTATGATTTTATTCATGGGTGCTTAACAATTTGATTCTGACATGCCTTGACATTTTAAAAAATAGTTCTTCTCATTGGCATTTATTTGGCTTAGATCTGTGGTTTTTTATGTATTTTTTCATCAACTTTCAAAGAGGCCATTGTTTATTCAAATATTTTTTTTCCATTCATGCCTATCTTCTTCATATGCATCAATTACATGTATGTTAGAATGCCTGATATTGTTCTTCAGATCACTGATGTTCTGGGTTAGTGTTCATTTGGATGGTTTCTATGGCTGTGTCTTCAAATCTGCTGATTTTTTCTTTTGTGGTGTCTAAAAAAATGTTAATTTTATCTGGTGTATTGTAAATTTCAAGTTTATTTTTCATCTTTAAACTTTTTAAAAAAATATACCTTCTATTTCTCTTCTCAGACTGCTCACATATCCCTCCCTTCTTAAAATACAAAGCATTTTAACATCTTTGTTCACTAGTTCTGTCATCTCTGTTTCTGTGTCTGTTTTTCTATTGGTTGATATTTTCTAAGTTAGTTTCCTGCTTGTTGCATGGCAATTTTTTTATTACATGTTAGATATTATAACTTGTGCATTTCTGGTGCTAGATTTTATTTTCCTTTTAATATTATTGGATTTTATTTTTCTATGCAGTGTATTTACATTGTATCAGTTGGAATGTTTTATATTTATAGCTAATGTAGCCCCACTATTTAGGGAATATACTTTTGAAGATTTTACGTGATTCCTCACCTATTATAAGATCACAAACTCTCCCTAGCTCTGTGCGCCTGGTTCTGTGTTGACCCTCCCCCCCAGCTTCCCACTGCATCCTGGTAACTACCTCCCAGGACATAAGCTTAGTCAACAGTAGAGCTCTTCTTGCTTGCTTCTCTTCTTTCATGGATCACAGTCTTGTCTTGCTTTTTGTCCATTGTCTTAAAATTGTCATTTCATATATTTTCTAGTCGTTTGTGGTAGGAAAGTAGCTACTGTCCATCTTGGTTACCAGAAAAATCTGTATTATTGTTTTTAGAAGTATATATTGATTTTGTTTAGTCTCTCTGTCCTGTCTGACTCTTTTGTGACCCCTTGGACAGTAGCCTGCCAGGCTCCTCTGTCCGTGGGATTTTCCAGGCAAGATTACTAGAGTGGGTTGCCATTTCCTCCTCCAGAGGATCTTCCTGACCCAGGGATTGAACCCACGTCTCTGTATCTCCTGCACTGTAGGTGAATTCTTTACCACTGAGCCACGGGGGAAGCCCTTAGAAGTATAGTTTCTAATAAAGTGTGCTAATTACAGCATATTCTCAGTTTAACTTCAGTCTTGTGAAGTGTTGATGCTTTTTTAGGACCTTTATGGTTTTTGTCTCTGCTTTATCTATTATTGAAAAGATGTGTTATAATTATAAATGTGTCAATTTCTCCTTATCATCCTTCAACATTTTGCTTTTTATACTTATAGTTTATTAGTTATTAGAATTATGTCATTGTTATATTTAGTAATATTTTATATCCTATTGAATTGAACCTTCTGAAATGTGAGTGACCTACATGCACTAAATGTATAATTAAACCCCAAACCTTACATTGACAAATAATCATCCTATTAAAATAGTGATAAATTTCTTCTCCATTTCTGGTAAAAAAATTAGTTAGAAAACTTACATATATATACACATACATACATACACAGAATGACTTTCTTTTAAAAATAAGTATTGCTTTGGAAATACTCCTAAGAAACTAGCTACCTTAAAATAACAATATGTATTTTTTATATAGTTTCTTGTCAAAGACTTTCTGAAGTAATAGCTTCCTCTATTACAATTTCAACTGATAGCCTGGGACATGGAAAGAATACGTATTTTATCATTACTCAGTCATTTTTTGTTTTTTTCTACTTTGCTTTCAGAAAAGAGGCAATGAAATTTTAAAGACCATGTCACAGGTAGCAGAAATGTAGCAAAATTGCAGACTATTGATACACACAACAGATATAACAAATTTCAAGCAGATTTTGATGACAGAAGCAAGTAGTCCTGAAGTCAACATAAATCGGTAGTGAAAGATTGAGATGTTTGATCATGATCACAGAAGAAAACCTAGAATGAATATGGCAGAACAGAAAATATCTGAAGTTCGTTACAGCACTCCATTCCTTTGTAATGTTGGAAGATCCTCAAATCAGAGACTGAATCTTTGATTTCATTTGCATGGTTGTTTAACCCCTCAAATCTTCTATGAATGTAGCAAAGAATATAAATGAACAATCCTGCCATCAGATTTTCTGGATGTTCTATTTTTATGTCACATTTTGTCACTAGATCTTTAATTTCTCCAGAAGTAAGCTACTTTGCTGCTGGTACTTGCTCATATTTTCCATCTTTACTTTCTTAGGAATTAAAATCAGGAGGAGTATTGTCAGGGTCTCCCCAAGAAGTCGCCATATCTGCTGTTCTTTTTCAGGATTTAAGAGATGACTGTCTTGAATGTCACTGCAGATGGTGACTGCAGCCATGAAATTAAACGATGCTTGCTCCTTGGGAAAAAAGCTATGACCAACCTAGACAGACTATTAAAAAAAAGTAGAGACATTACTTTGCCAACAAAGGTCTGTCTAGTCAAAGCTATGGTTTTTCCAGTAGTCATGTATGAATGTGAGAGTTGGATCATAAAGAAAGCTGAGCGCCAAAGAATTGATGCTTTTGAACTGTGGTGTTGGAGAAGACTCTTGAGAGTCCCTTGAGCTGCAAGTAGATCTAACCAGTCCCTCCTAAAGATCAATCCTGGGTGTTCATTGGTAGGACTGATGCTGAAGCTGAAGCTCCAATACTTTGGCCACCTGATGCAAAGAACTGACTGCTTGGAAAAGACCCTGATGCTGGGAAAGATTGAAGGCAGGAGGAGACAGGGATGACAGAGGATGAAATGGTTGGATGGCATACTGACTTGATGGATTAGAGTTTGAGCAAGCTCCGGGAGTTGGTGATGGACAGGGAAACCTGGTGTGCTACAGTCCATGGGGTCGCAAAGAGTTGGACACAACTGAGTGACTGAACTGAACTGAACTGTCTTGAATGTAATGTGCTTATCATAGCAAATTTCTTGAAATGATTCATGAATAACTGGGACATTCCTCATCTCATCATAGCCCCTGTTATTTAAAAAAGTAAATGGAATTTTAGAATGCTTGCTTTTCCCAGAAAACTGATTCAGTATCTACTCTGATAGCTGGAAACCATGGTGGCCCCAGAAGTTTAATAAAGAACCTAAGGCCTGGCAAGTGTCCCCAAGTCCTATAGACTTGCAGCTTCTGTTTTGACTTGGCCTTCTTGACTCCAAAACATATATCATGCATCTTAAAAGTCAGCCAATGCTCACAGGGCAAAACTTTTCCCAAGTTTTGAATTTGTATCCTGTAATTCCTCATTATCTTAACATAGTGAAAGTGTTAGTTGCTCAGTTGTGTCCAACTCTTTGCAACTCCCTGGACTATAGCCTGCCAGGCTTCTCAGTCCATGGAATTCTCCAGACAAGAATACTGGAGTCGGTAGCCATTTCCTTCTCCAGGGGATCTTACTGACCCAGGGATCGAACCCAGGTCTCCTGCATTGCAAGCAGATTCTTTACCATCTGAGTCACCAGGTAAGACGATCTTGAATATCTTTGATGCTTTTAAGATTTTTAAATAATACATTTAATTAAGCTTTATGTATCTCCCCCCTGCCCAGAGTGTGATTTGGTTTGTTTAAATTACTTAGTCTTTTATTACCTGAAGCAGAAATCTCATGCCTTTCATTCCATGTTCTTGACTTGCTTTTCTTTTCTGTCTTCCTCTCTTTCTCTCTCTCTCTCCCTTTCTTCCTTCCTTCCATTTTTAAAATATTTCAAAAGAGTACATGGAAGGTTAGCCTTCAGAGTTCTTGTCATTCTTTTGCTTTCACATTTGATTGGTAGTTTGATTATGTATAGAATTGTTAAAAATATTAAAAATGATGTCATTTTTATTTCAGAATTTTCAAAAATTTCATACTTTATTTCACTATTTTCAGCATTTATTGTTGTTAATGGAAGACTAATGCCATCCTGTTTTTGGTTCCTTTTTATCTATAGTGAGTCTTCTGTTTCTTGGGAAAGCTAGCATTAGAAAAGCCCTCTTAATATAAATCTATTTAAGTTGAATTGTTTGTGGAGTACTGCTTTCTGATAAAAAATAAATGATAGCATAGTATGATATTTTCTAAGTTTATATTTCACTTCCTGCACAATCATAAACATTTCTGCAAAAATATTACAAGACTTCCCCCCAGAAGCCTTTGATTTTTAAATGAATCTCTTGAAAACTTCCCTGGGGCTTTCCTGATGGGCTCAGATGGTTAACAGTCTACCTACAATGCAGGAGACCCAGGTTCAGTCCTTTCTGGGTCAGGAAGACCCTCTGGAGGAGGGCATGGGAACCCACTCAAGTATTCTTATCTGGAGAATTCCATGCACGGAGGAGACTGGTAAGCTGCAATCCATGGGGTCGCTAGGAGTCAGACGACTGAGCGACTTCACTTTCACTTTCACTGTTCTGGCCTGGAGAAGTCTAGTCCATGGGGTCTCAAAGAGTCGGACAGGAGTGAGTGACTAACACTTTGACTTTCTTCTTGTCATTCTTCTGATTGGTTTTCTCCTCATCCAGGCTTAACTGATCTCTTTTAATTCTCATTTAGTAGTAGCTTTGTTGGTGACTTAGGTCACCTCTATGAAGTCTAACATCTTTTCAAGATTTGCAGTTTTAAAATCAACTTGTGCTATAATTTATTAATATTATTATACATTTATTAAATGTTTATGACTTGCTTATTTTAATCATATATCTATTACAAATTCAATAAAAGATTGACCCAAATAGACTCTGATGTAATTGGTGAGGACAGATGTTAGTGTGACGTGGCCTGAGTATTTGAGTCAGGACTAATTTTACAGGTGGCCAATACGGGTAAAGTTTTTGAGCGACAACTGCTTCCCTGTGCAACCTCCTGGCTGTAAGAACTCAGATAATGAATACAGTCAGATAACAGAGAAGTTCCACAGTCCTTTCCTGGAAGTTTCTATGATATTCTCTTTATCTTTGGTGTGTTACAGAATTTCATGGCAATGTTTCTAGGTATTGGTCTTTCCCATTTATTCTGCTTAGCATTTGCTTCTTTCAGTGTGAGGCCAGGTGTCTGCAGTGCTGGAACATGTGCTTCTTTGCTTTTATTTGATCTGACAAGATGATGCATCTCCTTGCCATTTTCTAAAGATTTTAATAAATCTCTGGTCTGCTAAGGTCTCTCTCTCTCACCTCTTTAGTGCTTCTGTGTGCTTGCTAGCTTTTGTATTTCTTGATTGTCCTTTATACAGGCATTTTTGAGGAAGAAGACATAAAAATCTATGTCAACAGTCTACTATGTAGAACCAGAAGAATCAGGATTATTTATGTTAGATGCAGAGTGCTTTTGAATAAAAATCTCAGTCTCTCTCTCTTTATGTATATAGATATCCAATAATAGAGATTTGATATATATCTCCCCATACCAAATACATATATATGTATGTGTACATCTCTCTCTCTCTCTCTCTCTCTCACCTCTTACCAGATCTCTCTCTCTCTCCTTCTATATATATATGTATATATATCCCCACACCAAATCTCTATTACTGGATATTTAGGTTGTTAATGATTCCTCATAATTGTTTTAAAAATGCTTCCTATTAATTTTTGATATTTCTGCTTTTAAACTCTCCCTTTCCTCTGGATGCATATAAAAATTTCTACAGAAAAAATGCTATTTTAACTCAAATAAACTTATATTCTATAGCAAACAAACATTCCACTCTTCCTGAATGGGATAACCATTTGAGGACTAATTAGGAGAGACTGACTCCTTTGGGGCCAAATAAAAAGACTGAATATGAAAGGCTTTTGACAGCCAATCTGGAGAGGCATGAATAGTCAGAGAAAGGTCTCCATTTTTCAGCAGTGTAGACTCATCCTAAAGGAGAGAATGATATATCTGCTGACATTGAGAGGCTTACATACTAAAGGCAACCAAAATTTCCCCTCACCGAAGGGTTTGGCTGTCATCCTCAGGAGTGGTTGAAAAGGGAGCAAAGGGAGACATTCTTTATTAGGGGTCATTGAAACCCAAGGTCAGTAAAAGGGGTTTTTGACTGCCTATTAGGAAAGAGACACATTTTAAGATGTTATTTATGGATAAAATAAATATTTTGAATATGAGCCTCAAATCAGTTGTACTCAACAATCTAACATTGATTCAGTTTTGAAGTTTTTCATCATTGATTTGTGCAATAGAAAAATGACCCAGAAAGTATATGTTGTTCTAATGGTAAGGTGGTGGTGTTTTTCTGATGGTAAGCTTAACTAATGACTAAGCTGCTGAAATCTTTATTAATGGAGTGACATTCAGAGCTCAGATATTTTTAAAAAATAGCAGCACAGTCTGTAGAAGGGCTTCTCAATAGGATGTGGAACATTAATCCTCCAGATAGCACTTGTTTCTTTAAATGCTCCACTGCTTCAAATTAATCAGAAGGGTGGATGTACTGAACTTTAAGTTGCAGCCAAGCTTTCTCCCAGAGCTCTAGATGGCATGTTCCAGGGTGAAGAGTGGCCAAGATTTACTACTTTGTGTCCACAATAAGAACCCAAAAATGGTATAAAAGAAGCTTTTGGTAAAAGGTGAAAATTACTATCGCTCTAAATTAATAATCAAAATTATTGAAATTGAGCACAACTCCAGCTTTAATTTTCTTTTTGTTTCTTTAATTTTGTTAATGAATAGATAATGGTTCTCCTGACCAATGGCAGGTAAATCTGTTTGTCTGTTAAGAGGTACATTTGTTGATCTAGTGTCTTATTCTTGAACCAGTGCTAGGCTTTCCAGAGAAACTCTGACTATGAGCTGACTCAGCAGAAAGCTCTAAAGCTACTCTGAATCAGCTGGCATGAGATGCAGTGAAAGAAGGTTGGGCCAAGAGTCAGAAGCTCTGGGTCTAATCTTGGCTTAGCTAATCTCATCTGTATAGTGGGATTAATAATGCTGCTGCTGCTAAGTCACTTCAGTAGTGTCCGACTCTGTGCGATCCCATAGACAGCAGCCCACCAGGCTCCACCGCCCCTGGGATTCTCCAGGCAAGAGCACTGGAGTGGGTTGCCAGTTTCTTCTCCAATGCATGAAAGTGAAAGTGAAAGTGAAGTCTCTCAGTCGTGTCTGACTCTTCGCAACCCCACGGACCGCAGCCTACCAGGCCTCTCCATCCATGGGATTTTCCAGGCAAGAGTACTGGAGTGGGGTGCCATTGACTTCTCCAATAATGCTAGCTCTGCCTAACTACAAAACTGTGAAGAATCAGCTCAGTTCAATCACTCAGTTGTGTCCAACTCTGAGACCTCATGGACTGCAGCATGCCAGCTGCCTATCCATCACCAACTCCTGGAGCTTGCTCAAACTCATGTCCATCACATCAGTGATGCCATCCAACCATCTCATCCTCTGTCATCCCCTTCTCCTCCCGCCTTCAGTTTTTCCCAGCATCAGGGTCTTTTCTAATGAGTCAGTTCTTTGCATCAGCTTCAGCATCAGTCCTTCCAGTGAATATTCAGGACTGATTTCCTTTCAGACTGATCTCCTTGCAGTCCAAGGGACTCTCAAGAGTCTTCTCCAACAGCACAGTTCAAAACCATCAATTCTTTGGCGCTCAGCTTTCTTTATGGTCTAAATAGGACTAATGTATGGACAGTGTGACAAAACAAGGTATTAATATTTTTATATACACTGGAGAATTTCTGGGATCCCACTTTGATAAAGAAGAAGAAAATGCCTTTTTGTCTCTCTTCCACTTATAGTTTCCTCGGTGTGTTAGTTGGCTCAGAATGATATAACAGAGTATATAGACCAAGTGACTCTGATGCTAAAGTCCAAGATTAAGTTTCTGGCAATTCCGTTTCTGGTGTGAACCTTCTTTCTAGCTTGTAGATGGCCATGTTCTTGTTATGTCTTTATGTTACCATTAATTTTCCATGCTTTTTAGTGTCTCTTCTTTTTTTCTTTTTAATTACATTTAATAAGGACACAAATCCTATCAGATCAGGGTCTCACTGTTACGACCTCACCTAACCTTAATTACTCCAAATACAATTACACTGGTGGTTTGAGCCTCAACATATGAATCTGCGAGTGGGAGAACACAAACATCCAGTCCCTAACATTAGAAAAGATTATATTGATCCAGGACCTATAGAACTATTAGCTATGGACTGATAAATATCAGTGCCTCAAATAAGGCATCAACAGAGAGAAAAATGACCATGTGCTAATGACTTGCTTTCCAGAACTTCTCAATTAGCTTGTCTGTGAAGACTCTTCCACTCTTGGCTGGTACTTGAAGGAAGGACAAAATACTTAAATTTTGAGATGCCACTGCAAATCCTTTCATACAATTTGGACGTTGTCAAAAGCTTTTCAGAAATACTGGATTCAGACATCTGTACTAGAGTCATCATACTTAATTGTCTTTATTGATTGTCCCATCGTATATTTCTTAAATAACATCAGTTATCTTCTTTATGTTTGTGGAACCTGTGCTCTAAGGACAGAAAAGAAAGTGATGCAATTTTGATTCAAAGTGAGGTTCCTCTATGTCATCCATACAAAACAATGGAGAAAGATCTCTTCTTTAAAAATAACAGTGTAAAGGAGGAAATTGAAAACAAAATATTTAGAAAGATGCATTCTTTTAGCCCAGTTAGCACCATTTGGCATTTATGTTAAACACTTTGCATCCTAATGCTTAGGATCTGGAGAAGGCAGTGCCACCCCGCTCCAGTACTCTTGCCTGGAAAATCCCATGGACAGAGGAGCCTGGTAGGCTGCTATCCATGGGGTCGCGAAGAGTCGGACACGACTGAACAATTTTACTTTCACTTTTCACTTTCATGCATTGGAGAAGGAAATGGCAACCCACTCCAGTGTTCTTGCCTGGAGAATCCTAGGGATGGGGGAGCCTGGTGGGCTGCTGTCCATTGGGTCGCACAGAGTCGGACACGACTGAAGTGACTTAGCAGTAGCAGTAGCAGCTTAGGATCCTGGGTGGGAGTAGGTGCTGTGATGAGGTGGCAGTGAATTGTGTCCTACCTTAGGGTCAGGGAACAGCTGAAGGGGAGCTCATTCTGAGATAATGGGGTCCCTGAGAAGTGGTTCCAGGACCATGGGTACTCATGAATCAGGCTCACTTCTGAGGAATCTGCCAACAGGCACAAGCATCCTCATGCTTGGCTTATTCGGAGTGTGTCTTTGTCTTTGGGAGGAGGATTGTCCCGGATAAACTTGTCTGCTGGCCAGGTTAACATGGTAAGGAACTGGGCACAGAGAACAAGTCAGAAGCTTAGTGACCAGGACTGAAACACAATGGCAGACTGGAATGTATGGGTGACTTGCTTCTGAGATTGTGAAGGGGAGAGTTTTAATTCCTCCCTGAGAGGCAGAACATGATGTCAGGAATTTGGGCTATTCAAAGGCAGTTCTCCTGCTGCTCTCTGGCTAAGTTTAGTTTTTCTGTCTTTTCTGGGCTAAGAAGATTGATGTATGTTAGCCTCAAATGACAGAGGTATATTTTCTTGGAGAGACTTTTCAACAAACTTTAAATAACTTTATAGTTTGGTATAATTTTAGGCGAAGCCCCTGAAGACTGATGATTTACCAAGGTTCACAAACCATTTCTAAGAGCAGAGTGAGAATTAGAAGATAAATCCATTTTCCTTAATGAAAAATATTAGAAAACAACCATATAAATACAGACAGTTTTTGCTGTGCTATGTAAGAACTAAAGAGCCTCTTGATGAAAGTGAAAGAGGAGAGTGAAAAGTTGGCTTAAAACTCAACATTCAGGAAACTAAGATCATGGCATCCCGTCCAATCACTTCATGGAAAATAGATGGGGAAACAATGGAAACAGTGAGAGACTTTATTTGAGGGGGGGGGCTCCAAAATCACTGCAGATGGTGACTGCAGCCATAAAATTAAAAGACACTTGCTCCTTGGAAGAAAAGCTATGACCAACCTAGACAGCGTATTAAAAAGCAGAGACATTGCTTTGCCAACAAAGTCCGTCTGGTCAAAGCTATGGTTTTTCCAGTAATCACGTATGGATATGGAGAGAAAGAGACATGTGTACCCCAATGTTCATCACAGCACTGTTTATAATAGCCAGGACATGGAAGCAACCTAGATGTCCATCAGCAGATGAATGGATAAGAAAGCTGTGGTACGTATTACTCAGCCATTAAAAAGAATACACTTGAATCAGTTCTAGTGAGGTGGATGAAACTGGAGCCTATTATACAGAGTGAAGAAAGCCAGAAAGAAAAACACCAATACAGTATACTAACGCATATATATGGAATTTACAAAGATGGTAATGATAACCTTGTATGTGAGATAGCAAAAGAGACACTGATGTATAGAACAGTCTTTTGGACTCTATGGGAGAGGGAGAGAGGGGGATGATTTGGGAGAATGGCATTGAAACATGTATAATATCATATATGAAACGAGTCACCAGTCTAGGTTCAATGCATGAGTCACCAGTCTAGGTTCAATGCATGATACTGGATGCTAGGGGCTGGTGCACTGGGATGACCCAGAGGGATGGTACGGGGAGGGGGTGGGGTGTTCAGGATGGGGAACACGTGTTTATCTGTGGCGGATTCATGTTGATGTGTGGCAAAACCAATACAATACTGTAAAGTAATTAACCTCCAATTAAAATAAATAAATTTAAATTAAAAAAAAAAGAAAGGTGAGTGCCAAAGGATTGATGCTTTTGAACTGTGGTGTTGGAGAAGACTTTTGAGAGTCCCTTGGACTGCAAGGAGATCCAACCAGTCAATCATAAAGGAAATAAGTCCTGAATATTCACTGGAAGGACTGATGCTGGAGCTGAAACTCCAGTACTTGGCCATCTGATGCAAAGAATTGACTCATTGGAAAAGACCCTGATGCTGGGAAAGATTGAAGGCAGGAGGAGAAGGAGACTATAGAGGATGAGATGGTGAGATGGCATCACCGACTTGATGGACATGAGTTTGAGCACGCTCCAGGAGTTGGTGATGGACAGGGAAGCCTGGAGTGCTGCAGTCCATGGGGTCACAAAGAGTCAGACATGACTGAGCAACTGAACTGAACTGAATGCATTATTTAATCTGGTGAGCATCCTTCTTTATGTTTCTGAAATAGAATGTTAAATGGTTTTGACTTGAGGCCTCAAAGGCTAGGAACAAAATCGTATTTGCTGAACATCCTTATAGTCCAGAATGAAGTGCTGGGTACCTATGCTATATACGCTGAGGACGTGGTCATGAAAGCACTGAGTGGGTAAAGTGGAATTGCTGGATTTTGAGGTACCCTGCACCCCTCCCCTCATTAAGGAGGAGGACAGCCAAGTGCTTCCTGCTCACTTCAAGCTTGTGGGAGGCTGAGCTTGACAGTGGAGAACTGAGGACCCAATGGATTGGTATCTTCCTCAGGTTTAAGGGCTCTGAGGGTGAGACGCCATTGGGCTGTGTTTGGGAAAACCTGAATTTCCACCAGTGGCTGGGTGGTGGTGTGGCCTCAAAGGCCATGCAGAGGAAGGGAACATCATGAGAGCAAGTCTTTGGAGGCGCTGTAGACAGTGGTGGTGATGGATAGCTGTTGATAGGATTTCAGCAAGAGTCTGTGTGCAGTGGGTCACCAGAGAGTTGGGGCTGAGGTTGTTGGGGTTTGGAAGAGGCCAGTGGAATTATAGGTATTACCTTGGTCCTGGGACATGCGATGAGAGTCTTCTAAGGAGGGATTCTGAATTTCTGAGAAATCCTCAGAAGTACCTTGAGAGTGTAAACATACACTCAGTCCAGACAACAGCCCTCCCCTCACTCCCAGGGGTTCAGGAGCCATAGAGCAGGGTGGGGGGGGTGATGTAAGGCCAGGAGAGGAAGTGAAGCAGATGCCAGCAGTTACACTGGCTGCTCTCACTGCAGGCTTCCTGGGCTGCAGCGGGCTCAAGCTGGGACACTTTAGCTTTGAAGGATGTGCACAGTTTGATTATTTCTCTAAATTACATTTTTCAGATACTGAAAGAGAAAGTTATTTTGGCTAAAAGTGACCTGAGGACTTTTTAGTATTTGAGAGTAGTCAGAAAAAAACTAGGAGATTTTCTTGAGATTTCATCTTTCAGTAGAGAAAGAACCAGTCAAAAAAAGTAGTTTAAAGGAGTATGTGTGTGTGTGTGTGTGTGTGTGTGTGTGTGTAAATGGAGGGAGAGGGCGAAGGATAGTAGTAGTACAAATCTATTTGTACCGTTTGAGGTCATGCTTAGTCAAGTACATGATTACACCTTTGTGGCACCCCGGATAAAATCCATCTGGTATCTATCAAGCTATCTTGTTCTTAGAGATAAAATAACCCTGCTGTCTCTATAAAGTAAGCATCCTGAGAATCAATTTGATGTCTTTTTCTCTATTATGTAATACAATGTCCGTCATATAATAGGTGCTCAATAAATATTTGTTGAATGAGCAGCTACTTGAAGGCAGTAGCTCTTGCTGCTTAATAATTTAGGTTCTGGATTTATAGAAACATGCGTTCAAACTCCAGTTTCCTCATTTGCTATCTCTGTAATTTTAGGCAACTTTTAGATGTTTATCTGTGCCTCAGAATCCTATGTTTAATATAAATATTGTATAGTAGTATAGTAGCTCTACCTCACTGGTGTTTTCTGGAATTATGTGACATAGCGTGTTAGGATATAAGCACATGTCCTGACTTGTTAGGTAGGTGCTCTAATTATGTAAATAGACGTCGATTATCCTATTTTGTAAACGGATGCTGCATTTCAGACTTCTCCCATAAAGAGCTTATACTCTGTCCAGATACTATTGATTTGAGTTAAATGTTTAACCTCATTTTTAACCATTATTACCTTGAACGAGGTATGGTGAGGCCAAAACATCAATGGAGAGAAGCCAGAAGGGGCTTTATCATTTGTTGGGCTCACAGTTCCTTGGGCAGGACACGGCACACAGAACTAGGGTCAGTCACCAGGCAGAAGCAGAGAGGAGACCTGTGGGCAAGTGCCTTTATTGTGGTTTCAGAGGGAAAGAATGCATGAGGCAGGGCAAACAGACTTAGATTTGGCTGATTTGAGCAATGTCAGCCGACTCGGGGGCATGGGGGCTGTTACTGACTGCCTGGCACCTGACCCTGGGGCAGCTAGAGCAGGTGTATATTGGCCCCAGAGTGTGAGAGCTGATAATGGAGGTTAACTGACTGCTCGAGAAGCAGAAGTGGCCAGCCTCTAGCCAGTGCTTCAAAACTGGGTCAAGAAAGCATTTAAAAAACCTATATCACATTGCATAGAGTCAAGTGTTAGCAGGAATTGAGGCTGAGGTTTCTACTAGGTAGGAGAAATCATCGTGTGCTCATTGTAAATACTGAGTACTGCAGATGCCCTCCCCCAGTTCAAAGCTCTAGCAGCCTAATATCATTCTCCTCAATTCTCTTTTAATGTGTGGTAATGTCCACCTAAGGGGTGAGCAAAAGGATTATTGTTACTTAGTGTTTGCTTAGCACAGCACATTTGGGAAATGTTTCAGAATACCCTATGAATGAATTCTGAGGTCCCTAGAAGTTGCTGCTGCTGCTGCTAAGTTGCTTCAGTCGTGTCCGACTCTGTGTGACCCCATAGATGGCAGCCCACCAGGCTCCCCCATCCCTGGGATTCTCCCGGCAAGAACACTGGAGTGGGTTGCCATTTCCTTCTCCAATGCATGAAAGTGAAAAGTGAAAGTGAAGTCACTCAGTCA
>NW_011494613.1:4382957-4385543 GCF_000754665.1 Bison bison bison | reverse complement strand
GCAAGAACACTGGAGTGGGTTGCCATTTCCTTCTCCAATGCATGAAAGTGAAAAGTGAAAGTGAAGTCACTCAGTCACGTCCAACTCTTAGCGACCCCATGGACTGCAGCCCACCAGGCTCCTCCATCCATGGGATTTTCCAAGCAAGAGTACTGGAGTGGGGTGCCGTTGCCTTCTCTGCCAAGAAGTTGCAAGTATGCCTAAATATACATGTTTATTGAATATTTTCCCACTAAAACCATTGGGTTCACATAAACCATAGATTGGCTCATAAGTATGGAGGCATTCAGTTTTTCAAGTCAGCATCTTCTCTCTGCTGTCCTGTTAGAATATATGTCACCAAGCAAGGGGGGCAATTAAGGAGACATGATGTTTATGCTGTTTAACTTTTGTTATTTTGTGCTTTTGGAAAAAATGAGAGTACAAAAGGAGGTGGAGATGGGACTGAAAAGTTCAATACAGTGTAAATTTGTTCTGTTTACTGATTATAGCAGAAAACATAAGTCCTCTTTCCTGTTATTTAAAAATAGATCTCTGAACATGTCTCCCACATTCCTATGAAAAGTAACAGCTACTCTAGTGTTCCAAAGAAAATCCTAGTTATTGGATTTCTATAGTGAAGAATTATTTCAAACAACCTTACCTTGCTTTTAAAGACTACTTGGAATCTTGATACATTTTCCCATTACTGGCAGTAAATTATTTTTAGTTCAACTTGTCACAGTTGACAATAAACTTAGATTCTGTTTTGAATGTACATTCTGTGCTGCTGCTGCTAAGTTGCTTCAGTCGTATCCGACTCTGTGCAACCCCATAGACGGCAACCCACCAGCCTTCCCCATCCCTGGGATTCTCCAGGCAAGAACACTGGAGTGGGTTGCCATTTCCTTCTCCAATGCAGGAAAGTGAAAAGTGAAAGTGAAGTCACTCAGTTGTGTCCGACTCTAGTGCCCCATGGACTGGAGCCTACCAGGCTCCTCTGTCCATGGGATTTTCCAGGCAAGAGTACTGGAGTGGGGTGCCATTGCCTTCTCCGTACATTCTCTATAAACATCTAATTATATAGCCCGTCCAAAGATATGGTCTATGGTTTTTTACATAGACTGTAGTAAGAAGAAAATTTAAATATTATGAAACCTCTATTTTATAAGCTTCCTGTTACCAGAGAGATATGTCCACTCATATAAAAATTATATTTCATTTAAAACTTGAAGTCACTGAGTACATACTGTTACAGTATGTAAATAATTCAAATAAAATTTATACACTTACAAATATTCTTACCTCCCAAATGAAAACTTAGAATGAGCTGCAGGAACAGTTGTAATAACATATACAGTCTGTATGTTCACAGATGACATTTTATTCTTAAGGTTTGAAACATTCAAAGAACCATGGAGTATAGAAAGAGTGCTTCCGGAGTCCTTTCCTAGTCATTACCAGTCGTGTGACCTGGGGCAGATTTACCTCTCTAAAGGTCAATTTCCTTTTCTGAAAAAGAGGGAAGTATATGAAATAATCTCTAAGGTTTCTTTTATTATATAAATTGCCATGATTTTCCTTTTATAAGTTATTTTTCATTTAGGATAAAGAAGGTAAGATGTATGGTATCATATAAAATATGAATTTCCTTGTATAACAGGAAATCATGAACTTTGTCGTGGCATAAACTGTTTTTTTTCTCAAATAAAGTGTTCAGTTGGAAAAGCACTGACATTTACATGCATCTGTGAAATCATCGCCACAGATTTCCTTATGCCTTTTGTGTCGTCCCTTTCTTTCCTGCTCGTCCTTCTGTTGCCCATATCCAGGCAACCACTGATGTACTTTCTATTGCTGTAGTTTAGTTAGCATTTTATAGAATTTTGTGATAAATGAGATCATACAGTATGTGCACTTTTTTTCTCGGTCTGGCAGTTCTGTCACGCAGCATATTATTTTGAGATCCATTGGTATTTTTTCATGTGTCAGTGGCTTAATTTTTTATATTGCTGACTATTATTACATTGTAAAACCATCACAGTTGATTCACCTTGTTGATAGATATCTACATTGTTTTCAGTTTTTATCTGTAATAAATAAAGCCGCTATGAATATTCCTATATGTCTTTGTATGGGCCTATACTTTCTCCTAAGTAAATATCTAGAAGGGAATGGCTACCTCCTATGGTAGATGTCTATTAAGAAACCACACTGAGGAAACCAGAAGGGAAAGAGACACGTGTACCCCAATGTTCATCGCAGCACTGTTTATAATAGCCAAGACATGGAAGCAACCTAGATGTCCATCAGCAGATGAATGGATAAGAAAGCTGTGGTACATATACACAATGGAGTATTACTCAGCCATTAAAAAGAATACATTTGAATCAGTTCTAATGAGGTGGATGAAACTGGAGCCTATTATACAGAGTGAAGTAAGCCAGAAGGAAAAACATAAATACAGTATACTAACGCATATATATGGAATTTAGAAAGATGGTAACAATAACCCGGTGTACGAGACAGCAAAAGAGACACTGATGTATAGAACAGTCTTATGGACTCTGTGGGAGAGGGAGAGGGTGGGAAGATTTGGGAGAATGG
>NW_011494613.1:4378165-4382857 GCF_000754665.1 Bison bison bison | reverse complement strand
TATTTGGCAAAACTAATACAATTATGTAAAGTTTAAAAATAAAATAAAATTGGAAGAATAAAAAAAAAAAAAAAAGAAACCACAAAACCCTTTTCCAAAGTGATTGCACCATTCTACATCCCCACCAGTAGTGATGAGAGTTCCAGTTCTTCCACATTGTCACTGACAACTGGTATGGTCAGTCCTCACATTTTAGCCAACCTAGTGGATGTGAGGTGGGATCATATGGTGGTTTTAATTTGTGTTTTCCTAAGGATATATGATGTTGAACATCTTTTCATGTGCTTATTTGGCCTCTGTATATCTTCTTTGTTGAAGTGTCTGTTGAGATTTTCCCCCCATTTTTAATTGGATTGTGTATTCTCTTATTGAGATTTGAGAATACATGATTCTTTATGTATTGTGGATTCTTACTTTTAAAACTTATTAGGTTTGACCACAGCAGTACTCAGTCTAGAGCTAACAATCACCCAATATTGAAGCAAGACCCTTCTATGTTCTCTGCCAAATGCCCTGTGAAGCATGAGGTTGCCTGGTCTATTTTGGTGGGAACAGGCACTAGTCACACCTGGGGGGAAACCAGGCACTGTTACTTCTAACTCTTTGGAGTAGCTCTTTCCCTGGCCTTGGGTAATTTCCTTAAGAGCATGTGTCAATCAGGAATCAACTAAACACTTTGGGAGAACTCCCTGCAGTTCTCCAGAGTTCCCTTTCCATGCAGTTTTCTCTCCTCTGGTCCTCTAGCCTGAGATTTCTAGCTGCTCTTCGTGGTTTCCCCCGCCTGCTGCATTGTTGGAAATGCAAGACAGTAAACCGGCATGATTTGTGGCCCTCCCTTGTTTGCTTCCTATTTCTTAGGGATCACTATCCTTTTTTATCTGATGTCTAGTTCCTCATAATTATTTTTACATGTTTTTTTGTTGTTTTATTTTCTTTCTTTCCTTTTTTTTTGTTTTTTATTTTGATGTTTCAGCAAAAGAGTGAATTTGGTCCCTTTTACTACATCTTGGCCATAACTAGAGTGATTTTTAGTTGTGTTTTCTTTGACGTTTGCATAAGTATTTTTTTTAATAGCAGCCAAGGCAATGGCATCCCACTCCAGTACTCTTGCCTGGAAAATCCCATGGATGGAGGAGTCTGGAAGGCTGCAGTCCATGGGGTCGCTGAGGGTCGGACATGACTGAGCGACTTCACTTTCACTTTTCACTTTGCTGCATTGGAGAAGGAAATTGTAACCCACTCCAGTGTTCTTGCCTGGAGAATCCCAGGGATGGGGGAGGCTGCTGGGCTGCCGTCTATGGGGTTGCACAGAGTCGGACACGACTGAAATGACTTAGCAGCAGCAGCAGCAACATTTATTAAGCACTCTCTGGTATCAACAATTGTTCTGAGAACGTGGAATTTTCTTAAAATCTTAATGTGAGCCACTGGCCATATTTACTTGCTCACAGTCTCACTATTATTAACATTTTGGTGTATATTCCTCCAGTTCTCATGCTCTCTCTTTTTTAGACAGGTTTATTGAAATACAATTCAAATATTATATAATTAGCCAATTTAAATTATACAGTTCAATGATGTTAAATACAGTCACAGATGTGTGCGGCCATCACCAGAGTTAATTTTAGAATATTATTATCATGTAACAAAAAATTCTTTATTTGTCACCCTTTCATCCCCTACTCCCCCCAAGGTACCCTATCCTGTCACCCAGCAACTGCTAATGCACTTTCTGTCTCTATAGTGGTACCTATTCTGGACGTTTTATATAAATAGAATCATGTAACATTTACTCTTTTGTGATTGACTTCTTAGCATGATTTTTCAAGGTTCATCCACGTTGTTGCATCTATCAGTATTTCATTCCTCTTTATAACCAAATATAAATAACAGATACTTGGATTGTTTCTGTCTTTTGGCTGTTGTGAACAGTGCTGCAAATAACCCTGTATGAAATATGCACACGTATTTGAATATCTATTTTTAATTGTTTATAATCTATGTCTATGAGTGAAATTACTGGATTGTATGTATCTTAACATTTTAAGAATTGCCAAAGTGGTTCCACACTGTCTGTATCATTTTTACATTCACACCAGTAATGTACAAGTGTTCAAATTTCTCCACATTCTTGCAGATACTTCATTTTCCAAGTTACAAAAGCATAGTAGGTGTGAAATTGTATCTTCTTGAGCTTTTGATTAACAATTCCCTAATTATTAATGATGGTGAGCATCTTTTCATATGCTTTTGGGTCATTTGCTTATCATCTTTGGAAAAATGTTTAAGTGCCTTGCCCACGTTTTAATCTGGTTGTTTGTTGAATTACAGGAGCTCTTTATATACCCTGGTTATTACACCATTATTACATATATGGTTTGAAAAAATGTCGTCCTATTCTATGGATGTCTTCTCACTTTCTTAGTAGTAATCTTTGATGCACAAAAGTTTTATTGTTTTATTTTGTTGTTGTTTTTCTTTTTAAAATTGTATTTATTTTTAATTGATTGATGATTGCATTACAATATTGGTGTGATTTATGCCATATATCAACATGAATTGCCATAGGTGTACATGTGTCCCCTCCCTCTTGAACCTCCAGCTCACCTTCCACCCTTTCCCAGCCCTCTAGGTTGTTACAGAACCTCAGTTTGGGTTCCCTGGATCATAAAGCAAATTTCCATTGGCTATCTATTTTACATATGGTAGGTATATGCTTCCATGCTACTCTGCATTCATCTGACCCTCTCCTTCCTCTCCCCTGCCCTTGTCTGTAAGCTTGTTCTCCATGTCTGCATCACCAGTTCTGCCCTGCAAATAAGTTCATCAGTACCATCGTTCTAGATTCCATATGCTGCTACTGCTGTTAAGTCACTTCAGTCGTGTCCAACTCTGTGGGACCCCATAGACCTCAGCTCACCAGGCTCCCCTGCCCCTGGGATTCTTCAGGCAAGAACACTAGAGTGGGTTGCCATTTCCTTCTCCAGTGCATGAAAGTGAAAAGTGAAAGTGAAGTCACTCAGTAGTGTCTGACTCTTAGCGATCCCATGGACTGCAGCCTACCAGGCTCCTCAGCCCATGGGATTTTCTAGGCAAGAGTACTGGAGTGGGGTGCCATTGCCTTCTCTGAGATTCCATATACATGTGTTCTATATGATATTTTTTTCTATTTCTGACTTACTTCTGTCTGTACAATAGGCTGTAGATTCATCTACCTGATTAGAACTGTCTCAAATGTGTTCCTTTTCATGACTGAGTAGTACTCCACTGAATACATGTACTACAGCTTCTTTGTCCATTCATCTGTTGATGGATATCTAAGTTGCTTCCATGTCCTAGCTATTATAAATAGTGCTGCAGTTAACATTGGGGTACATGTGTCTTCTTCAGTTGATGCACAAAAGTTTTTCAAATTCTGATTAAATTCAGCTTACCTGTTTGTTCTTTTATTGCTTATGCTTTTGGTATCATAGGTGGCATAGTGGTAAAGAATCTGCCTTTCAGGAGATACAAGAGACATGGGTTTGATCCCTGGGTCAGGAAGATTCCCTGAAGTAGGAAATGGCAACCCACTTTAGTATCTTGCCTGGAAAATTCCATGGACAGAGAACCTGGTGGGCTATAGTTCATGGGATCACAAAGAGTCAGAAATGACTGAGCACTACTCCAGTTTGGTGTCATATCTAAGAAAACATGGCCAAATCTAAGGTTGTGTAGATCTACCCCTGTTTTCTTCTAACAGTTTTATAGTTTTTATGCTTACATTTAGGCCTTTGGTCCATCTTGAATTGACTTTTGGAAGTGGTATTAGGTAAGGATCCAACCTTATTTTGTCGCATGTGGCTATCCAGTTGTACCAAAACCGTTTGTTGAAATGACAATTTTTTTCCATTTTATGATTTTAGTATCCTTGTTGAAAATCAGTTCACCATAAACAAATGTATTTATTTCTGGACTCTAAATTCTATTCCATTCGTCTATATGTCTATCCTTATGCCACTCCGCGCTGTTTTGATTACTGTAACTTTGTGCAAGATTTCAAATTGAGGAGCATGAGTCTTCCTTCTCTGCTCTTTTTCAAGCTTGTTTTGGCTATTTTGGTTCACTGGAAATTCCATTATGAATATTAGAATCAACTTTCCTATTTTGATAAAGGAGTCAGCTGAAAATCTATTAGAGATTGCACTGAATCTGTAGGTCAATTTGAAGAATATTGATGTCTTAATAATATTGTCTTCTAGTTCATGATCACAGAATGATTTCCATTAATTTACATCTTCTTTAATTTCTTTTGATAATGTTTATAGTATACAGAGCATAAATTTTGCATTTTACTAAGTTTGTTCCTAAGCATTTTTGTTCTTTTTCAATGCTATTATAAATGAAGTTTTCAGAATTTCATTTTTGGATTGCTCATTTGCAGGTATGTAGAAATATAATTGATATTTATATGTTGAACTTGTATCTTGCAAATTTGCTGAACTCATTAATAGTTTTCTGGTGGATTCCTTAGGATTATTCACATACAAGATTATTTTACCTGTGAATAGAGATAGTTTTACTTCTTCCTTTCCAACTTAGACAAATTTTATTTATTTTTCTTGCCTAATTGCTTAAATTAGAACTTCTAATGTGATATTGAATGGAAGTAACTAAAACATACACCTTTATCTTGTTCCTGATCTTAGAGGG
>NW_011494613.1:4377036-4378065 GCF_000754665.1 Bison bison bison | reverse complement strand
CCTGATCTTAGAGGGAAAGCAACCAGTTATTCACAGTTAAGTATTCCCTTAGCTTTGGGGGTTTTGTACATGTCCTTTATCATGTTATGGAAGTTCCCTTTGATTCATAGTTTGTCTAGTGTTTCTATTATGAAAAGGTGTTGGGTTTAATCAGATTATTTTTCTGCTTCTATTGGGATGATCACGTGTTTTTTTCTGTCTATCAGATCAGATCAGTCGCTCAGTCATGTCCGACTCTTTGCGACCCCATGAATTGCAGCACGCCAGGCCTCCCTGTCCATCACCAACTCTCGGAGTTCACTCAGACTCACGTCCATCGAGTCAGTGTTGCCATCCAGCCATCTCATCCTCCGTGGTCCCCTTTTCCTCCTGTCCCCAATCCCTCCCAGCATCAGAGTCTTTTCCAATGAGTCAACTCTTCACATGAGATGGCCAAAGTACTGGAGTTTCAGCATTAGCATCATTCCTTCCAAAGAAATCCCAGGGCTGATCTCCTTCAGAATGGACTGGTTGGATCTCCTTGCAGTCCAAGGGACTCTCAAGAGTCTTCTCCAACACCACAGTTCAAAAGCATCAATTTTTCAGAGCTCAACCTTCTTCACAGTCCAACTCTCACATCCATACATAACCATAGGAAAAACCATAGCCTTGACTAGACGAACCTTTGTTGGCAAAGTAATGTCTCTGCTTTTGAATATGCTATCTAGGTTGGTCATAATTTTCCTTCCAAGGAGGAAGCGTCTTTTAATTTCATGGTTGCAGTCACCATCTGTAGTGATTTTGGAGCCCAGAAAAATAAAGTCTGACACTGTTTCCACTGTTTCCCCATCTATTTCCCATGAAGTGGTGGGACCGGATGCCATGATCTTCATTTTCTGAATGTTGAGCTTTAAGCCAACTTTTTCACTCTCCACGTTCACTTTCATCAAGAGGCTTTTGAGTTCCTCTTCACTTTCTGCCATAAGGGTGGTGTCATCTGCATATCTGAGGTTATTGATATTTCTCCCGGCAATCTTGATTCCAGTTTGT
>NW_011494613.1:4288032-4376936 GCF_000754665.1 Bison bison bison | reverse complement strand
AGTCCAGCGTTTCTCATGATGTACTCTGCATATAAGTTAAATAAACAGGGTAACAATATACAGCCTTGACGAACTCCTTTTCCTATTTGGAACCAGTCTGTTGTTTCATGTCCAGTTCTAACTGTTGCTTCCTGACCTGCATACAAATTTCTCAAGAGGCAGATCAGGTGGTCTGGTATTCCCATTTCTTGAAGAATTTTCCACAGTTTCTTGTGATCCACACAGTCAAAGGCTTTGGCATAGTCAGTAAAGCAGAAATAGATGTTTTTCTGGAACTCTCTTACTTTTTCGATGATCCAGCAGATGTTGGCAATTTGATCTCTGGTTCCTCTGCCTTTTCTAAAACCAGCTTGAACATCAGGAAGTTCACGGTTCACATGTTGCTCAAGCCTGGCTTGGAGAATTTTGAGCATTACTTTACTAGTGTGTGAGATGAGTGCAGTTGTGTGGTAGTTTGAGCATTCTTTGGCATTGCCTTTCTTTGGGATTGGAATGAAAACTGACCTTTTCCAGTCCTGTGGCCACTGCTGAGTTTTCCAAATGTGCTGGCATATTGAGTGCAGCACTTTCACAGCATCATCTTTCAGGATTTGGAATAGCTCAACTGGAATTCCATCACCTCCACTAGCTTTGTTTGTAGTGATGCTTTCTAAGGCCCACTTGACTTCACATTCCAGGATGTCTGGGCCTAGGTCAGTGATCACACCATCGTGATTATCTGGGTTGTGAAGATGTTTTTTGTACAGTTCTTCTGTGTATTCTTGCCATCTCTTCTTAGTATCTTCTGCTTCTGTTAGGTCCATACCATTTCTGTCCTTTATCGAGTGTCTATAGAGGGTATTATATTGATTTTCAGATGTTAAATTACCCTTGGGATAAATTCTACTTGGTCATAGTATATAATTCTTTTTATTATGTTTCTAGAATCAACTTGTCAGTATTTTGTTGAGAGTTTTTATATCCATATTTATAAAGAATATTGGTCTGTAGTTTTCTTTCCTCATGATGTCTTTGGTTTTAGTATCAGGGTAATACTGGCCTGAGAATGAGGTGGGAAGTACTCCCTCCTCTTCTGATTTTTGGAAGAGTTTGTGAAAGATTGGTATTCTTTAAATGTTTAGTAGAGAAGGCAATGGCAACCCACTCCAGTACTCTTGCCTGGAAAATCCCATGGGCGGAGGAGCCTGGTAGGCTGCAGTCCATGGTGTCTCGAAGAGTCAGACACGATTGAGCGACTTCACTTTTACTTTTCACTTTCCTGCATTGGAGAAGGAAATGGCAACCCACTCCAGTGTTCTTGCCTGGAGAATCTCAGGGACGGGGAGCCTGGTGGGCTGCCGTCTATGGGGTTGCACAGAGTCGGACACGACTGAAGCGACTTAGCAGCAGCAGCAGCAGAATTCATCAGTAAAGCCATCTGGGCCTGGATTTTTCTTTGTGGGTAACTTTTTGATTGCTAATTCAATCTTTTTATTTGTTATAGGTCTGTTCAGATTGTCTATTTTTCTTGAGTTGGTTTCAGTAATTTGAAATGTAACTTAAATACACATTATAATTTTACATATACTGTAGATTACCTCTAGGCTTTCTAGTCTTTTGTGTAATCATCAGTCTATCAGTTCTTAAGACACATACTGCTTTTACTTAACATTATTTTAGCATTTTTAAAGCCTCTAGTAACTAGAAAAGAAACTTCCCTCTTGTTATTCCTTAAGCTTTTTTTGTTGGCTACTTCTGTCAGTTTATATTCCAGATGACCATTAAATCACTTTGTCACATCACCTCTGTTCTCTCTGCCCCCCCCCAAATCTCCTTATTAAATCTGAGATAAATTCATATATTATTCTGAGAAGGACTGACAGTTTTCAATATTGTATGGATACATTGTAGGTACTCTCCTATCCTCTAACTTATTTTTATGTCTTGCTGCCCACTAGACTCTTGAACTTCTTGAGGTACAATGCTTTTTGACTCTTTCCTCTTCTCTTTCTTCTCACCATCCTCCTACACTAGTGTTTTATCTCTAAACAATCTCTTGCCAGTTGGTCTTATTCCCCTTCAGGCTTCTTGCAGAATAAATATTTTTGTCTATCTCCTTCTTAGAAGCATGTTGACTACCAGTTGTTTAATTCAATCAAATAGACCTTTATTCTGATTCCAAAGATTTCTTCAACTGTCATCCGATATTTCTGTCTTACTCTCACTTTAAGCCCACATACTATTCCACCTCCCCGAACTCGAAATGTGTGTCCTTCCCCTACTATTGGTTTATACTCTCTATTGTAGCAAAACAAATCTATTCACATTTATTTATTGTAGCAAAGCAAAATTTACCAAAGCGCCAAAGAATTGATGCTTTTGAACTGTGGTGTTGGAGAAGACTCTTGAGACTCCCTTGGACGGCAAGGAGATCCAACCAGTCCATTCTGAAGGAGATCAGTCCTGGAATGATGCTAAAGTTGAAACTTTGGAAGGAATGACGCTAAAGCTGAAACTCCAGTACTTTGGCCACCTCATGCAATGAGTTGACTCATTGGAAAAGACTCTGATGCTGGGAGGGATTGTGGGCAGGAGGAGAAGGGGACGACAGAGGATGAGATGGTTGGATGGCATCACCAACTCGATGGACGTGAGTTTGAGTGAACTCCGGGAGTTGGTGATGGACAGGGAGGCCTGGCATGCTGAAATTCATGGGGTCACAAAGAGTCGGACATGACTGAGCGACTGAACTGAACTGAACATACAGGAGACCACACAGTCATACTACCTTGCAGTATTTGTTACTTAGTCTTGTCCATAAAAGTACATATCCTCTCCATCTTCCAACCCCTGCCCAAAACACACTTGGGACAGGAAGTATGCTTGTTTTAATGCTACTCTAATCATTCTAACAGTTTTTTATAATGATATTTATCTAGTTGTAGTTGATTGTACAGATGCCTTAGGAAAATACAATGTACAAGCTTGATAATATATATAAAATTAGGACTGCTTTTATAAAAATGATGCGCCACTGGATTCATTTAAATATTAGCTTATATTTTCTGGACACTATAAAAATTGAAACAGAGAACTCTTGTTTCCAAGAGTGAAATCACTACATACTTATAAATCAGTACTTACAAATAAATAAAATAAATTACTTTAAAGACATGGAAGAATATTAGCTTTCACATTAAATTTAAAATGTACAAAATTTGTTATTTAATGCTTTGGCATTATATATTCTTTATAAAACTATTTTTCGGTATTCATAGTTATAAAACAGTTACCGTGGGTATAGTCTTTTAAAAAAATTTCTCTGCGTCAGTCCTTGAGAAATAATGTATTAAGATCATTGTGTCATTAGAGAAGTTTCTTACCTAAATTCGCCCAGTATGGGCATTAACATAGTGCTGCTGCTACTGCTGCGTCACTTCAGTCGTGTCTGTCTCTGTGTGACCCCATAGACGGCAGCCCACCAGGCTTCCCCGTCCCTGGGATTCTCCAGGCAAGAACACTGGAGTGGGTTGCCATTTCCTTCTCCAAAGCATGAAAGGGAAAGTGAAAGTGAAGTCGCTCAGTCGTGTCTGACCCTCAGCGACCCCATGGACTGCAGCCTTCCAGGCTCCTCCGTCCATGGGATTTTCCAGGCCAGAGTACTGGAGTGGGGTGCCACTGCCTTCTTCTTAGCATAGTGCAGGGGACAATAAAATAGAGAGGGATCCGCTTTATCCTATGGCAATCAGAAAAGACTTCCAATAGATAACACTTACTCTGACTTTTGAAGGAGAAATAGAAGTTAGCTAGACAGTGTGGAGGGAGACATGAGTATGTCAAAAATAGGGATGGCATGTGAGGGATGTGTGTGTGCACAGACCTGAGAAAATGTGACAATTGTGAGAAACTGCTAATAACTAATACTGCTGTAACAACGCTGCGTATGAGATTACAAGGGAAATATGGTCCGAAAGCCAGGCTGGGCCGCGTCATGAAGAGGTATGTAAACTATGACAAGAAATTTGGCCTTTATTCTCCAGGCAGTAGAAACTTGCTTGCGTTGGTTTCTGTTGGTATATTATGAAGGAAAAAACTAAAATTCTGCTTCTTATATATAAGCAAGGCAACTTTATTTATATATTTATTTTTAAAAAACAGCACAGGCCCTCCTCTTAGGAGAAGAGTATCAGCAAATCAGGTTCACAATTGACTTCAGTTTTTCTGAGTTCCTTAGATTTTGTTTCTTTGCAAAGTACTTTTATCTTGTTTTCAGAGATCCAAGTATAGATTGTTTACTTGCTTCTAGCAGCTACTTTTTTTTCCTTCACAGATTGTCTTTGAATGTGCCTTTCAAAATGGTGTTTTCCAATTTGATTCTCAGGAGTAAGGCCCCGAGGATGAAAAAACGTGGATTTTTTTCATAGAAGCAAGTGAGCTCTGTTTCTTTCCTGATGCACACAGACGGTTTCAGGATGTATCAATGCTGAGAGCCATTTACAGGCAGTTTTTTTGATCCTTGGCAAGCCCTAGAGGAAAGAGGAGATTAATGTTCCATGTCATTCCAAGCATCAGATTGGAGGAAGGATTTGTAACTATGATGAATGTTTTAGTTTCAAATATAAGAGAAACTTAACGCCTTTGGCTCCATCTGTGCAGTGAGAAGGTGAGGACTGGGAAAGCCCCTAGGGCCTCAAGCAGGGGAAGGAGGCTCACTGCTTACCTTGTGATGAGGTGGGGAAGGAGCAGGGACTGTTCTCCAATCTTTTAAATTCATGACACTTTTAAAAGTTACTTTGTATAATTGTAGAGTTATTTCCTGAGAGTTTCCTTGCTTGTTTGTTTTTGGTGCAAAGTCAAGAAGACTGATAATGAAGTTATGAGGAAGTAGCTCCAACTGTTGAGGAGTGAAGGATGGAGACCAGCTCCTGTGTCTTCACTGTTAAGAATGCTCTCAATAGAACACGAAAGTTACACTGCACATCAAATCCCCTAGCTGTTCATTTCCTTAGAAGGTCTGAGTGACTGACGCTCTTTACGCCATACTGTGACTTGGGAAGAAAAGTGCAAAGAGGGGAATAGAAAGAAGGATTAAACTTGAGTGTTCAAAAGGTGATTTTGTGAATTAACTAGCTTGGGAGAGGAAATGTACCCTTTATAAAGTAGTCTATTCTTTTCTATTTTTTTTTGATTGTTTCTTCTAATTTTTGTGTAAAGAACTTTACAAATATCAGCTTAAGATGTCTGGAAAAAAAAGAAAAGATAAGGAAAAGATATTTTGTTTGAATTGAAATCTGGGCCAGAATTTAAAAAGGAGAATGGTATATCCTTAGGGTCCTGGCAAAATCATGGTCATGGAAAACACAATGAGAAAGTTCTGCAAAGTGAAGTTTTGGAAGTAGTTAAGGATCGCTTGTACAGTTACCCTTTTACCCAAAGATTGTCCCCTGAGCTCTTCTCTGCTCAAAACTGGAAGAGATCTATATGAACATGGGAGGCTATTTCCTTGGAAAACTCACTTGGAAAAAAGACCTTAAGAAATGTGCAAGAGACTGTTTCAACAAGGTTCATGAAAATGGCATCAGGAAAAGGAAATTACTTGCTTTAATAACTCTGACATTATTGATGTTGTGAATGTTTTGCATTCTCTTTGGTGATGTGCATACAGATGGGGCCATGTGGAGTTAGAACTATGTTCCTTTGTGTTTCTTTCCCTTTCTACCAGTATAGGAAAATGAATCAGATGTGCAGATCAAATTGCCCTAAAAGAGCCAGTGATTTTAATTAGTTTTAGAGAGAAATTAATCTAAATATAGCATTGGGATTAGAGTTGGAAGGATAATGTTCTGCTTAATACTTTATCCTGGCCTAGCAAAACTTTTACATTGTCATAGGATTTAGGAGCTGATGGAGCTTAAAAATCATGTAGTCTTAGTGGGGGGTTTCCCAGGTGGCTCAGTGCTGAACAATCTGTTTGCCAAGCAGGAGACATGGGTTTGATCCCTGGGTCAGGAAGATCCCCAAGAGAGAGAAATGACAAACCTCTTTAAAATTCTTGCCTGGGAAATCCCATGGACAGAGGAGCCTGGTGGGCTACAGTCCCTGGGGTTGCAGAAGAGGTTGATATGACTGAATGACTAAATAAGAACAAGTCCAAGTGGATCAGGACTCCAATCTCCTGACTTTGAGTCAACTTTTCCCTCTATATTATACTTTCTCTGTTTATAATGTGGAAAACACGGTAGCTATCACTTAAGTTTATGTGTGTGTGTGTTCAGTCGCTCAGTCGTGTCCAACTCTTTGAGAACCGCATGGAAGGTAGCCCACCAGGCTCCTGTGTGCATGGAATTTTCCAGGCAAGAATACTGGAGTGGGTTGCCATTTCCTACTCCAGGGATCTTCCCGACAAAGGGATCAAACCCGCACCTCTTGCATTGGCAGGTGGGTTTTTTACTACTGCACCACTTGGGAAGCCCCATCAGTTAAGTTTAAAGAACTTAAAAAATAGATGAGCATGGCAAAAGGAACTCATCCCAGCCAATTTAGAATATGTTAAGTCTTCTACAAATGTTGCAGTCAATTCATGCGCTACTATCCGAATGGAGAAACTGTTGTACCAGACATCTTCTCGACCTGTCCTTGTAGACTTGAGGACACTTGAATCTTTGAAGCCTTTAGGAACACACTTTAGCATTTCAGACATGTCAGTACAGAATCTTACCAATATTAACCATTCTGAGTTTCAAATTTCTCTCTATAAAATGAAGTATTAAAAGTTGTCCTTTTCTCTTTTAAGAGTGTGATTTTTGTTCATCATTCCATCTGTGTTGAGTGCTCTCTGCTTCTTTTCTTTACTTGTCGTTCCTTGAAAACTCAGCTCAAATCCCACTTCCCCAAAGTTTACTGATTTCCTCAGCCTCGTTTAGACTGCTATTCAATTCTATTTTTTTTTTTTGTAATTTGTTATATTTATCAACTATACACCATGAGTGTGCATGCTCGGTCACTAAGTCATGTCTGACTCTTGGCAACTCCATGCCTGTGGCCCTCTAGGCTCCTCTGTTCATGGGATTTTCTAGGCAAGAATACTGGAATGGGTTGCCATTTCCTTCTCCTTCCTGAACCAGGGATTGAATCCACATCTCCTGCCTGGCAGGCAGATTCCTTACCACTGAGCCCCCAGGGAAGTTCATACTCTATACAAAACTATTGTAAAATATTGACTATATTCCCTGTGCTGTATATTTTTTTTTTTTTTTCCTGTGCTGTATATTACATCCTTATGACTTATTTATTTTATATCCAGCAGTTGTACCTCTTAATCCCCTTTGCCTGTTTTACCCTTACCTCCACCCCTCTTCCCTCTGGTAACCACGAGTTTTTCTCTGTATCTGTGAGTGTGTTTTTGTTTTGTTACATTTGTTGATTCATTTTGTTTTTAGATTCCACATATAAGAGAAAACATATAGTATTTGTTTTTCTCTGACTGCATAATACCTTCCAGGTTCATCCATATTGTATTCAGTTCTTTTGGATTATTGTGTTTTTCCTGCACTGTGCTTTTTTACTGTTAGGTAACTTTTTAACATTGTAATACTTTATTTAAGTTCCAAATTGCAAGCTTTTAGAGAGTGTAAACTATGACCTCTCCCAACTTTGCATTTAATTTAATGGATCTCAGAATGCTTAGTACATACTATATTTTTAGTAAATAATTATCATTTTAATTTTATAAGGTCATATAAATTCTTTTTACAAAACACTTTGGTAAAGCTTAGAAAATTGAAGTGTACAGTGAGACATTTCTTTTCAAAGTCCAGCACATTATTTATTTTCTTAACTGGGTCTCTTTTACTATTTTAGTTTGAAAGTATATCTATAATATACACCTATAGAATTAATATCTTTAATATTAATTTAGCTTTGTTTTAAATAAACCCTAGCATTATAACATGGAGAAGGACATGGCAACCCACTCTAGTACTCTTGCCTGGAAAATCCCATGGATGGAGGGACCTGGTAGGCTGCAGTCCATGGAGTCGTGAAGAGTCAGACATGACTGAGTGACTTCACTTTCACTTTTCACTTTCATGCATTGGAGAAGGAAATGGCACCCCACTCCAGTGTTCTTGCCTGGAGAATCCCAGGGACGGGGGAGCCTGGTAGGTTGCTGTCTATGGGGTTGCACAGAGTCGGACACGACTGAAGCGACGCAGCAGCAGCAGCTAGCATTATAAAAATGTAGTCAATTATTTTTGGTGGCAGCTTCCAGGTTCAAAATTTTCAAACATCTTGAATCTGTATTCAAATGATAGTTTTTATATTACAATTAAAATTCTGACAATAAATGTGTATATAAGCCAGAAATAAAATAAGTCCATTTTTATTGAAGAGACCCTAGAGAACTAGTCCTTTAAAAAGAGATCAAAATAAGAGACTACTTTGTTCTATGCCTACTAGATAAAATGATAAGTACAAAGGTAGCTAGTGTCCATTGGGACTTAGAATCACCTGAAACTTTATGAGGTGATGAACTCTGAGTTTTTATGGGATTTATTTCCCAACCTCTGGTTCACATATATTTCATTAAGGCACCTAAAGTACTTGCTATTTTTTGCTCATTAGATTCAGTCAGCAAAATGTCATCAGGGTAATGGACCAGTATATTCCTTTCCTAGTGCTGCTGTAACAGATTACTACAAGCTTAGTGTACTCAAACCATACACATCTATTATCTTACAACTGTAATGGTCAGAAGTCTGAAAATCAAGGTGTTGACAAGGCTGCATTCCTTCTGGAGGCTTTGTGAGGAAATCCACTTCTTCGTTTTTTCCAGCTTCTCTAGGACACCTGCATTCCTTCACCTTGTGTGCCCTTCCTCCATCTTCAAAACCAGCAGGTTGACATACCTGCAAGTCAAGTCTCTGTCTCTCTCCCTCCTCCTCCCTCTCAATCTCTGTCTCTCTTACTTTTTATTCCATCATATCATCATCATATCTTCTTCACTCTCTTGCTTTCCCTGATCCCCCTGCCTCCTCTTAAAATGACCTTGTGATTATATTGAGTCCACCTGGTTGCTTCTGGATAAACTCTCTTTTCAATATTCTTAATCATATCTTCAAAGTCTCTTCTGTCAGATAGGTAAAATATTCACAGGTTTGGGGATTAGGATGTAGCTATCTCTGTGGTATCATTTTTCTTCTACCACAACCAGTATGATGTTGCCTGGAATGCCAAGATAATTGAATCCTCATGGGCCATATCATGGCAGTGAGTACAGTTGCTATATTGATGGTACTGAGGCATACTGATGACCCTTCTAAGTAAAGCAAAATTTTTTTCATGATTCTTAATTGGTATGGAGAAAAAAAGCATTTGGTAAGCCAATACCCTCATACAAGGTACCATAGTTGGTGTAATTTGCTCCAATATAAATATTATTTTGGAATAACAGCTACAGTGGAATTAACACATGATTGTTTATGATTGTTGTTCAGCCGCTCAGTCATGTCTGACTCTTTGTGACCCTATGGACTGCAACACGCCAGGCTCCTCTGTCCTCCAGTATCTCTGGGAGTTTGTTCAAATTCATGTCCATTGAGTCAGAGATGCTATCTAACCATCTCATCCTCTGCCGCCCTCTTCTCATTTTGCCTTTAATATTTCCCAGTATCAGGTTCTCTTCTAATGAGTTGGCTCTTCACGTGAAACGGCCAAAGTATTGGAGCTTCAGCTGCAGCATCAGTCCTTCCATAAATATTCAGAGTTGATTTTCTTTAGGATTTACTGGTTTGATCTCCTTGCTGTCCAAAGGACTCTCCAGAGTCTTCTTTAGTACCACAATATGAAAGCACTGATATTCCATGGTAATTCTCCAAAAAGTATCTACTTTCTCTCCCACCTAGAATAAATTAAACGAGGATCCTCCCCTTCCCTTGAAGAGATCTAGCTCTGCGTATGGGTCTAGTAGAAATAAGGGGTTGTTGGGGTAATTGGCATCCCCATTTAGGGAATGAACCTTCAAAATAATGGGCATCTTGCCTGGGCAGCTGTTCTAAGTGAGGTTATTATAATTCTATGCAAGGGAAGGCTACCTCCCCAAACATAGGAGAGCAGACTTCTTTCACTCACAACAGATAGAGTGACTTGAGTTTTTAAAATTCTCAGTTTCATCTAAACCCAAACAGATGCCACTGTCCCTCCCCTGAGCTCCACCATCATATTTAAAGACCCAAGCTAAGTTTTTCACTTTCTTCCTTAAGCAAATCAGTGCACTCAGGAGAACTGAGCCCACACCACTGTCCTTGCTATTGCCTCTATTGACATCATGCTCAGCAGCCACTGGGACCTGCCAGGGAACTCTATCACAGTCATCCAGAGATGATAATTTGATGAACTATAATGCCACTACATGTCTTGGATTATTCATATCCCATTTCCCTTTGGCTAGGAACTCAGTATTAAGTCTAAAGACAAGACCCATGCTGAATCCAAGACCAGAAGCCTCTGTATTTTGGGGGAACTTGATGGAAAGTCAGATTCCCAGGCCCTGTCCCAGACATACTGAATAAGAATCTCCGGTAGAGAGTGCCAAGGATCTGTGATTTACAAGCTCTCCAGGTGATTTTGAGGCATGCTAAAGTTTGAGGAGCAGGAACCACCCCTAGGTTTGCTGAAAGAGCAAAGGGAAGAGGTTATAATCAACGAGACTTCACTGAATTGAAATTCAGACCTTTGAGGAGGAGGTAGTGCTTGGTGATACTGGAATCTCTGAATTCACGGGATGTTCTCCATGGGCTTGGGATCCACACCTCTCTGGATGGTGCTGATATCTCTGTGGGTAGGGAGACAGTGGGGCTGATTTTACACATTCTAGAGAAACTGCAAAATGATTCAGCTGCCTCCGCAGGAAGGAAATATCACTGCTGAGGTGAAAAAGCATGGTTGGGATGATATTCACAGGAACTGCAGGCCAACAAATCACTTCTTTGTCCTCTGGACTTTCATTCTCTCTCTAGTGACCATTTAGAATTGCCTAATGTGGATCCAACTCGCAATGCAGAAATGTTTGCCGGGTCCCAGCTCAGAATCACTAAGCAGAGTATAGAAGGGTGGGTTTGAAACAGAGAGACTATAACTTGATAACTGATAGAATTAATTGTTGGTGCTTCCTCTCTAATTTAGTTGTAAGAATAAATATAAGAACATTTTAGATATTAATAGAGAATCAATTTTGAAAACAATCTCCCACTTATATTCTTTCAACCAATGGAGCCATGTAATAAGTACATAAATAATTATTTTTGGAGACGTGTGTTAGACGCTGTGTATGGATTGAGCATCCCTTAAGACAGAAATGGCTTTGCTCTCAAAAGAATACATTTTACTGGAGAGGAATTTTAGTTCATGTGTATCGTGTTATTGTACTGCAAACTCTTATCACCTATATTCGTATGTGTGAATTGTTATTTTAAAACATATGATATAGCTAAGTTAATTGCAAAAATACGTTGGAAGCAGAAACTGATAAAGTACTGCAACTGTTTTCTTGATTTCAGTTGTTTGGGATTATCAAAAGGGTTTCATTGTTCTTTTTGATTTTAATAAGCAAATGGCATAAATGGATACATATGAATAAATTTAATAGTAAAGTTCTAAGAATTCAGTAGATGGATGCTGTCTAAAGTACCTTTAGCTATGTGACTTCACCAGTGATTGCCTGGTACACATACCACTAAAGTTCTTATATAAATCCTTTAGTGAAAAACAAAAACAGACTTGGAAATAAAGATCTCAGTCCTCGAAGTCTCTTGATAAGGAAGCCAAAGAGTTAGTAAAATAGTTTTATTCCTGTGGCTAATTCCTGAGTCAGGAAGACCAGGTTGGCTAAGGGGGTGGAGGAGGTGATTTCATAGATTTTGTTTACAAGTGGCTCCAAAGATTTTCCTTGAATTTACAATATATGTGTATTTGAAATCCCCCCCAAAGATACATATATATATATATATATATATATATATATATATAAACATGTTTCTATCATAAATGAAGAGGGAAATGAAATACAGATTTTCTGATTTCTTTGCCAGAGGCAAACTTCACTCCAGCAAAATAAACACAGATGCAAGGAACCATTCCATCTAAACCTCTTCAAAAGTTCATGGATATTTTCCCTTGAGATGACTAGTTCTAGTGCTCAGTTTGGGTTTAAAATAAGCTATTTTTTTATATCCATTTCAAGACAGTGGACTTGGTTTAAGAGTAAAGCCATCACAAGTTATAAAATATGTACTTTAACTTTCAGCTACAATAAACTGTAATACTATTACCTTGAAATGATAAATCACTGTGATATTCAAAGGACATTTTTATGCATTAACTTTTTGGGGGTTATTAAGACAATCCTATAAGATAGAAAGGGCATGATTATCACCATAATCTTAGAGATGAAGAAACCAAGTCCTCAAGAGGTTAAGTGGTTGCCTAAAGACGTACACTGATAAATGGTAGCTTTACACCTGGGGCACAGAGAGAAATTTTCAGATATAATTTCAGATGTATAAGTACTTTACAATATTTTTCTAATAAAATACAAGAAAAAATATATTTGAGGAAAAAGCTATGAAATATGGAACAGAGACTTGCTGATGAAGTGGATTAGAGGTCCCCAGAATACCCTTTGCTAAAAGCAGGTCTTGCCCACTGCAGTACTTACAGAGTTAATGACTTGGATGAAATGAAACTTGTCTTACTGATGTATCTTAAGAATAATTACACTCTTGTGTCAATGCTTTTGAGGGGCCTGTCAGAAAAATGAGGCAATCTTCTGTACTTTCAGCTTAAGAATTCACTATTTTGTCTCATCCGAAAGACATGTACTTTAACCATGTGTTAGTTCAGGACCTCGAGCGATCTTTCAGCTGAAGATTTCACTCTGGCAATAGAAACAGTCTTAAAACTACTAAAACATTTGGCTGCTCTATGCCATTTTGGGGTTATTACTGTATATTTGTTCAGGCTGAAAAAAGATAATTTATTGCTTGGAGTAGGTTTATACAAGTTTTCAGTTACTTATCCCAGAGACTTGACGTATGTGTCAAAACTAACAAAATGTCTAGATTGCATTGTGCAGTGTGTAGCCATTACCACTCCATTTAAAGTTGAATTGTGTATGGGTACGTGTGTGTGTGTGTGTGTGTGTGTGCACGCACACACTCAGTTGCTCAGTCATGTCTGATTCTTAGTGACCCTATGGACTGTAGCCTGCCAGGCTCCTCTGTCCATGGAACTCTCCAGGCAAGAATATTAGAATGGGTTACCATTTCCTCCTCCAGAGAATCTTACTGACTCAGAGATCAAATCTGCATCTCTTGCATCTCCTGCTTTGGCAGGTGGATTCTTTACTACCATGCCACCTGGGAAACCCCAAATTTGAGTTATTTAAAATGAAATAAATTTAGTTCCTCAGTTGCAATAGACACATTTCAAGTGCTTGATAGTCATACATGGCTACCATATCGGACAGCACAGATACAGAACATTTCCATTGTTCTATATTGTTTTTCAGAAGACACCTCTTGCTAAAATACCATCTTAAAGGAGGCAAACTCTACTGTAAAATGTTTTGTTCCTGCATCAGTTAGCAGCGCGCTCAGCTGTAAATCACAGAAACAGAGGAGATTAAACACAGTCTTCTGTGGCTAAAACACAGAAGGTTTATTGTAGCCTTTCCCTCATGGTTGAAAGATGGCTACTTTGGCTCTGGTCATTCCATTCATATTTAAGTTAAGAAGGAGAGAGGAAATATATCACATCTGTCAGGAAGGCAAAAGCTTCCCCAGAAATCCCTTAGCCAACTTTGGCATGTATCTTAGCCACAGGATTTTCTGTTCCCACTTGTGGAAGATGGTTGGGAATAATGGATTGGAAATCATGGTTGGGGCAGCCAACAGCAAATGGTGTCTTCTGTAGCTTTCTAACAGAATTTGTGAAAAATACTTTCTGACATCATAGGGTTGTAGAAAGAAGCAGGAGATAATATTCCATGATTTCTCTAAAAAGATAACTATATAAGATATGAGTTTTATGCTTATTCAAAAATCCATATTCTTAATATTGACACAGTGGGAAGGAGTGGCTTCTCCTATCTGAATTATGTATGCTGACTATGATAATGACTTTGAGCACATAGATACAGAAATTATGTCTGTTACTGAGAAGCAGTGTGATGAAGTGGAGTGGATAGATTTTATTTTGCCTATGGTTGTAATTAGTAGGTTGAGCAGGTCACTTATACTAAGTTTGGTCATCTGTAGGATGGAGATTATTGTTAAAATTCAAATGAGCCAACATATGTGAAGTGTGAAGTGTGGACTAGCCACTTTTGTTTACATATGTTGTGCAGAGTACAAACTGAGGTCTCATAAAGTATCACAGTGAGTATCATAACATGTGAAGTATTAACATGAAGTATTAGCCTGATTATATACTTATAAAAAATACAAGTCCTTTGTTTAACTCTAGTGATGTCAAACAGCAGCATGTGTTGTCTCCCTAAAGTTGAAAATTACTGAGAAGGATTAAATATTTAATTTTTTCCCTTTAAATTTCTCTTAGTTAACTTGCAGATCTGGATATGATTTATAATAAAGTTAAACTCTGCTCAGTGAGAAACTAAATTGCCTTGGAGAAGAAGCACATATGCAAAGGGAGGTGACCGCAGGAGCAAATATGGGAAATGATGACAGCCTTTCTGTATCCTCAGCGACTCTAGGAAAGGAAGATGGTTGTCTAAAGAAACCAGCTAGGCCCCAAAGCAGCCATTCTGGAGAAAAAAGAAAGGGCTGATAAAGATTTACAAAAGAATAAAACCTTCCCTAGTATTAACAGCAGCAACCCTGAAGCCATACGACCATCTTTAGAACGAGCAGGCAGAGAGAAAAGTGCACCGTTAGAACAATTGTTTTGAATTGATACTGGACTTTTTTCCTCGGGTATAGAGGCCAACTGGGGCTGCAATTAGCTTAATGATGCCTACAACAAAAGGAGTAAAGGAGTAGCACAAAGGAAACAGGTGTATCTGAGAAAAATCTACCGCAAATAGTGGCTCTGATGGAGAGGAATCAGAAAATTCTAGGTTTCCTCTGTGAAATTCAATGGCTACAAATTCTACTGGCTCTTTCAATACAGAAATGATTTGAAAGAAAGGGGATAAAAACGCTATTTCTTCTCTGTTGCTGTTATTCAAATTGAAGTCTTCCCGAAGCCTGTCTTAGGCACCCTGCTTCTGAGACAAGACTTTACTTGGAACCCTTGATACGTGTGGACAGCAAGAAGGAATTCACAGAAGGGTAATCAGAATGACTGAATGCTGTGACATTAAGAGGAGTGATGACTAAGTCTGGCTAAATCGCGAGAAAGAGAGTGATAAGCATTTAGTTCTATATTGGGAAAGCAGTAAACAGCAAGGGTCAATGGGAATTATTTGCTGCGTTCCTTAGGGCATAATGAAGCATAAGGAGGTAAAATGAAAGTAAGGAGAATTTACTGAGTATTTGAAATACCTCCTACCGGGAGCAACTACAGGTTAGTCTTCTTAGAACAGGCTTCATTTAGCACAATAGGCTTTCTCTAAGATTGAATACCATCCGCCACCCTGTAGAATCCTTTCTTCTAGAGAGGCACGTGAGCACTTTTACTGGAGATTTAAGATTATTTTAGGCTAGCACTAGAAATAATGTTGCAAGAAGCAGTTTTCTGTTGCTTTGCATATTCAACAGTTTAGAACAGTTTGCTCTGTTGTTCATTAATGAACATTGTTTTGGTTTGGGTACCCACAAAACCAGAGATTGAAACAAGGATTTAGGTGTGTGTAATTTATTTGGGAAGTGACTTCAGGAAAGACCCCGTTCAGGAAGAGGAAGGGAGGGGGCAGAGTGAGATGGGAGAAGGAAAAGCCCATAAAGGCTGCCTTATAAATGTTCTCGCCTCTGTAGACAAGGAGGCCTAACTCACAGAAGGCCTTCCAGAACTCTCTCATAGGTATGGGAGGTGGGAGTTTTATTCACTGGCCCCCTTTGCTGTTTATGAAGGGTTACCATCCAAGATGTTAATTTCCCAGCACTTCCAGAGTCTAGCTTCCCACAGATGTGGCAGAAGATCCCATGCTGAAAAGCAAAGGTTTCACGGGGGTGGGAATCTGCCAAGGCAGAGGTCCCCAACCTCTGGGATCTAATGCCTGATGACCTGAAGTGGAGCTGATGTAATTATAACAGAAATAAAGTGCTCAATAAATATAATGCACTTGAATCATCCCCAAACTCCCCCCACCCCCACCCCAAGTCCATGGAAAAATTGTCTTCTATGAAACCAGTCCCTGGTACCAAAAAGGTTGGTACCTGCCCAGCACAGATGTGGCTAAAATCAGAGGTGGGCCAGAGCTGGGACTCGAGGCACCAGCAATATCTGCTATAAGTCCAATTTACCTCTGGAAGCCCTGTACTCATCAGCTTCAGACTGACTAAAAGGAGGGCAAGGCACTTTGTATGGCAACTTTGACTCTGCAATGTCAAAGATGGTGCCCCTCTTCAAAGCTCACCTTCTCCCATCCTTGCTGCATCTGCATACTATCTTATTGTGCCCCCTTGGGTCTTCATTAACTGCCAGACCATTTTCCCAGTTGTGTGCAGAAGTTATAATTTTATGTGTTCCCATTAACATTTTCCAGACTTGGCTCACCCGATGCAGTGCCAAACAAACAGCTACTCCATGATTGATTGTGCAACCGTGTCCCTAGTAAAGTGATTTGCATCCAGTTTATATTAAATAAATGAAGGCTGATTAGTTTGTTTTTCATTTCTTTTTTTTAATGGAAAAAACAATATGTGCACATGATAAAAATCCAAGCAGTGTAAGAATTTATACTACAATGAGCGCTGAAGAATTGATACTTTTGAACTGTGGTGTTGGAGAAGACTCTTGAGAGCCCCTTGGAATGCAAGGACATCCAACCAGTCCATCCTAAAGGAGATCAGTCCTGAATATTCATTGTAAGGACTGATGCTGAAGCTGAAACTCCCAATACTTTGGCCACCTGATGCAAAGAGCTGACTAATTTGAAAAGAGCCTGATGCTGGGAAAGATTGAGGACAGGAGGAGAAGGGGACAACAGAGGATGAGATGGTTGGATGGTATCACCGACTCAATGGACATGGGTTTGGGTGAACTCCGGGAGTTGGTGATGGACATGGAGGCCTGGCATGCTGCAGTCCATGGGGTCGCAAAGAGTTGGACACGACTGAGCTGCTGAACTGAACTGAAAGGTCATTTTTCCTATCTTTTTTTTCTGATATAGTGATTGTTAATAGTTCTTTATTAATTCCAGAAGTTGTTTGTAGATGTGCAGTCATATTTATATATTCATTAAAAATGCAAATGGCATTATGTTGTACCTTACTTTTCATTGAATAAATATGTCAGAGAATACAGACCTACCTCATTCATTTTAATGGCCATCTCATATTCTATTGTGCAGATGCACTATTCATCAATCTGACTTTTCTCCTTTCCAAAATATTTTTAGCACTTTAATAATCATAACATAGTAATTAATTTTCCACTTTATCAGTCAAAAGAAACTCAGTTATGCTGTGATTATTCATTTTTGTTATGGTAACAAATTACCACAAATTTAGCAGCTTAAAACAAGACAAATTCATTACCTCTCAGTTTCTGTGGGTCAGAATTCCAAGTATGGGTGTGGTAGGTCCTGTGATCAGACCCTTGCAATTATGAAAATCCAAATGTCTGCTGGCCGCAGTCTCATGTGAGACTTCCCTTCCAAGCTCACTGGCTGTTGGCAGAGATCATTTCCTTGCAGCTGTGTGACTAAGACCTCCATTCTCTTGCTAGCTGTCAGCTGGGACTGCTTTCAGCTCCTAGAAACTGCCCTTGCCCATAGGCAATTAAAAACAAGATTGTTTGTTTCATCCAGGCCAGTAGGAATGTCTGCTTTTGCTGCTTCTCTTCTTTTTTTTTTTTTTTTTTTAAGGGCTCACCTGACTTGGTCAAGCTCACCCAGAATAAGTTTCCTTTTGATTAACTCAAAGTCAAATTATTAAGGATCTCGATATCTTTTTTTGCATATCATGGGAGGCATAGCCTACCATATTCACACTCAGGGGGTCTTACCTACACTCAGGGTGATAGGATCATGAACACCATTTAAAGAGTCTGCCTAATATGTGTAGACTCATAGGGGCTTCCCTAGTGGCTTAGCAATAAAGAATGTGCCTGCCAATGCAGGAGATGAGAGTCCAATCCCTGGGTTGGGAAGATCCCCTGGAGAAGGAAATGACAACCCAGTCCAGTTTTCTTGCCTAGGAAATCCCATGGACAGAGGAGCCTCACAGGCTGTATAGTCCATGAGGTTGCAGAGTCACACACGACTTAGTGACTAAACAACCATAACCATGTGTAGTAAACACATCCAAAAAATCAAGTGGTTCAAAATAACAAAGGCTTGTTTTGCACGGGATCTCAAAGGAGTTTTGCTCGTTCATTGTCATCATGCAGGGATCTATACAGATGGAACATGTGCCATTTGAACATTACTGTTGGCCCTGCCAGTGGCAAAAGGAAGATTTGGAGTGCCTTACCTTGTTCATTGGCCAGAATTACATGACCTCACCCAAGCACATGATGACCAGAAATGACCAGATGTACCTGAGAAACTGAAATATCCAGCCAATTATTTTTATCCACTTATATACCTAGGTTGTTACAGATGGAATAATGTGATACACAAATAGCTTCCTCAGAAAGATTCTCTCAAGTATTCGCATTCAATTGCCCTTGCTATTGGAAGGACTGATGTTGAAGCTGAAACTCCAATACTTTGGCCACCTGATATGAAGAACTAACTCATTTGAAAAGACCCTGATGCTGGGAAAGATTGAAGGCAGGAGGATAAGGGGACGACAGAGGATGAGATGGTTGGATGGTATTACCAACTCAACAGACATGAGTTTGAGTAAACTCTGGGAGTTGGTGATGGACAGGGAAGCCTGGGGTGCTGCAGTCCATGGGGTCGCAAAGAGTAGGACACGACTGAACTACTGAACTGAACTGAACTGAGCCCTTGCATTCCATTTTGAGATTCCTCATGATTAACTAGTGGTGGATTTCAAAGGGTAGCTATGAGGAAAGTAAAATGTTTTGGCTCTTTCTTCAAAGAGTAATCTGTTTTTATATGTGAAAGTTTCATGTTTGAGAAAGTTGTCAGTTGAAGGTTGTCTGACAGCTTTGACTTTCTCAGCTATGGGCTTACTATGTGAGTTTCTGCTTTGTAGTAATTGACCTTGACAGCAGTCAGATCTCCAGGGAGGAGATAGGTGATCCAGGAAGCAAAACAGGGTAGTGGGTAGGAGACACGATGAGCAGGCAGCAAAAATCTGTCAATAATAACATAGGCTGGGTAGGGGTTATCTTCTCTGAATTACTTTACAAATTACTTTGCTAGCTTCCTTTACATAATCAGAATCTTACGAAGATCCCTGAAGTCCAGCATCCTGTTTACTCTGTGATATCCTTTCTAAGTGAACATCTAGTCCCTGTGTGAATGTGTCCAAAAACAGGGACCTCACTACCCCTCCAAGGCAATGTATTTCTTTTGTACAAGTAAAATTTTCAATTACATACAGATGTAGAAAGAACGATACAAGTAATCTCTGAGGACGCAACATCTAGCTTAAGCAATGATGAATGTTTGGCTGTTCATGTTCTAGCTATCTCCCATCCACATTTTCTTGTTCTGTTTTAAAACAAATCCTATATATCAAGCTATTTAACTCATATATATGCAAGTGAGTGTATGCATCTAGTATGTAAAGACTTATTTTTTGATCTTTATTCATTTGTTTGGCTGTGTCAGGTCTTAGTTGCGGCATGTGGGATTTCCCTTGGGTGCACAGACTCTCTAGCTGTGGCATGCGACCTTGGTAGCTGCAGCGTGTGGCCCGCAGCATGTGGGATCTTAATTCCCTGACCAGGGATTGAACCCGCATCTCCTGTATTGCAGGGTGGATTCTTAACCACTTGACTACCAGCACAGTCCCATAAAGACTTCTTTTGTCCATTACTTGTCAACCATTTAACTTTTAAGTAACTGTACTTACAAGAAACTTCTTCCTTGTACATTGTGCTGAAAGTTAGCTGCCTGTAAATTTGGTTCATTGATCCTGATATGTCTTTTTGGAACAATGCAGAATAAACATTCTATTTTTTCATTGAAACTATCTTGTAATCAGCAAATATTAAATTCTATCTATGTGGATTATAATAACTTCCTTTCTTCTCTGCCCATCCTAAGATTTTTGTCATCAAACATAATATATTTTATTTAACCATCAGGCCTATGATGAGATTTCTTTACTATCTTATCCAGGTTTTTCTGAACACATTCCAAATGACCAAAGTCTGTCTTAAAATGAGTTATCAGATCACAACTCAGTCGTGTGGAGACTGTCTGACTGCTGAAAGGTGCAGTAGAGTTTCCCCTGATCTGGATACACATGCAGGTACATTTCTTAATAGAAGCACTCTTGACACATATTATGGGCTTCCCTGGTGGCTCAGATGGAAAATAATCTGCCTGCAATGCTGGAGACCTGGGATTGATCCCTAGCTTGGGAAAATCTTCTGAAGAAAGGAATTGCTACTCACTCCAGTAGTTTTGCCTGGGAGAATCCCATGGACCAAGGAGCCTCGCAGGCTACAGTCCATAGGGTCACAAACAGTCAGACACCACTGAGCAACTAACATTTTCACTGATTCATATTTAGCTTTTTGTCATCTGAAACAGCTTGATATTTTTTACATACATTTTTAGAAAAGGACTTCTTTTTATATGAATGAAATTGATTTTGCTGAACCTAAATTCAGGCTTAACATTTCTATCTTGTTTGAATTTTATCTTATTAGTTTCCACTTGTCTCAGTTCTGTCATTCAACAAATTAGGCAATTCTCTTTGTTGTATGCTGTGCAGAAACTTAGTCTGACTTCTAGATGTATGCATAGTTGGTAGGGAGGCAGGAGAGTGGGGTAGAAATAAGCCTGGATTGGAGTCAGATGGCCTGGGAAAAATAGTTAAATCTATGTACTAGCTGTGTATCTTGGAGAAGGCAAAGGCAACCCACTCCAGTACTCTTGCCTGGAAAAATCCCATGGACGGAGGAGCCTGGTAGACTGCAGTCCATGGGGTCGCTAGCAGTCGGACACGACTGAGCGACTTCACTTTCAATTTTCCCTTTCATGCATTGCAGAAGGAAATGGCAACCCACTCCAGTGTTCTTGCCTGGAGAATCCCAGGGACGGTGGAGCCTGGTGGGCTGCCGTCTATGGGGTCGCACAGAGTCGGACATGACTAAAGCAACTTAGCAGCAGCTGTGTATCTTGGGTGGATGCCCTTACCTTTTTCACCGTCATTTCTTCATCTTTACAATGGAAGATAAAATAGTACCTACTTCATAGATTTTTTGTGAGGAATGAATTATTAACATACAAAGGTGCTTAAAATTCCGAGCCAAGAGTAAGGTTTAATAAATGATTATTAATTAAACATGTTAAAAGAGCTGAGTCAAGGGCACAACTTGGAGGCCGTGCTGTGTGCTAAGTCACTTCAGTCACACCTGATTCTTTGCAACGCTGTGGACCATGGCCTGCCAGGTTCCTCTGTCCGTGGGCTTCTTCAGGCAAAAATACTAGAGTGGGTTGCTATGCCGTCCCCCAGGGATCTTCCCAACCCAGGATGGAACCCATGTCTCTTATGCCTCCTGCATTGGCAGGTGGATTTTTTACTACTAGTGCCACCTGGGAAGCCCTCGGAGGCCCTGGAGCAACACTATTAATATTTGGAAAGAGTCATGCAATCAGGTAAGAATTCACCTAAATGTTTTGTTATCTAAATGTTTCTGTCTGTTATGTAAGGAACTAAGCTGCTGCTGTTTCGTTGCTTAGTTGTGTCCAATTTTTTTGTGACCTCGTGGATTGTAGCCTGCCAGGCTCCTGTCCATGGGATTCTCCAGGCAAGAATACTGGAGTGGGTTGCCACGCTCTCCTCCAGGGGATTTTCCTGCCCAAGGATTGAACCCATGTCTCTTATGTCTCCTGCACTGGCAAGTGGATTGTTGACGACTAGAGCCACCTGGGAAGCCCAGGTTACCCTGTAAGACTTTGTAAAAATGCCTGTTGATGTTAAGATATGTTATTTTTTCAGTCTTTTGATTAATTTTCACATCAGTTAATTAATTACTGTCTAACCAATATAAAAGCCTTAATTAAAAAAAATCAGAAGTCAGTTTACTTTATATCTTTTGAAAATGAGATTGTGGCCATCAAATATTGGCCCTGAAATAAGCAAAAATATCTCTTCAGCCACTGCCCTAGGCCTGAGCAGCAGCACTGGGGCATGGAGTGGGGTCTTCATGGATGGTTGCTTTTCCAGTTTACACAGAAATGTCCTGATGTCACTTGAGAGAAATTAGCTGCTAAAACAGTGACTTAGGTGAGTTCATAAGCAGATGATGGTAATACTGGGGAGGGGAAAATTTCCCCCATTCCTTTTGATTCTTCTGGCTGTTCTAACAATTACATTGACACAAGGCATATAAACAGGAGGGAAAAAAACAAATTTAATTTTGTACGCATGGAGCTTTCATAGGACCCAAAGAAATGACCAAAGCTGGCAGCTTTTATACATTTTAGACAAAGAAGCAATAAATTTGTGAATTGACAAGACAAAGGGGTTTGGGTTTGAGATAGTAGATTAGTAAATAAGGTTTGTGTATACAGCTGTCTTGGCCTTGAATTTCCTTTCTCTAGTGATAAAGATGTCTCTTTACTTCCTGGTCAAGAGAGGGTAGCTTTCAAATAGGAGATTTATTTCCTGCTTTCAGGCGGACAGAGGAGGATCAGACTGTCCTTCTTGCACTGGCTGTTTCTTAAGTAACTTTAATTCAAAGTAATCAATACTATGCCAGAGTGGCATATTTGGGGGCAGCCTGCCCTGACCCCCATCAGTGAGTTTCCCTGAAAAGCAATGCTCATCCCAAACTAAGAAAATATTATCCTGGGACAGATGGTTTGTAAAACAGCAGCATAGTATGGACAAAAATTGTCACCTGCCATATCAGTAAACAAAGGATGTTACAGTCATCAAGCCATCAGCCACAGCAGCAACCCCTTCTCCCCACACCGTGTACCCTGAGGGGATTCAGGATGGAGAAAAACAGGATACTGGCCCTATACAGTTACGGTACATATCAAAGGGATGATTTCAGTGAGCCCACATGCTTATATCTTGCCACACATAGAAAAGTGCTAAAATCATTAACCTGAGATCTTTGTTTTTCCTTTAACTAGTAGTTATCTTTTGATGTTCCAACTACCTGCTTTTTGCTGCAAAAACTCCTGTGTATCCTGACTCCTCCCTTACCTTTTGGGAGCAGTCCTTCAGAGCTATCTGTGAGTCTGCCTCCCAGGCTTAAGTCCTTAGCAAGTCTGCTGACTGCCATCTGTTTCTACACAATACCAAAAGATCTGGGTGGCTTTTCACAAAATAGGGAGGATGACCATGTAACAACCACTGTAAATATTGCAATGGTTTAACTTAAAAGAGAGGCCAAATAGTATGTCAGAATTCAATTTGGGGAGAAATTGGGGGTTAACAGAAGCTGGTAACTGGTAAGAGACTTTTTTTTTTTTTGCATAGGCAGGTATCAAAAAGTCCAGTTAGAGAAGTGTTTGGCTGCCAATTGATAAAGGCATGCTTTATCTTCTAAAATATTTTGAAAAGAAAAACAAAAGGTGAGCCCTACTTTGACTATGCTATTCTGTTTCTGGGCTTTTCTTTCCACCACTGATAAGGTTTGAAATGTAAAGCTAGGCTTAAATGGACATACTGTTCCATTGGTGAAGTCACACTGGGATACAGTAACAACACTGGAATATAATACACGGAGGCAATAACAGATTATAGGAATTATTAGGAGTGTCACATCTAGGATCCAGACAATTAAAAAGAAAACAAAAACAATAATGATGGTATATAGTCCTCTGCATTTCAGTGAATTTTGGTGATTTTTTTGTGAATTTTGGTGATGTTCAGTGAATTTTGGCTTTAGTTCCCCTAAACCTCTTTTCTTGCAAATATCTGCAGATCCTACTGAGAATCTGCCTTCTCTGCTGCTGCTAAGTCACTTCAGTCGTGTCTGACTCTGTGCAACCCCATAGACGGCAGCCCATCAGGCTCCCCCGTCCCTGGGATTCTCCAGGCAAGAACACTGGAGTGGGTTGCCATTTCCTTCTCCAATGCATGCAAGTGAAAATTGAAAGTGAAGTTGCTCAGTCATGTTGGACCCTCAGTAACCCCATGGACCGCAGCCTTCCAGGCTCCTCCATCTGTGGGATTTTCCAGGCAAGAGTACTGGGGTGGGGTGCTATTGCCTTCTCTGTCTGCCTTCTCTAGACTCTAAGAAAATAAAAAAGCCAGATGCTTATGCTGAATGACCTAGGGGGAGCTCTATGTAGTGTGGCCAGAGCAAGACAACAGCATGAGTCTATTCATTTGTACCTTGGACATTAATGATAAATGGGGTGACCAAATAATTTATTATAAAATTGAAAATCGTTTCAACCCTACAGTAATTATTGCCATTATAGGAAATAACTAACTTGGCAGCATTAATTTTTAATTTTTTCTATTAAACTTTATTTTAAAATGGTTAATGATTCTTTTAATCATGGCAAGTAATAGCTCTAAGTGTATATATAATGAGATACATACAGTTCTTATAGTTTAATAAAGGAGTACCCATCTTCAATTAATTTTTTATAGCTTTTTAAATTTAAGAAACTCTATAGGTATTGACTCATTGGAAAAGACTCTGATGCTGGGAGGGATTGGGGGCAGGAGGAGAAGGGGACGACAGAGGATGAGATGGCTGGATGGCATCACTGACTCGATGGACGTGAGTCTGAGTAAACTCCGGGAGTTGGTGATGGACAGGGAGGCCTGGCATGCTGGGATTCATGGGGTCACAAGGAGTCGGACACGACTGAGCAACCTGATCTGATCTGATCTGATAGGTATTGATATACAGCTAAATGAAGTATGAACTCTCTTTTGCTGCTTAAGACAACATTCTGGTTCAGAGCAAGTGCAACCTTTACATGAATTAACAGTGCTTATTCTAGTTGCTATACAGTTTAAGAATAACTCTTATCTTCTAATATATTTCTCATTTCCCATGGTTTCAAAAATTGCCATCAGACATTTGGATTTTCATTTTTCAGTACCCTGTGTGATTTCACTCATTAGAAACCAGGGACTTTGCTTCATTGTTATCACTCAACTGGAGTAGGTGAAAAAGAGCATTAAACCAGGCAGGAACCAGGAGGCTAGTTCTACCCAAGCATTGCCATATACTTGTGACAAAGCAAAACACTTAATTGCATTGTTTTTATTTTTTTAAATCTGTAAACCAAAAACATTGGACTGTATGATTAGACTGTATACTTTTTTGAGGCTCCTTTTGAAAGGTTGTTGTTGAATCACGCGAATACACTGGGATTCTTGGCCCCCAGAGGAGAAGAATTCAATCCGGGGCCAGAGATGAGGCTTGATTGCTCAGAGCTTTTGTGTGATAAAGTTTTATTAAAGTATAAAGGAGCTAGAGAAAGCTTCTGACATAGGCATCAGAAGGGGGCAGAAAGAGTACCCGCTTGCTAGTGTTAACAATGAAGTTATATAATCCAAAGAATATCTGGAGGTTGTAAAGACCTCATCAGACCTACTCCCATAATTTACATTTTAAGATAACACTGTCCTCAGGCAAGATACATCCTTGTAAAGACCAGGTCTACTCCCATAATTAACATTTTAAGATAACAGAAGGTTGAATCCAAAGACTGTCCTTAGGCAGGATACATTATTGGTATATAATCCTAAGGAATGTGGAGAAAGAAATAAAGTTTGTCCTTTCTTCCTCCTTGAGAATTCCAGACCCCTCTCTCCTTGGGGACCCCTAGACTCCTTATCAACCTGCCTAGGAAATGACTCTCTCACTTTTAGTATCAAAATGCAATTTTTGTTTTTGGCTTTCTTTTAATAGTATTTATTCTACCATTTCCAATCTGACAATTATTATTCTTAATGGTATGAAAGGAAGCAAAATAGTTGAATATTTCTATTTCTTTTCTCTCATCAATCAGTATTATACCATCTGCTTTAAGATTTAGGCCAAGCTCTGCTTATTTGTTTCTTTTTCTCTTAAGTCTTGCTTTAGAGAAGGGTCTTTTTGTGGCTTCAGAAAATTTTGCTAAGCCTTGCAGTCAGACAGAACCAAGGGTGGGATCTCAGTTCTGCTTTACACTAGTTGTGTGAAGTTGGCAAGGCTATTGAATTCTCTAAAATTTAGTTTCCTCATTAATAATCTGGGATACCATTAGTGTTTACCTAATGTAATTGTTGTGGGGACTATGTGGAAAAAAAAAAAAGAAACCATAAAAAGTGCTTAGAATAATAACTAGCCCAAAGAAAACCCTTACGAGATGTTATTTTCTTATTTTTGCTGCTTATTGTTGCTCTCACCATTTTCATCATCATCATTTTTTATTATTATTCAGGAAGCTATTTTTCAAAATGTTATTACTGGGTTTCATTGCTTCTTTGTGCTGAAAAGCAGTATCAATAATACCCCTTCTGTGCAGGTAATTTCACAGTTTATAAGGTATTTTTATATGTCTTATCTGATCTTTATAACAATGCTCTGAGTTGACAAGGGTTGGTTTCTCCACATTAAAGATTGGAGAGTCTCAGAGAGGTTGAATAACTTGTCCAAAGGATGAATGCAGGGGATTTGTGATGCTTACTTCCCTTGCCCCGTGGTGCCCAGCACAGGAAGTGACAGTGGTAGCCCACATGGTACTGGCAGGGAGGCGATAAACAACCTCAGGCGACCCTGTGACAGAGCTGTCTGCAATGAACATCAGCACCGGAAAGATTAAAGCTTCTCTAAAGAAAACTTTACATATTTGAGAGAACACTGCAATTTTATTATAGACTGTGAATGTCTTGCAATAGAAACAGTGTAACTTTTTTTTCTCTTGTATACATTGGCTTGTAAATAAGGTTTATCTCTCAAAATTTGTTAATATCATATTAGAAAGACAGTATGGAATGTGGGCTTCTAGAAAAGGCAGAGGAACCAGATATCAAATTGCCAACATCTGCTGGATCATGGAAAAAGCAAGAGAGTTCCAGAAAAATCTATTTCTGCTTTATTGACTATGCCAAAGCCTTTGACTGTGTGGAAAATTCTGAAAGAGATGGGAATACCAGACCACCTGACCTGCCTCTTGAGAAACCTGTATGCAGGTCAGGAAGCAACAGTTAGAGCTGGACACGGAACAACAGACTGGTTCCAAATAGGAAAAGGAGTATGTCAAGGCTGTATATCGTCACCCTGCTTATTTAACTTCTATGCAGAGTACATCATGAGAAACGCTGGGCTGGAGAAAGCACAGCTGGAATCAAGATTGCTGGGAGAAATATCAATAACCTCAGATATGCAGATGACACCACCCTTATGACAGAAAGTGAAGAAGAACTAAAGAGCCTCTTGATGAAAGTGAAAGAGGAGAGTGAAAAAGTTGGCTTAAAGCTCAACATTCAGAAAATGAAAATCATGGCATCCTATCCCATCACTTCACAGCAAATAGATGGGAAAACAGTGTCAGACTTTATTTTGGGGGGCTCCAAAATCACTTCAGATGGTGATTGCAGCCATTAAATTAGAAGATACTTACTCCTTGGAAGGAAAATTATGACCAACCTAGACAGCATATTAAAAAGCAGAGACATTACTTTGTCAACAAAGGTCCATCTAGTCAAGGCTATGGTTTTTCCAGTGGTCATGTATGGATGTGAGAGTTGAACTGTAAAGAAAGCTGAATGCCGAAGAATTGATGATTTTGAACTCTGGTGTTGGAGAAGACTCTTGAGAGTCCCTCGGACTGCAAGGAGATCCAATTAGTCCATCCTAAAGGAAATCAGTCCTGGGTGTTATTGGAAGGACTTATGTTGAAGCTGAAAGTCCAATACTTTGGCCACCTGATGCGAAAAGCTGACTCATTTGAAAAGACCCTGATTCTGGGAAAGATTGAGGGCAGGAGGAGAAGTGGACGACAGATGATGAGATGGTTGGATGGCATCACTGACTCAATGGACATGGGTTTGGGTGTACTCTGGGAGTTGGTGATAGACAGGGAGGCCTGGAGTGCTTTGGTTCATGGGGTCGCAAAGAGTTGGACACAACTGAGCAACTGAACTGAACTGAACTGAGAGGCATTCAGAAGGGGTCCTGTGTTAGGAGTTGGGAGTAACGAGTGGTCACTGGACAAAGAAAAGTCTCTAGTTGTGCTTGGATGTGTTTGTTTGCCGAGGACACACACAGACCAGCATGACAAGTCACACTGATTCATTTGTCACATTTTCCTCCTTATTTGTCTTCTTTTAGTCAGGAGGAAAACCGCTATTCTTGTCCTCTAGGGCACTTCACTGTGGGAAGGTTTTCATCAATTGGAAGAAAATGAAAAAAACAAGGAAAGCAAAATGAGCTTTTCAGAATGCTAATTTTACGTTTCAAGTTTTATAACTCAGTTAAGAATTTCCTGTTGTTTTGCTCTTTAAAAATGTCCTTTTCTGAAACGATAGCAATAGTAGGCGGCAGTTGATTTTCTTTGATTTGCTAATCAGGCCAAATAAAGAGTTGGTAACTATACACTGGCTTTTGAAATTGTACTGGCTTGTGGAATTGGAATTGGTTTGTGGGAGACATTCCTGGCAGAAGGCACACAAGGCCAGGTTTCTCTGTGGGGAGCTCTTCGGAACTGACTTGGTCAGCTCCCTCCACTGACCCAGCTCCCCTGACTGCTGTGCTCTGAATGAATCTCAGTGAATGAAATGTGATTTAACTGAGTGCCTCTTGAAAAGCTGTCTGAGGAACTGTGAGATGTGACTGCTTTGACCGACCCTCCCATTTTCTCTTCCTCAAAATAAGTTGGATTGACAGGATTCAAAAGAGACATGAAATTAGTTCTCATTGGCTGATTCAGCAACAAAGCCAGGAAGCGGAATCTGCTAAGTGGAAAATATTCTAAGACTAGGAAGGAGAGATTGTATGAGGCAAGCCTGAACTGGCTGAGAAAGTTTCCCCATTCGTGCAGCTGATAAACTACTTTTGTAACTGGATGAAATGCTGGTGCCAGTCAGGACCCCTTTGGCACAGACACGTTCAGCCTGACTGCCAGGTGCAAGAGCAGATAGCGTGTAGCCAGCACCCTTAATAAAATTTTCCAAATAGCTACTGAAGCATCAGCCATTAGGGAAGAATTCAGTGATGGTTTATCCTTAAAGCTTAATAACCACTTCCACCACAGTTATTTCAGACTTTAAAACAAAAATCAGGTATGATAAAACTGTCAGAAAGGGAATGTGGACGTTCTCTTCCATTTCCTTGTGGTGCTGCCGCTGTGCAGCCCGAGACTCTAATAAAGCCAATTCTGCTCTGAAGATCTGCAAAATGAGGAGTTGGGATGTTCTCTTTGTCTTAACACGTTAATTTGGGAGAATCTACCCTATTTTTTCCCTGCTGCAACCGAGCACTTTTGCATTAAAGGAAGAGAAAGTGGATCTGCTTTCTCCTCTGGTAACTGGAACGGAGAAGATGAGGCTGAAGGAAGATTTCAGGCATTTCCAAAGGGAAGGTGAACTGGCATCTCTTCTGCCCCACTACATTCCGAATTGTAGGCATTTGCCCTCCCACCCCATCACCTAATAATGAAGCCAGGCAGTACATCAAGACCTCGGATAAAAGGCCCATTAGCCATGCCTGTAATTAAAGTTGATTAGCTAGAAGTCACTGGGAATTTTGAGTCCAAGATCAGTGGTGAATCAAATCCAATTTGCATAAACTACGAAGTGCTTCATTAAGGCTAATCATTTTCTTCTGTCCTTTGGTAATACATCATCCTTCTATGCGGTTCATTTAGATTAAGCTTGAAGATGTTGCCTTTAGCTTCCTCAACATTGTTAAGATCACTTTAGTGATGCTCTTTGGCCTCATCTTCTAGGACAGTACCTGTCTGGGGCCCCGCTTCAGAGCTGCATCCTTAAGCAAGCTTCCTGGAAATTTAATGATTTATTAGGGTCCATGTGCCAGCGGCCAAGACTCATGTGACAATGAAGTGTACATCTTTTACAGTACCAGGAGAACAAACCATGCTTGTTTAAACTGATTAAATACTCAGGCCACATAGTGCATTGTGTTGAGCCAACTTGATCATTAAATAATTTTACATACCCTTCTTGAAATGAGTCTATTTATACCCAGGAAACTTGACCAGGTTTAACCTTCCAGAGCTCATGTGTAGATCATTCTTCCTTTGCAATCGCTTGTGAGAATGACGAGATGCTGGTCGTTTTGCCCTAAAGGATTATTTCTTCATATCTCCTGTCATTTGTACACTCCGCTCCCTGTGCCTGAAGCACCTTCTCCTCCCCTCCTATAGCCCTCTATGCTTGTGCCTATTGAAACATTTATCACACAGCAATACACATCCTTTTTTACTTATTTATCTCTTCTTCTCCTTGGAAATAGGAATTTCATACCTAGCCCACAGCTGACAGTAAATGTATATTGAGTAAAATGTGAATTATGAGATGGTAGCTATAATAGCAGCCTATTAAAAAAATGATGTTGATCTCTGTATATGGGCAGGTAAAGATGCCCATCACATATTTCATAGTATAGCTATTGGAAAAAAGCAAGCCGAAAAACATTATGTATAGGATGATCCCATGTTTGCTAAAAAAAAGTGCTTATGCATATGTTTGCAGAAAAGATAAAAATTATAAATATGCAGGGGCAGGATCTAGGATGTAAATATAGGGCTTTTATTTTTAACTTTATAAATTTCTATAATTTTACTTTAAACTTCATAAATTTCCATATTTTAATTTATTAAACTGAGCCTACATTACTATTGTAAGTTAAAAACCTAATAAATATTCATAGTTTTTAAAACTATAAATTCTAGATCCTGGTTTCTAATTATTATTTTGAAAAATCCTATATTAATTTTCTAGGGTGGCTATAACAAATTGCTACAAACTGGATTGTTAAGTACAACAGAAATATATTCTCTCATGGTTCTAGAGGTTAGAAATCTGAAAAAGTAGAGCCGCGTTCCCTTCAAAGCTTCTAGAAAAGAATCTTTTGCCCCTTCTTGCTTCTGATAGTTGTCAGTAAACCTTGGCATTCCTTAACTTTTGGACACATCACTTAAAACTCTGCCTCTGTTTTCACGTGGTCTTCTCCCCGGTTGGGGCACTAAGGTTCCTCAAGCCTAATATAGTTTTTGAAATAAAAATATTTATGTTTACATATATTGTTAGTATTTTTTAATTAAGGTAAAATTGACAAAACATTTTATTTTGATAGTTTTAGATATACAACATAATGATTCAATCTTTGTATACTTTATGAAGTGATCCTTGCTATAAGGATCACTTATAAATCTTGTTAACATCCATCACAACATCATATACAACATAATGATTCAATCTTTGTATATTTTATGAAGTGATCCTTGCTATAAGGATCACTTATAAGTCTTATTAACATCCATCACCACATAGTTATAAGTTGTTTTCTTGTGATGAGAACTTTTAAATATATTCTCTTAGCAACTTTCACATATGCAGCACAGTATTAAACTGTAGTCACCATGCTGTACATTACATCCCGTGACTTACTCATCTTATAACTGAAAATTTGTCCCCTTCACCCATTTTTCTCACTCCCTACTCCTTGCCTCTGGCAATCACCAGTTTGTTCACTTGTTCTCGTTTCCCCGCCCCCCACCACGTGGCATATGGGAAGTTCGCCCACCATGGATCGAACCCATGCCCTGTGCAGTAAAAGCACCAAGTCCTAACCACTGGACTACCTGGGTTCACTTGCTTATTTGCTTTTTGTTTGTTTTTAAATTCTACATATAAGTAAAATCATACAGTATTTATCTTTCTCTGATTTCTTTCACTTAGCCCAGTGCCCAAGGCCTATCCATGTTGTTGCAAATGGCAAGATTACATTCTCTTTTGTATGCATGCTGAATCACTTCAGTCGTGTCTGACTCTTTGCAATCCCATGGACTGTAGCCTGCCAGGCTCCTCTGTCCATGGGATTCTTCAGGCTATAATACTGGACTGGGCTGCCCTGCCCTCCTCCAGGGGATCTTCCTAACCCAGGGATTGAACCCACATCTCTTATGTCTCCTGCATTGACAGGTGGGTTCTTTACCACCTGGAATGTCCCACATTCTCTTTTATGTCAGAATAATTTTCCATTGTGTGTGTATATATATGTTTTTATGTATATTTTTCTTTATCCATTCATCTACCATTGGACATGGTTTGTTTCCATATCTTGGCTATTGTAAATGATGCTGCAGTGAATATGGGCATGCATGTATTTGTTCTAATTAGTGTTATTTATTTTCTTCAGGTAAATAGCCAGGAGTGGAATTGCTGGATCATATGGTAGTTCTCTTTTTAGTATTTTGAGGAATCTCCATACTGTTTTCCATAGTGTCTACACCAATTTACATCCCTACCAATGGTGCATGACTGTTCCTTTATCTCCACATTTTCACCAACACTTTTTATTTCTAGTTCCCTTATTTTTTATATTCATTCCACAAATATGATTTGGCCAGCTCTTGTTTGCAAGGAACATAGTGTATCTAAATCCTCTTGTAGAAACAATATTAGAACTTACATTTACCAAGCAGGAGATCTGGATATCATTAAAAATTCTATATGGCAACAATATGTAAGAACCAGGACAGAAGGCAAGCTTATGGTTAATAGTGTACAAAGTTTATCAGCATTATACCTTTCCCATTGGCAAGTTTCTTCCATGAAATTGGGTTATTGAACTTTTTTTTTTTACTAGTGCAACCACAGTCTTTAAGATGGAAAATTCATTGATGTCAACTATCAGTTTAGCTTTTTCTCAGCTTGTAGTCAGTTATCAATACTTACTATTCATGCTGTTTTCATAAAGTATCCTTTTTGTAGTGTAGATTTCTGTCCCTTCCCCCAAAGGGCTTAAATACCACATAGAGAAGAAAAGAAAATGCAAGAGGAATTCTGAATCTAATTCATGAGTTTTTTCATTTATGTGGTATTCACGTCTTAGTCAGAAAGTAAGAGCTAAGTTTGAAAATTCACCAGCTAAAAGAAAATGGTTTTATGTGGCAAATGTACTGCCCCTCCCCAATCCAATTCTGGGAAAAAGGTTAGTGCATTTCTAGTGTATGCAGGACAGTTGTATCATGTCAGGTGGAAGTATGACCTCGCTTTTGTTTTTATTTAGAGATTCAGTATAATTTAAGGAGATCTGCATGGGTGCCAAGTTGACACTCTGTTTTCACATGACCTTCTCTCCTGTGTTTCTCTGTATTTTCACATAGCTTGCTTAGAAGAATACCAGTCAGTGGATGTAGGTGATGTGATTAGTTCATTTTATGTGTCAATTTCGTTAGGGCATGGCAACTAAGTAATCAGCCAAACATTATTCTAGAAGTTTAAGTGAAAGTATTTTGTAGATAACATTAACCTTTACATGGATAGATATTGAGTAAAGCAGACTGCTCTCCGCAATGTGAACAAGCCTAATCTAATCAGTTGAAGATCTTAGGAGAAAAAAAAACTGACAACCCTCAAAGAAGAGAGAAATTCACCAGCAGCAAATGGCTTTCAGATTTGAAGTGCAATATCAACTGTTTCCTGTATCTCTAGCCTGCTGGTCTACCCTGCAGAATTTGGATTTGTCAGCCTCCACAATCTCATGAGCCAGTTCCTTAACATAGATATCTACCTTATCTGTCTTTCTATCTACTTATTTATACCTATTATTAATCCATTCTATTTGTTCATTGTCTCTGTGATGATTCCTTGGCTAGGAAAAGTTGGGGGGAGACTTCTACTGAGGGGCAAATGGGTCTGATTCCAAAGCTACTTCTAACAGAATCTCGCATTTCCCCCAGTATCCCTAAATGTGAGCCATTTATTGGTGTTGAGACTTTGGGGAGTTCCCTGGTGGTCCACTGGTTAAGTGGTTGAGAATCTGCCTGCCAGTGCAGGGGACATGGGTTCAATTCCTGGTTTAGGAACATCCCACATGCTGCGGAGCAAATGAGCTCATGTGCTGCAACATTGAGGCTGTGCTCTGGAGCCTGTAAGCCACAACTACTGAAGACCAGGTGCGTAGAGTCTGTGCTCTGCAACAAGAGAAGCCACACTGCAGTGAGAAGCCTGCACACCACAATGAAAAGTAGCCACTGCTCGCTGCAACTGGAGAAAGCCTGCATGTAGCATCAAAGACCCAGCACAGCCAAAAGTAAATAAAATTAAATTAAAAAAAAGAAACGTTGGTTGTTAGTACAAGTGGTACATAACACTTGTTTAGATGTCCTAGTGTTTAGGAGGGAAAGATCTTGTCATAATGTAAGCAAAAAACAAATATGATGGCCTGTATCTTCTTTCCCCAAAGGTTGAACACCACCACCACCTCAGGAAAAGGAAGTTTGGCCCACAACTGATGGGAGAAGTAGACAGAAAGTGGCTGGCTGCATTCAAATAGGTCTTCTGCCTTTCCTCACACAATCCTCACTTGGTTTGGCTCAAACCAAATCTTTGAGGCTTCCTAAACTTGAAGGGATTTTTCTTTCTACTCCAGGTTCTCCTTGGAGACCGTCCATCTTTCTCATCTCTTTCACAGCAGAGCTTCTTGAGTCAGTATCTCCAATACATTCTCACCTCGCATCCTTCCATACTTGACTCCAGGGTTTTGTCCTCATCACACCACGGAGGCTACACTCATCAAGATACCTGGTGGATTCAGGTATCCACCAGGTATCCACATGGCTGGATTCAAAGGTCACTTCCATATTCTTGTCTTCCGTCATGTCTCTCTGGGGCTAATGACTTTGAAATGTGTTTTCTTTGGGCTTCTGTTGAGTAGAGTTAAATGGGGTTTCCTCCTACATCATTGCCTATTCCTTCTCAAATATCTTTATTGGTATTTCTGCTCTTAATCTTGAAAATTTAGAGTATTTGAAAGCTCAGTCCTGTGCTCAATCTCATTATGTCACACAAGTAATCTCCAAGTCTGTGACTTTAAATATGATACATATGCCTCACCAGTCTACATTTTCAGTACTGACCCTTGCCTTGAAATCCAGGCTTGTATTAATATATCCAGTTGCCTTCTTCATACTCCACCATTTGTTCTCTCTTTTAAAAACGTAATCCCTGATCTTTTCACAGCTAGTTCCTTCTTGTTATTTAAATCTCAATTTATATGGTTATAAACTTTATCAACTCTCTGTCATCTATTACCAGTAATATCACTTGATTTTAATTCTATGTATAGCTTATACCAGTATCTGATATCTTTCTTGTCTGTTTACTTATTTATTTGTGTTTTTGTGTCCATAACTTTAAAAATTCCCTGAGATTGCAAGAGTACCTGACACAGACTAGGAGCCGAATAAATATTTTTTGAATGACTTGATTGAAAGATTATCACTTAAAGCTCACAATTTAGCATTTAAATTTCTAATGCCGTATGATATTTTTGCTGTTATTTATATATTTATCTGAACATTTATAGATTTTATATTGCTTTAAAGGAGAGGTTAGGTCCAAATGGTGCATGGCAAGAGTTCCCACTTTCAGATGGAAACCCTCTGTGACCACAAAGAGATGAAGCCTAGCGAGAAAAGCCACCAGCTGCAAATTACATACTCCCTGTCCAGCCCACTTGGTTTCTGTCATTAACTTCCTGCTTCCACTAACAATCCTCTTCTTTTGACACATGACCACAAAGAGATGAAGCCTAGCGAGAAAAGCCACCAGCTGCAAATTACATACTCCCTGTCCAGCCCACTTGGTTTCTGTCATTAACTTCCTGCTTCCACTAACAATCCTCTTCTTTTGACACATGACCACAAAGAGATGAAGCCTAGCGAGAAAAGCCACCAGCTGCAAATTACATACTCCCTGTCCAGCCCACTTGGTTTCTGTCATTAACTTCCTGCTTCCACTAACAATCCTCTTCTTTTGACACATGACCACAAAGAGATGAAGCCTAGCGAGAAAAGCCACCAGCTGCAAATTACATACTCCCTGTCCAGCCCACTTGGTTTCTGTCATTAACTTCCTGCTTCCACTAACAATCCTCTTCTTTTGACACATCTGTCATAGAGATTGTCTTTCCCAATGCAGGTTTACTTTCTGTCACTTGCTTTGACTGATGTTTGCAGTTAGAGTGACCAGCTTCTAGACCCTTTTGAAGGCGAGTGAAGCTAGAAGCAGGAGCAATATCTTATGCTTATTTTTCTTGGCATTTGCCTTTATTTCTCCTTACTTTTACAGGATAATTTTATTGGATATTAAGTTCTAGATTGGTGGTTTCTTCTTTTAACACTAAATAGTTCATGCTGCTCTACTTTTGCGTGGTGTCTGTCTAGAACTCCACTGTAATTCTTATTCTTGTTCCTCTATAAGTAGACATGCTCTTTGGTTAATTTGTTTTTATTTTTCATCCCTCTAGCTTTGTTCAAGATTTTCTCTATCTTTGCTTTTCTGTGATGTGACTATGATATGCCTAGGGGTGGGTGTGTGTGTCTGTGAATATTATATGAATATTTTCTATATTTATAAAATATTTATAAATTTACCCTGCCTCATGATCTCTGAGCTTCCTGGATCTGTGGGTTGTCATCATTCATTTTGGAATTATTAGCCAATATTAGTTCAAGTATTTATCCTGCTCTGTTTTTCTTCTCCCTCTGGTATTTTGATTACTATATACTATACATTTTGACGGAGAAGGCAATTGCACCCCACTCCAGTACTCTTGCCTGGAAAATCCCATGGATGGAAGAGCCTGGTAGGCTGTAGTCCATGGGGTCATGAGGAGTCGGACATGACTAAGCGACTTCACTTTTACTTTTCACTCTCCTGCATTGGAGAAGGAAATGGCAACCCACTCCAGTGTTCTTGCCTGGAGAATCCCAGGGACGGGGGAGCCTGGTGGGCTGCTGTCTATGGGGTTGCACAGAGTCAGACACGACTGAAGTGACTTAGCAGCAGCAGCATACATTTTGAAATTTTCTTACAGTTTTTGGATGTTGTATTCTATTTTCTTTTTTCATCCTGTTTTCTCTTTATATTTCAGTCTTGGAGTTATCAGTTGACCTATCTTCAAGCTCACTGATTCTTCAGCTGTGTCCAGTCTACTAGTAAGCCCATGAAAAGCATGCTTCATTTCTGTTACAGTGTTTGTGGTTTCCAACAATTCCCTTTGATTCTTTCTTAGTTTCCATCTTTCTGCTTATATCATCCATTTGTTCTTGCATGTCATCCACTGTTTTCTTTTTTTAGTATGTTAATCATATGGCAACCCACTCCAGTGTTCTTGCCTGGAGAATCCCAGGGACGGCGGAGCCTGGTGGGCTGCCACCTATGGGGTCGCATAGAGTGGACACGACTGAAGCGACGCAGCAGCAGCAGCATAGTTATTTAAAATTCCAGTCTAGGCCTGATAAAATCAACATCTGTGTCGTATTGGAATCTGATCCTGATGCTTGCTTTGTCTCTTCAGAGTGTGTTCTTTTAATCTTGTATTTTTGTTGTTGAAAGCTGAACATGATGTATTGAGTAATAGGAACTGAAGTAAATAGACCTAGTATAAATTTTTATGTTAAGTTGGCTAGCAGTTGGAGTGCACTTATGTTGTAGCTATTGATACCAGAGGCTCTAATTCCTCTAGTATCTTTGCTTTTGTCTCCTCGGTTGTCCTTGGGTTTCACTAAAAATTTCTTCTTAAACTGAGTCTGAGTATTATAGTTTTTTCAGCTGAATTCACTATTATTATACTAGAATCCTGTTAGTGATGGTAAGGAAAGCAGGAGGGGATAGCATTTTATAATCTTATTATTAAATCTCAGTCTTTCAGTGACCCTGGGCCCTGGGCTATGACCTTCATGTATGTTTCTTAACTTCCTTTTCCCAACCATTGAATGAGATGAAAGCTAGAAGGGGAGGAATGCCCTTCTAGATGGGATAAAGCTCTAGAAAATAGGTCTTTGTTACAGAAAGCACTCTGGCATATTTCACAGTGCTTATGTTTGGCCCTCCCTTGCCATAACCACAAGGTCCTTTTGCCTGAGTCTTCACTGATGGGAAGAAACTGGTAAGGTTTCTGGAGTTGAAATTCATGCGAGTATAAGGGCTTCCTAAGACCCTGCAGTCCCAGGATTTTCTCACTCTCTTGCTAGTCCATATTCTGCCTCCAGCAATTCATTAAAATTCAGTTCAGTTCAGTTGCTCAGTCATGTCTGACTCTTTGCAACCCCATGGACTGACAGCAGTATGCCAGGCCTCCCTTTCCATCACCAACTTCTGGAGTTTACTCAAACTCATGTCCATTGAGTCAGTGATGCCATCCAACCATCTCATCCTCTGTCGTCCCCTTCTCCTCCCACCTTCAATCTTTCCCAGCATCAGGGTCTTTTCAAATGAGTCAGTTCTTCACATCAGGTGGCCAAAGTATTGGAGTTTCAGCTTCAGCATCAGTCCTTCCAATGAATATTCAGGACTGATTTCTTTTAGGATGGAAGGTTGAATCTCCTTGCAGTCCAAGGGACTCTCAAGAGTCTTCTCCAATACCACAGTTCAAAAGCATTAATTCTTTAGCGCTCAGCTTTCTTTATAGTCCAACTCCCATATCCATACATGACTACTGGAAAAACCATAGCTTTGACTAATGAAACTTTTTTGTCAAAATAATGTCTCTGCTTTTTAATATGCTGTCTAGGTTTTTCATAGCTTTTCTTCCAAGAAGTAATCATTTTTTAATTTCATGGCTGCAGTCATCATCTGTAGTGATTTTGGAGCCCCCCAAAATAAAGTCTCTCACTGTTTCCATTGTTTCCCCATCTATTTGCTATGAAGTGATGGAACTTAATGCCATGATCTTGGTTTTTTTTAATTTTAAGCCAGCTTTTTCACTCTCCTCTTTTACCTTCATCAAGAGGCTCTTTAGTTCTTCACATTCTACCATAAGGATGGTGTCATCTGCATATCTGAGGTTATTGATGTCTCTCCCAGCAATCTTGATTCCAGCTTGTGCTTCATCCAGTCCAGCATTTCTCATGATATACTCTGCATATAAGTTAAATAAGCAGGGTGACCATATACAACCTTGACGTTCTCCTTTCTCAATTTGGAACCAGTCCATTGTTCCAAAATTCATCAAAAGTACCGTATAAACGTTACTACCAGTTTATGGCCCCAGTGGCTTCCTCTTCAGTTCTCAGCTGTGGCTCTCCAGCATGTCCAAGAAAAGTTATTGATTATCAGTTTAACATTTTCTTTGCCTAAGGGTGGAAGTGATGATTTCCAAGCTTTTAACGTGTTGAATCCCAAACTGGAAGCCTAGGTATCTTTTACAGTACCTCGTGCTGTGCTTTACAGGAATTGGCACACCATGTCTTTGCTTGTGTTTCTGCCAGTGCTATGGGGCTCATTTCCCCACCACTTCCCACAGCTGCAGAGGACACTTTTTGCCAAGGGAAAAGAGTTGGAGTTTTGGTATGCTGTATTTTAATGGGTGCCAATCACTTAAATATAGGCACTAATTTGGTACTTTGAATGATGGATGACAGCCAAGACCAAGTGGGATTGTCCCACTCGGCTTCTTGTTTCCTTGTGCTGGAGGTGTATATTCATGCTATTGCAAAAGCAAAAAAAGGGAAAAAATTCAATAAAAAAAATCCACATTTGTATGTTGGGCTGAAGCCTCAGCTTACTCAGGACAGGTCATTTCTGGTGTCTCAGGTATACAGAATCTTCTCTGAGGCTTGATTTCTGAGATTTAGAAACACTCTGAAGACTTCAGTTTTCTTATTTATAGTTTTGCTTCTTGCTCAGTGGTAATACTTTTCCCTCTTTCTTTCTTTCCTTCTTTCCTTTTTTCCTTCCCTCCCTCTTCCTTTCCCCTTTTGATATTAGTACTTAGCATGTTTATGTAAAGTTAGATGTTTTACTTGTTAGTGTTGGCTATTAGCAGGATAGGACAATTTAGCTGAAGACAACTGCTGGTAAATCTTTTCAACACTGATTTGAAATGCAAATTAATATAAGCAATTACCAGATACTATACATAGTTTTTAAATGGAACGTTTTAAATGACATTTCCCTGGCAATTTGTGTAAATCTCAAAGATTAGGCATTCTCTTTGTTCAATAAATAAATACGCATCCAAAGCCCAATTTGAGGTTGCCATCCCATAATCATTCTCAATTGTAGCCAGCTCTGAAATAAAGATGGCCTTTTCAAATAACAGCTACCTAAACAATTTCTTCCTATTTGAGAACATGTTTGTAAAGAAAGATACCTTATGTGTTGGGGTTGGGATCTGATGGCCTCAGACAATGAAGATTAAAATGATATTTTAGGGAGATGGATATTTTTTCCTCAGTCAGAGAAAGAGAACTAACATTTATTGAGTCTTTTCTGTGTTGAACACTTTATATTCATTCAATATTCAATGAATATCGCCTCAAATATACAGATGATATCTCTTTAATGGCAGAAAAAAAGGAACCAAAGAGCCTCTTGATGAGAATGAAAGAAGACAATGAAAAAGGTGGCTTGAAACTCAAAGTAATAATTAAAAAAAACTAAGATCATGACATCCTGTCCCATCACTTCATGGCAGGAAGAAAGGGAAAAAGTGGAAGTGGTGACAGATTTTATTTTCTTGAGCTGCAAAATCACTGCAGATGGTGACTACAGCCATGAAATTAAAAGATGCTTGTTCCTTGGAAGAAAAGCTATGAGAAACTTAGACAATATATTGAAAAGCAGAGATATCACTTTGCCGACAAAGGTCCACATAGTCAAGCTATGGTTTTTCCAGTAGTCATGTCAAATGTGAGAGTTGGACCATAAAGAAGGCTGAGCACCTAAGAACTGATGCTTTCTAACTGTGGTGCTGGAGAAGACTCTTGAGAGTCCCTTGGACAGCAAGGAGATCTAACCAGTCAATAGTAAAGGAAATCAACCCTGAATATTCATTAGAAGGACTGATGCTGAATCTGAAGCTCTAATACTTTGACTACCTGATGCAAAGAGCCAACTCATTGGAAAAGACCCAGATGCTGGGAAAGATTTAAGACAAAGGGAGAAGGGGACAGCAGAGGATAAGATGGTTAGATAGCATCACCAACTCAATGGACATGAATTTGAGCAAACTCTGGGAGATAGTGGAAAACAGAGGAGCCTGGCCTGCTGCAGTCCATGGGCTCCCACAGAGTAGAATATGACCTAGCGACTCAACAACAGCAGCAACAACAACTACCATATTCTGGCCATATATTTTAATTGCTGGGGATGCAGTGGGAATAGGACAGGAAAGAGACCCTTCTGTCATGGGTCTTATGGGAAATTAAAATGAATCCAGAGAATGATAAGTACCCTGATGTGGGATTGAGAATGGCTTGGTGAAGAGAGGGTGCCCATTTTATAGAGCAAAACATGCAAGGCCTTTTTGAAAAGGTGACATTTGTATTGAGTTATTGAAGAGTCAGCCAGCCACTCATTTTATAATTTTCACAGCTTGAGACAAAGGTAACATTATTTCAGCTGGTACAGGCAAAGAAATGAATTGCTTAACTAGGTTGAGTCATTTAAAGTCACACAGACTTCAAATCCTATTCCAGTTGCCTCCAAAGCTCCCTGCCCACTACAGCCCACAGGTCTTTGCTCACCAACTGCCTCAGGTTTGGGCAGAAACACGATCTTTGTTGACCTAATCTTTAAGTTTTCATGGAACAGAGAATTTGCTAATAAAACTAACCCCCAGTCATCTCTTTTCTCAGTAAGAATATTAAAAGGCAAAAGAAGACCGCTTAATTTTCATGAGAAATGTTTTAATACCAAAATAGTTAAAAGGATATTTCCTGAGATTTAAGGATGTTACTTCGAGTTGAATATAGTTAAATTTATGAAACACATGTTATTTTGTCTCTCTTTTTCTTTTTTTTACTTACTTTACAGAGAATTACAAAATAAAAAGACTGCTTGAGATTTGATGGACTCAGTGACCCGCAGCTTTACCTCCAGACTTGAGGCCCTTGGGTTGATGCAAACTCCGTAATCTTGCTGTTGGAGATGCTCTTCACCAAAGTTAGAAACTTGCTTCTAATTGAATCAGTCCAGCAAAGGGCAGGCAGGTCATCCTGACCTAAGTATTTCCAGTCTGAGTGTTTTCCTCGGAAATATTTATCTATTTAGCAAAGAGAAGATGATGCGTTCTCTGTTCATTAAAAAGTTCAAACATGCCTTAAAGCTCTTTACAAAATAATTCACAAACTGGTTTTCCATGGGCAGTTGTTCATAATGACTTGAATAAATTAAGAGATTAGATTCATTACTTTTCCTGTTAGTTAAATATATGGTTAGAAATGACCCTTTGGACTTGTGTTAATAGAAGTGTGTGTGTGTGTGTGTGCATGTTTCTTTGTCATGAATATTCAAGTATTGATCAGTTTATAATAGTGATGTATCTGTATTTCTTTTTCTAACCATGAACAGAAGCACAACTAGGAAATATAAAAGAATAAATACTATTTAAAAGCATATTGAAAACATAATGATAATTACAGAGGCAATAATTGTAAACCAGAGCATCAACTGCATCCTTGAGGCCATTTCTACAGTGTTTCAAGTACCTCATTATATCAGTTGTACCAGAGTTCATCTCACAGAGAAACAGGATAAGAAGTATTGGGCTCAAGGATCAATTGAAATATCAGTTCTGAACATAAGTAAAAATAGCAATGATACAAGCTGAGTGCCTGGATCTTTTACTTTTTTGTCAATATAGCTATTACTACTTTTCCACTATTTTATCTCCCTTTCTTAGGCTTAATAGCATGAGCTAAATACCTTTGATTTCACAAAGCAATTGAAGAGATAAAGAGAAATACAAGTTATTAAAAATGTACCGGGGTGGGAGATGGGAGGGAGCTTCAAGGACTAGGTGTATACCTATGGCTGATTTATGTTGATGTATGGCAGAAACCAACACAGCATTGTAAAGCAATTATTCTCCAATTAAAAATAAATACATCTTGAAAAATACCTAGAAAAATGTACCGGACATAAGTGAATACATTCTAATTTAATATTAAGGAATTAGAATTAGTTTGAAGCCTTTCCTATGATTGATGTTTAATATATACATACACATATATATGTATGCATTTTTAATTTCAAAAGAAGTTAAAAATGGTAGAAGGAACAAGTAGGAAACATATAAAGACACTAAGTCACCTGTAATCCCACTACCAAGTTCAACACTATTTGCATTTCTCTGAATTCCTTCCATCTTTAATATGTATATATTTATTATTATTTAAGATGTCATTATTAAAACAGAATTATAATCTGTACATAATTTTCTACTCTTTAATATTATGAGGCATTTTATATGATAAGAAATATTTCTCATATATATGCTTTGTATGATGTCCTAATGTTTTAGCACATAGATATTAAACTTTTTATTATTAGGCTGCCAGTCTTAGACATTAGGGCTTCCCTTGTGGCTCAGCTGGTAAAGAATCCTCCCGCAAGTGGGAGACCTGGGTTTGATCCCTAGATTGGGAAGATCCCCTGGAGAAGGGAAAGGCTACCCACTCCAGTATTCTGGCCTAAAGAATTTCATGGATGGTATAGGCCATGGGATCTCAAAGAGTCGGACATGACTGAGTGACTTTCACTTAGATATTAAGGTTATTTTCACTTCTTCCTTTTAAAAATTAATGCTGCAGTGAACGTGAGCAAAGATTACTTTGTTTGAAATTTTGAAATATTTCTTTAGATTATATTTCCATAAACAGAATTGCTATATTAAAGAATTTGAACCCTGCTAAGAGTTTTTACAGCATAAATGTCGAAGTAATCGCTGGTGTGGTTTAGTAATTCCCACTTCTCTGTACGTTTACCCTTACTGGTATTATCTCTGAAAAAGTGAATTTGATAACTTGATAGATTTAAAAAACTCATTATTCTATTAATTTAAATTTCTTTCCTTTTTTTCTTTCTTAGTGAGATTTGTTTGTGCATTTATTCACAAAAATGTCCATGAAACATCATATTGGCAGAACTGGCTTCCATGGAGTGTGACCTGTACCTTTGTGTGAGTCCCCAGAGCTCAGAAGGACCCTGGGCTTGGTATAATGCTCTGCTGTCACCATCTTCCCTGGTGGGCTTCCCTGGCTCAGATGCCTGCAATGCAGGAAACTCAGGTTCAGTCCTTGGGTTGGGAAGATCCCCTGGAGAAGAGAATGGCAACCCACTCCAGTGTTTTTTCCAGAAGAATCCCATGGACAGAAAGAGCCTGGTGGGCTGTAGTTCATGGGATCACAAAGAATCAGACATGACTGAATGACTAAGTATGCACGCTTGTCACCATCTTGGAATTTTATCTTTGAACTTATGTTTTGTAAGTGAGGTCTGATGGAACAATGAATATAAGAAGAAATACATGCAATATGTGTGTTGACTCTTCCCCATCACTCCATCTGCACATCGTCTGTGATGTCCTGTGAGCACAGAGTTCTGGAGGACCCGAGATGCAGAGAAGTTCAGGGAGACTCAAAGTGAGCACAAGGTAAACACGGCACCCCTATAATTGAGTAACGAGCGTAGGTGCTGACAGCTGCAAGTGGCCATGCTTTTTGTTTTTACCAGGACTTTCTTCCAATGGAGAAAGTAGGTAAAAATTTTCTGAGAAACATGAGCAACCAAGAAACCCTATCATATCCTTTATCTGTCACATTGCTTTCTTGTATATGCCAACCACTTACATTGAAAATGGTGATAAATAAGGAAAGAAAAAGATAAGACAACCTGTGGTGATTTTTTTCCCCATTAGTCCTTTTTGGTTCACGATAGGGAAGAGACTACTGGGACCAAAAGCAGGAGAGTAGACAGAACCTTGGAATGAAATCATGACTGCATAGTGTTATTCATCCAGTGTCCATAAAACTGTTTTTGATTCTGCTATCTGATGAGAATGGAAAAGAACATGTCTGTGAACACAGTGGGGAGATACTAGAGACTATGTTAAAAATCTGTTTTGGTAATGATATCATGTCTGGTGCATTACGGCACTTGAGGCTCCTACTTAACTGTCATACACTGTGATCCAGACTGCTATGTGCAAAAAATAGAATAGTGCATTGAATGAGAACATAATGGGACCATCACACCTGAATCCTTTGTCTTTGAGGATGATGCTCATGTCTGCTATTCTACCTAAAATGAAATATATTTTTATATACTATCGAAGTTGAGAATACGGAGAAGGCAATGGCAACCCACTCCAGTACTCTTGCCTGGCAAATCCCATGGACGGAGGAGCCTGGTGGGCTGCAGTCCATGGGGTCGCTAGCAGTTGGACATGACTGAGCGACTTCACTTTCACTTTTCACTTTCACGCATTGGAGAAGGAAATGGCAACCCACTCCAGTGTTCTTGCCTGGAGAATCCCAGGGACGGGGGAGCCTGGCGGGCTGCCGTCTATGGGGTTGCACAGAGTCGGACACGACTGAAGCGACTTAGCAGCAGCAGCAGCAGCAAGTTGAAAATACAGAGCGTCAATTTCAGGGGTTTCTGCTTTACCTTCACTTTGTTGTTTAGTTACTCAGCCATGTCTGATTCTTTTGTGACCCCATGAATTATAGCCTGCCAATCTCCTCAGTCCATGGGATTTTCTAAGGAAGAATACTGGAGTGGGTTGCCATTTCCTTCTCCATTACCTTCACTAGTATAGTGGTTTTATTCATTAGGCTCAAAAGTGCCTAATGACTACAAGGAGATCAAACCAGTCAATCCTAAAGGAAATTAACCCTGAATATTCATTGGAAGGACTGATGCTGAAGCTAGAGCTCCAATACTTTGGTTACCTGATGCGAAGAGCTGACTTATTGGAAAAGACCTTGATGCTGGGAAATATTGAGGGTAGGAGAAGGAGGGGGCGGCAGAGGATGAGATGGTTGGATAGCATCACAGAATCAATGGACATGAATTTGAACAAACTCCAGGAGATAGAGAAGGACAGAGAAGCCTGGCGGGCTGCAGTCCATGGGGACACGACTTAGTGACTGAAGGACAACAAAAGCACCTGCATTAGGGTGATGTCCATGTTTGAGACAGCTAGTCTGATTATACACTTGAAAACTGAGAAAACACCACTGGGTATGTCTGTGGACTCAGTGTACAATGACGTTTGGCCAGAAATCCATTTATTGCTCAATTTCCACATACCCTTACTCTTATAGGGAAGCCACAGTGGAGCTTTATGTTTTCACATATTAGTGTCTAGTATTAATATTTGGGAAGTATTCCTTTCTCCCGAATTTTCTATAAGTTTGTGTAAAATTGATATTATTTCTTCCTTAATTGTTTGGCAGAATTTGCCAGTAAAGCCACTGGCAAATGAAAAAATTTAAACAATGAATTTAATTTCTTTAATTGGTATAGAATTATTCAGATAATGTGAAACAGCTGGATATCCCCTTTCTCTAGTGTATGGTCAACCAAGTGAACGGTCACGGGTCCATTTGGCAGAAAGTGTAGGGGAATCACTGCATTGTATTTTGGCTATGATGTTGCAAGGCCCTTCCTCAAGGGGAACCAGCTCTCTCTCAGTGCATGAGTTCTGGGCCAGAGAGCTGGCTTAGGTCTGGAAATGAGGCAAGAGATTGTGACTTTTCTTGGAGGCCTGATCTCAGCCTTCTCCTCAACCTTTCTCTATCACTATTGATTGTGTTATGCAGTATTCTTGTTGGCTCTTTAACTCTCTTGCCTTTAGGGATACATGCAAAATGTGTGCATGCCATACCCGTAGATCACTTTGAGTCAGGCTTCCCTGGCTGCCATTCCAGCTTGCTCCCCATTTTGGATAGTTATTTCCTCCTTGTCTATTATGATTAAATGCTATCTTTTGGCTTTTCCTACTTAGGGTTCTGTTCTGTTGCTGAGGAGCCCAGTTCTGCAATAGTTTCTCTATTAGTTCTGATTGCCAGAGAACCACACCTGAACTTCTGAATTTTCCAATGATGCTGGTGACCCCTCACCTGATCCTTCCTTATTGCCTTGGCAAGGGGAATGCTCCCGGCTGTTTCTAGACATGTAGTCAGCTGGTGAATTTTATGATCTTATATAATAGTTCTGTTGATTTGTACCTTCACAGTCTGTCACAGAAATTTGGGCATACATTTGATGTGAAAAGCCATCCCATCGGTGTATTTAAGCCAACTCAAGAATCCCTTCCCATGGTACTGAATTGAGAGACAGTGAGTGAGTCTGCTAGTAAAAAAATTCTCCCTTAAACAACTTTATATTCTTCATCCCCAGTAGATCTTCTGGTACCAACTGTCTTGGGAAGGTTTCTAGAAGAATGAGATTCTTGTGAAAGTTATTTACAGAGGGAGAAACTATTCTCTGGAGAAATTTGTAAACAAATGAGGGAAACATCATAGAGCAAAAGAAGCCAAGCAAAGGTGTTTCAGGAGAAACATCTTTGGCCTAGCTTTGGCCTCTTCCCATGGGGAGCCAAATTCACATTCCCGTGGGAATGTGAATGTTGCTATCCTTCCAAAAGACAAGGGCTTTTTTTTTTTTTTTTCCCCCCTAACACCCTTAAATCAGGTAAGAGGTAAGGTATAATGTCTCAAGAATCTTAAGGCAAAATGACTCTCACCAGCTGAGGATAGGCCTGCTGAAAAGGGTACCAGCAGCTGGGGGATGGGCACTCTGACCCAGTTAGGGGATCGAGGTGGTACCGAATCCAGAGCCTGTTTGAATGGATATGCTCTATATGCGTGGAAAGAATCTCTATACTCTGGTTTCAGTAATACTTACATTACAGTCATTTGGGATCTGACATTAGGACTTTAAAAGGAATGCAGTATTTTCTAATTTAGTTTATAATGCATTTCGCTGGGTGTGTAAGGACTAAAATGGATATTTCCTACTTTGCAAATAGCTGAGGCACGTGAGATGAAAATCAACATGCAGATTTGTGAGGTTAGTGATAATTTTGTGCATCATAAAAATGCAATGATTCAAGGATCTCTTTGTCCTAGTTTTTTTTTAATGAGATGTTGAATTGCACAAACATTGAGTGTTATGTGTGTCTTATTACTGAACATAGTCTGAAGGCAAAACATCTAAGCTCTAAAATAGCCCAAGAATAGCAGGTAAATAATCTTATTCTGCAGTAATTATTGCCTTCTTTCTATGTTTAATCTGTGATTTTTGTGTGTAATTCTAATCCATTCATTGTCCTTGCTGTGGAGTATTCTATTATATGAATATGACAACATTCATTTATTCTTTTGTAGATGGACATTTGGGTTATTTCCAATTTCAGGTTAATGCGAATAATCCTCCTGTGAACTTTCTGCACATGTTTATCTAGGGTATACTACACAAAGGCTAGGATGAGGCATAGGATAGGGTATCTTGGGTTTTCTAGACAATACCAGACTGTTTTTCAATATAGTTGTGCCTGTTCCTCAGCAGGAAGATTGAGGGCAGGAAGAAAAGGGGGTGACAGAGGATGACATAGTTAGGTAGCATCACCAACTCAATGGACATGAGTTTGAGCAAACTCCAGGAGATTGTGAAGGACAGGGAAGCCTAGTGCCTTGCAGTCCATGTGGTCACAAAGAGTTGGACACAACTTAGCAAGAGAAAAAAAAACAACATTCCTTAGCAACACTTGGTATTGTCAGAATTTTACATTTCTCTACTTGAATGTTCATTGACATCTGATTCTTAAAGTTTATGGATATAAAATATGCTTATTATCCATTTGGACTTCTTCTTTCATGAAGTATCTACTTAAATCTTGCCTGAATATATTGCTTACTAGCCAAGTAGTGTTAAGTGAGCCATGTCTCAATTTCCTCATCTATGGAATATTGTAGGAAAATCAGACTCCAACATCTTAACAAAATAGCACCAACTTGGCTTGCTGCCTCTGTCCAAGTTGGAGGACTACATTTCCCTGAGTCACCTCTCCTACATGCAGGGTTACTGTGAATCAAAAAGCAAACTCGCATAAGATTTGGAAGGTGAAGCAGAACAGGGATAACTTGGAAGACTGTGCTAGACAGACACAATGATGAACAGACACAGAGGGGTTGAGTGGGTATCAGCCTGTCATTGTCCGCTTCCTGCTTTGCATTCAGCTTACTTTCCGGACAGCTGGTCTTGATAATCAGCAGTGGTCCTCAGTCCCCAACCAGGCACTTGGTCCCAGACCCACAGATGGGGTGATTTTCACAAAGGCAGAAATTTCCCCAGAGTAGAAGTTTCCATAGAAGAGGTAGAATTCATAGAATCTTGTGGTTGCTAAATTCCCCTCCTGTCTGAGTTGACTTCCAGATGACATGGTTAGTGATGAATTTCTACTCTATCCTCTTATTTCTCCTTCCAGACCTTCATTTGCCCAGCTCCTACCACATCCGTGTAAACCTTCATTCCTATATAAAACCCCTTATTGTAATACCTGTAGTAGTGGTTCTCATATCTTGATTTAACTCTGACTGATAGAATACTTTTGCCAGTGCCATAAAATACACATGCAAAGTTCTTTCAAAGCTCTAAATTGCTGTTCAAATGTAATTACTGGGTTGAGCCAAAAAATGGATTACTGATTTTCTTGTACAGAGGAACAATTTGGTGACATTTAAAGCAAGCCAGCATAGGCGGCATGGGCAGCATGTTTCACAAAAACATTTTATTCTGTCATTTGTCTGACTTGGGCACTTGTTTGTTATCACATTGATGCCAAAACACTCCATCTAACTTTCCTTTTCAACTAGATTGCTTAGGAAGTAAGAGGTTGTAAAAGAGACCTTAGAGGCCTAGAATCTCTGAAACATGTCAAGAGTTCTCAATTAATATTTAAAGTGTAGAATATAGGGAAATATCTAGAGACACATATCAGGAACTCCTGAAAAGATATAGACATAAAGTAAAAATGAATTTTAAAAATCTTCTGCTGCAAATTGCCCTTTTTCAGCTGCCTCTGTGACACATTAAGATTGAGCCAGGCAGCAGGTCATTTCAAAACTTGTCAAAAACTCAGATATTTTTGATATTATTTGTGACAGTTTTCTCGAGTCCACTGAGCTAATTTATAGTTTTGAAAATCATAATTTTCTGGTTAATAGAGCAATAATTGGTCAGCTAAACAGTGGATTTCAGCATCTGCTTTCATTACTTAATGGCCAGAATAAAAATAATAGGGCTATTTGACCATTTAAGATTTCAAAACTGACACTTCTGTGATCATAAGGTACCTTAGGGAAGCATAGATAAGACTTTGTGAGCAGAATATTCAAAAGGTAGTTAGGGTGAGAATGGTGAAAGGAGGTGCTAAACAGCATGGCATCATTCTAGTATAGAGTGTCTAAGACTCTGTTATTAAAAATCTTTCAGTATCACTTATATCTGATAGTATCTTAAATTTCTCTTTTCTTCTAAAGATGTGCTTCTCAGTTAATATAATACTCTTAAGTGCAAGACCTGGTCTGTAACCTAGAGGTGATTCCAGTATAATTTCTGTCACCAAAAAGCAAGCCTATGGCAATGAAGGAGAATAAACATCTACACAGACTTTAAGAAAGCAGATGAACAAGGTAAAAGAAAAAAGACTTAGAGATTGATGGACATGACTGGGGGACAAATTGAATATTGAGGACAAAGGAGTCTAAAAGGGATTTGAACTTTCTGGTTCACTTTATTTAGAAGAGAATGATTGCCATTAGTGCAATTATATTACCCAGGAAATGAGAAGAGAGTTTGAAGTACAGAGTGCACTTCTGATTTTGAGTATGCTAGCATCTCAATTAATTTTGCTCAAGAAATCATTTTGGAATTTCCAAGTAGTTGCAAAATTGTACACCAAATTCAGGAGAAAGGACAAGGTAAAGGATAACATCCAGGTAATTGACAGAGGATGAGATGGTTGGATGGCATCACCGACTCAATGGACGTGAGTTTGAGTAAACTCTGGGAGTTGGTGATGGACAGGGAGGCCTGGTGTGCTGCAGTCCATGGGGTCTCAAAGAATCAGACACGACTGAGTGACTGAAGTGAACTGAACTAATTTTTATGTAGGGCTCCAAAATCACTGCAGATGGTGACTGAAGCCATGAAATTAGAAGATGCTTACTCCTTGGACAAAAAGTTATGACCAACCTAGATAGCATATTGAAAAGCAGAGACATTACTTTGCCAACAAAGGTCTGTCTAGTCAAGGCTATGGTTTTTCCAGTGGTCATGTATGGATGTGAAAGTTGGACTGTGAGGAAAGTTGAGCACTGAAGAATTGATGCTTTTGAACTGTGGTGTAGGAGAAGACTCTTGAGAGTCCCTTGGACTGCAAGGAGATCCAATCAGTCCATTCTAAAGGATATTTTTATGTAGAATCTGCACTTAATATTAGTACCAGCATTAAGATTAGTAGAAAATATCTCACTATGGATTGTATAATAATTTTTAATAGGAGTAAAAATATAGGAGTGATCATTTTATACCTAAAATTTGATACTCTTTAAGTATAGGGAACAAAAAAAAGCACTCTTTTCTGGGTGGTCAGAAAATGTATAAGCTGAAAAAAATGTGAAGAGGTGGAAACTAATGATCATTGGTTGTGATGATTAGAAGACATTTCCAGTAGAAAGTGGGGAAAATTAAATACAAAGTGGAAAGTGAATGAAGGGCAAGAATGGAAACTCTTGAGACCTAATCCAAGGCTTTAGTCTTAGAAAACATTACTGTAGTTAATATATCAGTGTTCAGAATTATTTCCTGAAGTGTTCTAAGCAATATTTCTTTTCTATGTTGATTTTTCTCTACTCTTGTCTTATGAGTAGAGAATTATGTATCCCCCCTGCAATATGTTGAAGTCCTAACTTCTAGTACATATAAATGTGACCTTGGATAGAAGATCTTTGCAGACATAATCAAGTTATGATTAGGTCATTAGGATGGACCCTGGGCCAATATGATTGGTATCCTAATTAAAAGGGGAGGATAACTAATCTGAAGACAGAGACTCACAGGGAGAACACTGTAGAGGAAGAGATTAGAGGGATGAAGCTGCAAGTCAAGGGACCCCAAGGAAGAACCGCAAGAGAGTAAGTTTCTATTGTTTTAAGCTACCAGTTTGTAATACATTTTTTAAGGCAGCACTAGGAACCAAACATCCCTTGTTTCTCTCTCTCTTATATTATCTCTTCACTTAACCAACAAATATTTATTAAACATCTACTCTACACAGGTCACTCTGTTGCTCCATTTCCCAGCTTTCTAAATTGCCCTCTTAAGACAACGTTTGGCATTTACAAGATTAATAATTAAGAAGAAACAGCATGGTACAGGCTACTTTGCTTGATCTTTTCCCCTCAGTTCTCCTGAAAATGTTCCCAGTTGTGTCATCTTTGATGAAGAATGATACATATAGATGAGTGTTTTCCAGCATTTATGGGTTCTTGGCTCCAAACGTATGCTAAAAGTGTCAAGTTGCTGCAGAACTCTTAGAGGAATGATATGCCTCATGCTAGGGTTGCAAGACTTGTTTCTACAGAAAGTGGTAAGTCCGGCTCTGCAGTTTAGCATTAACTGGAGAATCAGAGTCAGAAGGTATGAAAGACTTTTCAGGGGAAGATCTGAGAAGAAAAATACAATCGGAGAAGACCTCAAGTTCTTTTAAAAATTCTCATAGGTGAACTATATCTGTGTCAGAATAAGGTACGAGGACTAGACCATGAGTATGCTGGCTCTTTGAATAACGATAATTGCTACCCTTGATGATCAAGCAGTAAAGACATACAGCTCTTATGGTGTGTTAGCATATTACACTTGTATCAAAAGTACTAGCCACAATTTCCTCTAGTAACTTAGGGATTAGATCTGGTAGACAGAGTGCCTGAAAAACTATGGACGGAAGTTCGTAACATTGTACAGGAGGTGGTGACCAAAACCATCCCCAGGAAAAAAGAAAGGCAAGAAGGCAAAGTGCTTGTCTGAGAAGGCCTTATAAACAGCTGAAAAGAGAAGTGGAAGGCAAAGGAGAAAGGGAAAGATGTACCCAACGGAATACAGAGTTTCAAAGAATAATAGCAAGGATAGGATAAGAAAGCCTTCTAAAATGAACAATGCAAAAAAAAAATAGAGGAAAACAATAGAGTGGAAAAGACTAGAGATCTCTTCAAAAAAATTGGAGGTACCAAAGGAACATTTCATGCAAAGATGGGCACAATAAAGGACAGAAATGGTATGGACATAACAGAAGCAGAAGATATTAAGAAGAGGTGGCAAGAATACACAGAAGAACTGTACAGAAAAATTCTTAATGACCTGGATAACCATGATGGTGTGGTCACTCACCTAGAGCCAGACATCCTGGAGTGTGAAGTCAAGTAGGCCTTAGGAAAGCCTATGAACCAAGCTACTTAGGAGATTGAATTCCAGCTAAGCTATTTAAAATCCTAAAAGATAATGCTATTAAAATGTCGCACCCATAATGCCAGCACATTTGGAAAACTCAGCAGTGGCCACAGGACTGGAAAAGGTCAGTTTTCATTCCAATTCCAAAGAAAGGCAATGCCAAAGAATGCTCAAACTACTGAGTACAGTTGCACTCATTTCACACGCTAGCAAGGTAATGCTCAGAATCCTTCAAGCTAGGCTTCAACAGAACATGAACCAAGAACTTCTAGATGTACAAGCTGGATTCAGAAAAGGCAGATGAATCAGAGATCAAATTGCCAACATCTGTTGGATCATAGAAAAAACAGAATTCCAGAAAAGCATCTTACTTCTTCATTGATCTACATGAAAGCCCTTGACTGTGGACAAATTCTTAAAGAGAAGGGGATGTCAGACCACCTTACCTGCCCCCTCAGAAACCTGTATGCAGGTAAAGAAGCAACAGTTGGAACTGGACATGGAACAATGGACTGTTTCAAAATTGAGAAAGGAGTACATCAAGGCTGTATATTGTTGCCCTGCTTATTTAACTTCTATGCAGAGTGCATCTAGCGAAACCAGGCTGGATGGCTCACAAACTGGAATCAAGATTGCTGGGAGAAATATTAACAACCTCAGATACGCAGATGGTACCACCCTAATGGCAGAAAGTGAAGAGGAACTAAAGAGCCTCTTGATGAGATTGAAAGAGGAGAGTAAAAAAGCTGGCTTGAAATTCAAAACTAAAAAAAGACTAAGCTCAGTCATGTCCAATTCTTTGTGACCCTTTGAACTGTGGCCTATCAGGCTCCTCTGTCCATGGGATTTTTCAGGCAAGAATACTAAAGTGGGTTGCCATTTCACTCTCCAGGAGATCTTTCCTACCCAGAAATCAAACCTGCATCTCCTATGTCTCCTGCAGTAGTAGACAGATTCTTTACCCACTGAGCTATCTGAGAAGCCATGCAAAGATCAAGGCATTCGGTCCCATCACTTCATGGCAAATAAATAGGGAAAAAGTGGAAACAGTGACAGATTTTATTTTCTCAGGCTCCAAAATCACTGAGGACTGTGACTGCAGCCATGCAATGAAAAGGTGCTTGCTCCTTGGAAGAAAAGCTATGACAAACCTAGACAGCATATTAAAAAGCAGAGACATTACTTTATCAACAAAGGTCTGTGTAGTTAAAGTTATGGTTTTTCCAGTAGAAGTGTATGGATGTGAGAGTTGGACCGTAAAGAAGGCTGAGTGCCAAAGAATTGATGCTTTCTGACTGGTGTTGGAGAAGATGCTTGAGAGTCCCTTAGACTGCCAGGAGATCAACTGATTCAATCCTAAAGGAAATCAACCCTGAATATTTATTGGAAGGACTGATGCTGAAGCTGAAGCTCCAATATTTTGGCCACCTGGTGTGAAGAGCCAACTCACTAGAAAAGACCCTGATGGTGAGAAAGATTGAGGGCAGAAGGAGAAGGGAGCAATAGAGGATGAGATGGTTGCATGGCATCACTGATTCAGCGGACTTGAGTTTGAGCAAATTCTGGGAGATAGTGAAGGAAAGGGAGGCCTGGTGTACTGCAGTACATGGAGTTGCAGAGTCGGACATGGCTTAGCAACTGAATGACAACAGCAACTTAATTCTTATCCTGAGTTTATTGACTTAAGCATGCCATATTTTAGGACTGACAAAATGCTAAGAATGTAGGAAGTGCTATGTTGAAAACATTTCTCCTGAAGAAATCCAAAAGGAACAGGAATCAGTCTTCATAAGTGACTCTATAAAGAATCGACTACAAAATTTAGGAATTAATTCAATGTTATGTTTTTTGGTTAGATCTTTCTCTAAGTGCCATAAATTACTCTTATGTTTTAATTTATAGCAACATGGATCAATTATTATAGCTTATTAGAAGGATTGAGAACCAAGGGAATACAAAGATTTTTCCCCCAGACATCAGCAATCCAAATGATGTAAATCATTTTGTTGAAAGCATATTTAATATCTACTCAACATCTCTTATATTTAGCAATTCAGTAATATACTGTCTATTTCTTTCTGATAGCATTTTGATGAGTCAAACCTACCTAGAATGATTTATTCTAGACACACATATCTTCTTAGACCCCAAGTTATAAAGATATGTGTCAGGTCTTCATTGCACTGATATAGATAGAAAGTACAAAAACATTTTTCACATTTCTGACTTCTGAGTCTATTTAATTCCTTAGAGTTGAATACTGTTGCAATATTTTGGTGTAACAAACCAATAGTATTAAATAATCTGTTTTCTAAGAGAAAGTAGAAGATGTCAATCTTGAAGATGGATGAAAAACTCTGAGTCCATGCTCAGAAAAATTCAAGTGATGGTCTATTGAGTATACTTATTAAAATACTTAATTTCTAAAGACAGAAACCATCCATAATAGTTCTAGTTAGGGCCAAGTGAAGCTTAAAATCTAGAAATGACAAATGTTGAGTTATAGGTCTGGTCTATACAGTGTTAGGTACTTTCATATAAATACCTTTTAAAGATTTGGCTGGACTGTCTTCACAATGGGGACTCTAAATTGATCCACACAGTGTAGCAGCATGGACATTGAACAGTGACTCAGTGAAGGTGTGAACTATATTGAACTTTTTATTTTCCACATAGAAAGTAAAATATTAAGTAACAGACAAATGGGAGAAAATTTGGGATTGTTAAAGCCAGTGTTAGCTATTCAGTCAGTGCCTTTCTGGTGTATCTTTACCTTACATTGATCATGACCCTGGAAAGAAGCATCTGCTTTAAGTGATGTAGGTGGGAAAGCTCTAGTGAGGAATAAGGTTGGAGAAGATGGGGGTAGAGAGCGTGTGTCAGCCAAGGCCTAACTCAGCCATAACATTTCTAGAGTCTTCCATAGTCCCTTATAGCATTAGTCACTCAGTTGTGTCTGACTCTTTGTGACCCCATAGACTGTAGTCCGCCAGGCTCCTTTGTCCTTGAGATTTCTCAGGCAAGAGTACTGGCTACTGCTGCTAAGTCACTTCGGTCGTGTCCAACTCTGTGCGACCCCATAGACGGCAGCCCACTAGGCTCCTCTGTCTCTGGGATTCTCCAGACAAGAACACTGGAGTGGGTTGCCATTTCCTTCTCCAATGCATGAAAGTGAAAAGTGAAAGTGAAGTCGCTCAGTCATGTCCGACTGTTTTCGACCTCATGGACTACAGCCTACCAAGCTCTCTGTCCATGGGATTTTCCAGGCAAGAGTACTGGAGTGGGGTGCCATTGCCTTCTCCGAAGAGTACTGAAGTGGGTTGCTATTTGCTTCTCCAGGGGTTTTTCTCAACCCAGGAACTGAACCTGGATCTCCCACATTGCAGTCAGATTCTTTGCTGTCTTAACCACCAGGGAAATCCAAGAATCTTCCAAGTGACCCCAGAATTCTGGACAGTTGTCTGGTCTCCAGTGGGCTGGGATCATGCAGAGATCATTAATACAGTTGAGTCTTGACCATACATGTCTAATACTTGACTGGAACTTTGGCTACTGAGAACGTATAGGTATAAATGACATTTGGCAGCATGAGGCAATACAGATAGGCAACAAAAGTATTGTATCCAGAGCAGGCATCAGTCATCAATTATGAAAAACTTTCCTGATGAACTTGGTGTGGCTTTCTAGGCTTCTGATACCTACCTACTACAGTTAGCACATATGATGAACTGATTTTCCGTTCCGTCTTAAGGTGCTCATCGGCTGCACATGCATAGAGCTGGAAAAGGGTTAAATCTTTGGTGCAGAGATGTTCAGTTCTTCAAATTGAATAGTACCAAATTGGAGTAAGATAGACATCATAGGCGGTTGATGCCTCTTTAACAAAGAGTTGAACTCTGTGTCAATCAGAACCCATGGTAAGGGGATAATGGCATATGTGTCATAGATTTCCCATTCTGAGTTAGAATATAAGCTTTAGAGGGTGAGACTGTGATTTATTCATCTTTGTATCCTCTCCAGCTAGCACAGGACTCTGAATAAAGCTGATGAATAATAAATATTTGTTGATTGTGTTGGCTATCTAACAATTTATGCAAATGAAGGAGCTAGTGTCAGTGAAAAATGCGGAACACTTAACAAGAATTTTTATTCCTTTGGCTTTCTTCTTTGAGAACATTCTTTGACATTACGGGACATAATCAGAGTTGGCGAATAGGCAGCTAAAGGTTGAATCTGCTCTCAAAATATCATCTTTGTAGTAGTAAAATAAAGCACTGATACTGAGGTCAGAAGAGCAAAGCAGAATAAAACGATGGTTGAGTACTATAAGGGAGAGGGTTGTGAGTGGCTTATTATCATAGGCTGGCTCATTGATTTAATGATCATGCCATACACTGAGCTACTGAATGTTCACTGCACTTAAAAAGAAATTTTTCCTCATCAAAGACTGGGGAAGTGCAATTACAGCATAGGATTTGAAGGCCAAATTTTGAGTTGAAAATTCAAAATGATTCATTATTTATGTCCTTATGCTTTTGTCTCAGTCTTTCTATAAAATATAAGCCCCTTATATTGTTTTTTGAAGTCTCTTTTTGTTGCTGTTCAATCTTACCTCCTTCTCGCATGAACTACTCATTAGAATTTAGCTTCTTCCTGAGCCTCAGTAACATATTTTGGTTACTGGAATGTTACTAAGCATGATATTTTGTGGTCAGCAATAATTACTATGTATCAGTGGTTTATTAATAGGTCCTGCTTGAATCAAGGGAATTTTTGTTGTTATTGGTTTTGGAGTAGGAAGTTGAATACTTAAGGGATTTGCATATTTAGTCCTTGACTAAATAAATGATATAAAATTGAGTTTTAGTGGATTCAAAGGAGAATGTAATCTTAGCTTATTTCTTGGAAAGCAAGTGACCAGGGCCAAAGGATATTGCTATAGGATTAAGAATGTTGTTTATACAGTTGCAATGACATTTGCTGTTTTTAGTGCTTTCCCAAAATGATTTCTTCTCAATTGAAAAATACTGAGAAGAATTCAGAAGGCCTGAATTCCAGAGTGCCTGAGGGAAACTCCAAAACACCACCACAATCTCTCCCTTGCTTGGTTTCTCTCTCTCTCTCTCTCTCTCACACACACACACGTGTGTGTGTGTGTGTGTGTGTGTGTGTGTGTATGGACAGGTACATTCCCTTTCAGCTTCTGCTGTTAATGACCAGCATGGCTGGGCTATTTGCCACAATCAAAATTAAAAACTTAGAACTCTTGACACCTCTCATCAATTTGATCTTTCCAATTTCCTCAAGCTAATGAGGGTGATGGTTTTATTTGACACTTAAATATTTAGGAAATGCGTTAATCTAACAATGTGACAAGATGAATTGGGATTAAATAGAAAAAGAATGTGGTCCGTTAATGCAAGCAAATGTATTTCTAAGACAAACACAGTTCATCTTGTTCCCCTGTGTATTTCCATATGAGGGCCCTGTAATAATTAATGTTTAAGAGAATAAAATAAGGAAGAACATTTGATCTCCAAAGCCTTAAGGAATTTTATGTTTCTGTGAAGTATTTCCTTATGTTACTCATCACTTGATTTGAATGTGAAACCAATTCCAGTCCTCTAAATCAAAGTATTTGCTAGACTCGGTAGGGGAGATTAAGCATATAAAAATTATTAAGAAAAGCCATAAGCAATGCAATTTGCAAATGTGAAGATCTGTGCAATGCATCTGTAATATCCCCACATGTTACTATCATCTAATTACCTTCTGGTGGCAGATTTGATGCTTGTTCTTGGAAACAAACTTGTAGTATATAACCTTTGTCTAGGTTTGGAGACTAGACCTTGAATGTTCATAGTTAGCGGAGACACAATTAAAGATGCTTAGGTTTGGGAGATACGAATGTAAATTCATTTTTTTTTGGTAGTCTTGAGACAAAACTGTCTTCTCAAGGAGTGAGTTATTAATACTAAACAATGATGTATGTGTCAGTCACTCAGTCATGTCTGACTCTTTGTGACCCCATGGACTGTAGCCCACCACGCTCCTCTGTCCATGGGGTTCTCCAGGCAAGAATACTGGAGTGGGTTGCCGTTTCCTCCTCCAGGGAATCTTCCCAACCCAGGGATTGAAATAATGATGACTCCTGTCCTAGTCCTTAGTTAAGTCACAAGTGTAATACTTTAAACCGTATTTAGCCTTTTGAAAGTGTACAGTTAGAGTGATGTTTGATAGCAGTGGTATGACTTTGGGAATGAAATAAATTGCTTGTATCAGCATTTTTAATCTTATTTTTTCTGATTTGGAAATCATAATTTACATTTAAAATTTGAAATAGCATTGTCATTGCTTTATGAACATTCCTTTATTCATTTTTCAAATCGTTATTCAGAGCCTACTTCATGCTTGTTATTATAAGGCATTAAAGAAAGAAGAAGTTGGACTCCTGGTAGTCCAGTGGTTAGGAAACTGCCTTGCAATGCAGGGGGCATGGGTGCAAGCCCTTATCAGGGAACTAAGTTCCCACATGCCATGGAGCAGCTAAGCCCAAGCACTGCAACTTCTGAACCTGTGCGCCACAACTAGAGAGTCCGCGCACCTCAAAAGAGATTCCACGTGACGCGGTGAAGGTCCCTCATGTCACAACCAAGACCCAACATGGTCAAATAAACAAATATTTTTTTTTAAAAACAAAGTTGTATCACTTCTTTTACAGACTTTATTAACTGATACAGAATAAAGGTACATATGTATATGTATTCACACATAGTCATATGCACAAGACCAAAAGTTAAAAGACATAAGATACAATGTGTTACGGTTATGAAAAGGAAAAACTGATTACTCATGGATGTGATGGAAAATTTATTAAAACATTGCCATGCGTTAGTATTTGTCCTTCAGTTCCCTAAGATAACCAGATCTTTCAGTGATACCTCCCTTTGGTGAAGGCTTTTCTATAGGGCTGGCTCTTAGGCACTTCCTTTCTGACTTTTTTTGTCCTAAAGCATGAGCTAATCAAAGAGATGATGCTGTATGTCTGGGTCAATGAGAAGAAAAAGTGAGTAATTCCTTTGTCACAAGAGCAAGCATTTGGAGGGTGGAGTAGAATAGAATCTGGGTTGCTGGTCTGTATTTAGTGTGGGTCCCTCTAGGGAATGTTAGGCTCCCAGAAGGAATATCTGTGTGTGTGATCCACTTAAAAGACAGGATCCCAGGGACTGGGGTAAAAATTTCTGGATTTTACATAGTCACAGAAGCAGAACCATCTGATTCAAGGGAACTGCATTGGGTGGCATGTACAATTAGAATAATGTTTGATAGCAGTTGAATGACTTTGGGAATAAAATAAATTGCTTGTATCAGCAATAAAGTATAAGCCAGTATGAACCTATGACATGAATGGAGGGGTCTCCCTAGCCCCATATCCCTGAAACAGTCTAGCCAGGGAGCACCAGTAATATCTGAGAGGGATGGGAGCTCAGGACCTGATTTGATTTGATTTAGAGGCAATGCAATAATGTTTTTGTTTTTGCTTTCATGCGAGCTTGGGGACTGAATTTTATGTCTTCTACATAGAGATTTATTAGGCTTTACTGTCATTCTCTGCACAGACCAAATCTGCCCCATAGACTGACTCATTCTTCAGAATGAGGGCCAGTATGTTTTGAGACAACTTCTGAACACTTGGTTATTATTTGGGGAAGAGTGTGGGCTCTCAGGAGTCACTGATTTGGGGTAAACCAACGTACTGGGTTTGAATGACTTTTGAAAATCTTTGGAAAGTTATAAGCTCTTGACAAGAGGAAGGAAAAGGGAAAAATACCCTCTAAGACCTTGTTTATAGGATTTGTGTCTCTATTTTTCACAAATTAATAACTTGAAAAGGAGAGTCATAAAAGATAGACTTAGAGTCTCCATGTCGACTCAGATTTTTAAAGGAGAGAAGGGGTGCATTGCAGCCACAGTTGCAGAATCCCATGGCAGAACACTTAGACACAGCAGCACACGTAAAGTGGTTACCTGCGTCATAAGCTGATGCAGTGGGACAGCTGGTGGGGAAGGCTGTCTTACTGAAGAAGGCAATGTGACCTTTCAGAAGGAGAATTTATAGACATGAAGATGTCATTTAGAAGAAAACTTGATCCTGGAGCACACCTTAGAGGTATCACAGCAATGGAAGGTGGTACTGAGGTCCAGGTGGGCAACACTGGAGGGTTCAGAGCAAAGAGGGCCCCTAAACCATTTGGTGGAAGCCCCCTAAGGATATTGATCAGCACTGTAGAAAATGCCTGCACGTATACATACGAGGCTGGGTTTCTGTGAGTTTCTGGATTTCTGAGGCACAGAAACTGAGCTACCACAGGGATGATGTAGTCAAAGCGTGTCAACAGAAGCCACAGAGGATCAGAGAAGCCCCTTTCTACCTTTGCGTTCCCAGTTTCAAGAAGCAGGGATGCTAGAATGGAGGGCAGAGCACCTGAAGTTGGCTTTTTGGGATAGATCATACTTAGATGCGTAGGGAGGAGAGAACAGGGTACACAAAAACCCAAAGCAGGAAATCTCATGATGTAAAAGGAAAATGGTCAGATGTTTAAATGATTTCACAAGTCCTGCATGACTGACTGACTCTCCAGACTTCAGTGCTGATACTCTGCTCAACTGCACCAGGCACCTTCCTGTGCTCTGCTGTGCTCAGTCGTGTCTGACTCTTTGCGACCCCCATGGACTATTGCGCACCAGGCTCCTCTGTCCTTGGGGTTCTCCAGGCAAGAATACTGGAGTGGGTTGCCATGCCCTCCTCCAGGGCATCTTCCCAACCCAGGGATGGAACCCAGGTCCCCTGCATTGCAGGTGGTTTCTTTACCGTCTGAGCCACCAGGGAAGCCCCATAGGGCATTTGGAAATATCATCCCTCAGGTTGGAATATTCCTTTTGTTCATTCTCCCTTTACCTGATTAACACCTACTGAATGTTACTGAGTCTGGACTGTACATAATTTTCACAAAGTTTAATACCCAGAGGCTTGGTAAGGTGCTTTGTTGTTACTCACTGTCATTGCACACTGTATATTTGTGCTGTGTTTAGCACAACTGTTGCCAGTGCAGGAGATCCAAGAGACACGGGTTCGATCCTTGGGTTGGGCAGATCCCTTGGAATAGGAAATGGCAACCCACTCCAGTATTTTGCCTGGACAATTCCACGGACAGAGGAGCCTGGCAGGCTACCGTCCATAGGGTCACAAAGAGTCGCACACAACTGAGCGACTGAGCACAGACAGAGCTTTTGAGTAATTAATTTTCTTACAATCTATCTATTTCGCTAGATCTAAGTCCCATTGGCTCAGGTATTGTGTTCTGTCATCCCGAATCCTCAGTACCTAGTACAGGGCCTGGCTCAAAGCTGGTGTTCAGTGACTATGTCTTGGATGAATGAATGCATTAGGCTGAAACCTCAGATATGCTCTTGAAGGTTCTGAGAAATTAGACTGGAGAGGTAGGCGGGAATAAAATTGTGGAGTGTTCTGAGTACAAGCCAGGGGAGTCTGGCCTTTTTGGGCCCCTAAGAACCTTAGAACGTTATCAGCGTACATACTGTCCTGCTCACATTCAAACAATTGGTAGGAAAGTTGCTCTTGGTAATCAATTTCCAAGTATACACAAACTACCCAGGAGATGTTGATAGCCATAAGTTGTTAAGACAGGAAAGTGGAGTGGAGAAGAGACAAAGGCGTTGACTTTTATGGAATCATGTTTCTTTACCTCAAGCAACACACCCAGACCACCAGCAAAGCAAAGAGAAAACAAACTGTCCTTAGAGGGTCTCTGGGAAAGAAGTATTTTCTCTGAAGTTAGCTCAGTCTAAAACTGAAAAATTTCATCGGAATAGAAATGACTTAGCAGTTGATTTCCTATAGCAGTGATTCAGCTTTTAGTAGAGTGGAAGGAACAGGAGGTCACTCTGATCTTAGCAGCAGGTGGGCACTGCAGCCTCAGTGCTGCTCGGCCTCGTCTCAGGGCCTTTATCTGCCGGGGGCTGTCAGCATCCTCAAATCTGTTAGCAAGACCCCAACAGTACTTACCGTGCGTGAACTACTAGGACCTGATTATTTCAAATAGTACATCCAGTGACTTTTTTGAGAGTACCTCATTGGTTCTTGTTGCTTTTTCAGTCTCATCTGACTCTTTTGTGACCTCATGGACTGTAGCTTGCCAGGTTCCTCTGCCTATGGGATTTCCCAGGCAAGATTACTAGAGTGAGTAGCCATTTCCTTCTCCAGGGGATCTTTCTGACCCAGGGATCAAACCTGTGTCTCCTGCACTGCAGATGGATTCTTTACTGCTGAGCCACCAGGTAAGCCAGTTTAATCTAGCCCCAGATTAAAGCAGGATAAAGGCCTGTTTTATCTTGTTCCAACAGACGTCCAACTCTGTCATATCCTTTCATTCTCATGGTCTAAATGAACTCATGTCTTAGGGCTCAGAGAAACTGACAGAGAAATGCAGAGAGCAAAGGAGGGTGAGTTAGGCCCATTGTCCACAGCCACACATGCCTCAGCCACCCTGACATCTTCTTGGAAACTGTCTTCAGGCCTTGAAAAGTTGCAGAGAATTAAAAAAAAAAAGTAGTAGTATTAATTTAAATATGAAAAATAATAATGTTTGCTATTATTGCATGCTTATGCTGCAGCTGGAGAAGGCAATGGCACCCACTCCAGTGCTCTTGCCTGGAAAATCCCATGGACGGAGGAGCCTGGTGCGCTGCAGTCCATGGGGTCGAAGAGAGTCAGATGAGACTGAGCGACTTCACTTTCACTTTTCACTTTCATGCATTGGAGAAGGAAATGGCAGCCCACTCCAGTACTCTTGCCTGGAAAATCCCATGGACGGAGGAGCCTGGAGGGCTGCAGTCCATGGGGTCTCTGAGGGTCGGACACGACTGAGCGACTTCACTTTCACTTTTCACTTTCACGCATTGGAGAAGGAAATGGCAGCCCACTCCAGTGTTCTTGCCTGGAGAATCCCAGGGACGGGGGAGCCTGGTGGGCTACCGTCTATGGGCTCGCATAGAGTCAGACATGACTGAAGTGACTTAGCAGCAGCAGCAGCATGATGCAGCAGGTAATTTAAATACCTTTTATAGATTTCTCATGTGATGCTCCCAATAATCATTTGAGGTGGGTGCTAGCTCTGTTTCACATATCAGTAAACTACAGCTCAGAGAAATGATTAGGCCTTGCTTAGGGCCAGGCCTGGTCCTCTTTAGTTCATGACTCATGGGTGGGGAGGAAGAAGAAAGGGTGGAGTGTGTAGCCCTTGACCCTCAATCTTTTTTAAGGGAGATTGAGGATATGATTAAAACAATAACTTTCTTTTGAAATCACTGGATACAAATTAAACACTGAAAAGGAAAACTCAGCAAGGCTTACAAATCTAATGTCAAGTAATACTAGGAATGAAACATGATGTAGGCTATAGTGTTTGAGTAGGCATGCAGGGTAGCATCAGGGTCAGAGACAAGAGGAGGAATACAGGAGAACATAAATGTGTTCTGCTAAGATGGAAGGGACAGGCAGCAGTTGCTAAATAAGGAAGATAGGTCATGGGACTTTTGAATGTGAGGCTAAGAAATCTGGGATATATAAAACAGATAACTAGATTTCCTAAGATAATTTAAGCAGGGAAGTAACTAGTGAAAAACGTATTTGGAAAAATAATTGGCAGCACAGGGTGAAGTGAGCAAAGAGACTTACGTCAAGGAAAGAAGCAAGGCTGCTGTTACAGCCATCCATGAATGAAAGGGAGAAGTTTGAGAAAAGATGCTTATGAATGAAAAGGAAGGGACAGGTACAAGAGATGTTACGAATCTTTACATAGCTTAAGAATTCTACCAGTACGAGCTAATTACTACCTTAAATTAAGAATACTAGGGAACTAAGTTAGTTTATGGACTTCGCTGGTGGCTCAGGGGTAAAGAATCCCTCTGCTGGTGCAGGAGACGCAACTTTGATCCCTAGGACAGGAAGATCCCCAGGAGAAGGAAATGACAACCCACTCCAGTATTCTTCCTAGGAAATTCCATGGACAGAAGAGCCTGGTGGGCTACAGTCTGTGGAGTTGCAAAAGAATCAGACACAGCTTAGCGGCTAAAACAGCAAACAAAAAAGTAATTTATGGCTATCAATAATACCTTTGAATCACTAGTAAACCTTGCAAATTGTTACTTTCTTTAACATAAATCGTTATTTAATTTTTATAAGCTTTAGTGTACTGAAAAGCTTCCAGGCACCCTACAAACCATACAATTCAACACGATTGCTACTTGGATGGCTTGCAGATTGGTCAAGCTTTTTGTTCTATGTTTTGAGTTCTCTACTCTCAGTCAGTACACCATTGAGGATGATAAATGTAACTGGAGGACTCATATTTCACACAACGTAGAAGGTTATTATGATGTTCAAAAGAATCAAGGTTGAAGCGATCATTTAAAAATAAAACCATGGCATTTTCTGCTTAAGTGATGATTTGTTGAGAATTACACTGCCGTTACTTGAAGCTGGCACAAACAGTTGTATTATCATTTGCATTATTTCTTGTGCAAAATGCTAGGGTTTACATTCTGGTCTAAATACCAGCCTAGAGAAACACGTTTTATGTATTAACTGTAAACAGAGGCCGGGTTAGAGGGAAGCTGGAAGGAAAACAAGTTCAACATACACTAACCCCAGGGTTTAACTAATCCGAGGGAGGGTGGATGGCTATCTGTGTTTCAGCAGGTCCGGCCACGGATGGCTTAGAAAGGAACAGTGGCTGAGTCACTTCAGACTTTACTTTTTTTCTGTTTATTGTTTAAGCAGTGCAAGTGCCCTTCCTGTTTCATACACTTCCTTGAAATCCCTCTGAACTTTCACGTGGCTTATATTTACTTACAAGGGCTCATTTACTCAACGAGAATTTTTGAGACCCCTGCTGTTTGCAGAGCCCTTAGGGTTAGGCATCAGAAGGGTTATGTGAAGAGAAGCAGCAGTAGTTCCTGTGTATGGAAAACCCCAAAAAGCAGGTTTAAAAGACTTTAAAAGAGGGAATCAAAAATAACATGGACCATGACATGATGGCAGAGAAGATTAAAAGAAACCAAAGGGATACAGACAGAACTGCTTCATGAGAAGTCTGGGAACCTGGATCCTACTTTCAGCTGGGAAACTAAGCTGGGCCTGAAAATTATTATCTAAACACCGGATGATCTTGAAACTCCCATCCAACCCCAGAGTTTTGTAAAATTAGCAATTTGGGTTAATACTCAGTGTAGAAATTATTTTATTACAAAATATTTTTTCTGAAGTCAGTGCAAATTCATGAGTTAGCATTATTTAAAGAAACTTTGAGGATTTTGCATTGTTCATTGAAACAACCAAGTATAGATTTTTTTTTTCTGTCACAGCTGAAACTCAGTAAATGAATGGTGTTGTTTTATGTATTTTCTATATAAGGTATAAACCCCACATGATAATATTATATTTTTGTTTTAAATAATCCTATGTATTTTAAGTAAGTTAAAAGAAAAATATTGTATTACAATTTACAATGTTCTTCATTCATTCCTAAAGAGTAAGTCTTGCTTTTGGTTTCATTTTTCCCTTCAGCTTGATGAATTTCCATTAGCATTTCCTGTAGTGTAGTTCTGGTGGCAATGGATTCCTGTTTTTATTCACCTAAAAGTATATTTATTTTACCTTCATTTTCACATGAAATTGTTTTTGGATATAGAATTTCAACTTGACAGTTCTCTTTCTTCTATCACTCATTTTGGATAATTGATATCTATACAATTCTAAACCTAACAACTGCAGAATGCATATTATTTTCAAGCTCAACTGGCACAGTCACCAAAATTAACCATGTGGTGCACTATAAAATAAATCTGAATGTATTTTAAATAATTAAACTAATACAAATTTATGTACTCAGACCACAAAATATTAAAACAGTGAGATATACATGAAGATCCCAAGTATTTGAAAATTATAACACATGATTCTAAATCAAGAGGTCAAAGAAGGAAACATAATGAAAACTGGAAAAGACTTCAAATTACATGGTAATAAAATATAACCTATGAAAATTTGAAGAATGCTTTTAAAGTTGTGGTTAGAAGGAAATTTACTTTGCTTTAAATGCTTATATTATAAAACAATAGAGTTCTAAAATTAGTGATCCAATATTTCATCTGAAAATTCTAGAATAAGAGTAGGCTGAAAAATAAGAAAGAGAGAAGAAATAATAAAGATGGGGCAGAAATAAATAAAGTAGAAAACAAACAGAGAAAATTAACATGCCCAAAGCTAGTTCTCTTAGATCCAGTAGAGAACAGAAGTCACAGGGCAAACATTGGAGAGACAGACAGGAAATTACTGAAAGTCACATTTTATCAGAGCAGAACCCTAGTGATGAACAATTAGATTTTGAAATAAAAATACAATATTCAGTTCAGTTCAGTTCAGTCGCTCAGTCATGTCCAACTCTTTGCAACTGCATGAATCGCAGCACACCAGGCCTCCCTGTCCATCACCAACTCCCAGAGTTCACTGAGACTCACGTCCATCGAGTCAGTGATGCCATCCAGCCATCTCATCCTCTGTCATCCCCTTCTCCTCCTGCCCCCAATCCCTCCCAGCATCAGAGTCTTTTCCAATGAGTCAACTCTTCGCATGAGGTGGCCAAAGTACTGGAGTTTCAGCTTTCATATCATTCCTTCCAAAGAAATCCCAGGGCTGATCTCCTTCAGAATGGACTGGTTGGATCTCCTTGCAGTCCAAGGGACTCTCAAGAGTCTTATCCAACACCACAGTTCAAAAGCATCAATTCTTCGGCACTCAGCTTTCTTCACAGTCCAACTCTCACATCCATACATGACCACTGGAAAAACCATAGCCTTGACTAGACAGACCTTTGTTGGCAAAGTAATGTCTCTGCTTTTCAAATATGCTATCTAGGTTGGTCATAACTCTTCTTCCAAGGAGCAAGTGTCTTCTAATTTCATGGCTGCAGTCACCATCTGCAGTGATTTTGGAGCCCAAAAATAAAGTCTGACACTGTTTCCACTCTTTCCCCATTTATTTCCCATGAAGTGATGGGACCGGATGCCATGATCGTTTTCTGAATGTTGAGTTTTAAGTCAACTTTTTCACTCTCCTCTTTCACCTTCATCAAGAGGCTTTTTAGTTCCTCTTCACTTTCTGCCATAAGGGTGGTGTCATCTGCATATCTGAGGCTATTGATAGTTCAAAAATACAATATTATTTACACCCAATTCAGTTCAGTTGCTCAGTCATATCCAACTCTTTGTGACTCCATGGACTGCAGCACGCCAGGTTTCCCTGTCCATCACCAACTCCTGGAGCTTGCTCAAAACTCATGTCCATTGAGTCTGTGATGCCATCCAACCATCTCATCCTCTGTCATCCCCTTCTCCTTCTGCCTTCAATCTTTCCCAGTATCAGGGTCTTTTCAAATGAGTCAATTCTTCGCATCAGATGGCCAAAGTATTGGAGTTTTAGCTTCAGCATCAGTCCTTCCAGTGAATATTCAGGACTGATTTCCTTTAGGATGGACTGGTTTGATCTTGCAGTCCAAGGGACTCTCAAGAGTTTTCTCCAACACCACAGTTCAAAAGCATCAATTCTTCAGAGCTCAGCTTTCTTTATGGTTCAACTCTCACATCCATACATGACTACTGGAAAAACCATAGCCTTGACTAGATGGACCTTTGTTGGCAAAGTAATGTCTTTGCTTTTTAAATATGCTATCTAGGTTGGTCATAACTCTTCTTCCAAGGAGCAAGTGTCTTCTAATTTCATGGCTGCAGTCACCATCTGCAGTGATTTTGGAGCCCAAAAAATAAAGTCTGACACTGTTTCCACTCTTTCCCCATTTATTTCCCATGAAGTGATGGGACCGGATGCCATGATCGTTTTCTGAATGTTGAGTTTTAAGTCAACTTTTTCACTCTCCTCTTTCACCTTCATCAAGAGGCTTTTTAGTTCCTCTTCACTTTCTGCCATAAGGGTGGTGTCATCTGCATATCTGAGGCTATTGATAGTTCAAAAATACAATATTATTTACACCCAATTCAGTTCAGTTGCTCAGTCATATCCAACTCTTTGTGACTCCATGGACTGCAGCACGCCAGGTTTCCCTGTCCATCACCAACTCCTGGAGCTTGCTCAAAACTCATGTCCATTGAGTCTGTGATGCCATCCAACCATCTCATCCTCTGTCATCCCCTTCTCCTTCTGCCTTCAATCTTTCCCAGTATCAGGGTCTTTTCAAATGAGTCAATTCTTCGCATCAGATGGCCAAAGTATTGGAGTTTTAGCTTCAGCATCAGTCCTTCCAATGAATATTCAGGACTGATTTCCTTTAGGATGGACTGGTAGGATCTCCTTGCAGTCCAACGGACTCTCAAGAGTCTTCTCCAACACCACAGTTCAAAAGCATCAATTCTTCAGAGCTCAGCTTTCTTTATGGTTCAACTCTCACATCCATACATGACTACTGGAAAAACCATAGCCTTCACTAGATGGACCTTTGTTGGCAAAGTAATGTCTTTGCTTTTTAATATGCTATTTAGGTTGGTCATAGATGTTCTTCCAAGAAGCTAGCATCTTTTAATTTCATGGCTGCAGTCACCATCTGCAGTGCTTTTGGAACCCAAGAAAATAAAGTCTTTCACTGTTTCCATTGTTTCCCATCTATTTATCATGAAGTGATGGGCTCAGATGCCATGATCTTAGTTTTCTGAATGTTGAACTTTAAGCCAACTTTTTCACTCTCCTCTTTCACTCTCATCAAGAGGCTCTTTAGTTCCTCTTTGCTTTCTGTCATAAGGGTGGTGCCATCTGCATGTATGAGGTTATTGATATTTCTCCCAGCAATCTTGATTCCAGTTTGTGCTTCATCTAACCTGGCATTTTGCATGATGTACTCTGCATATAAGATAAATAAGCAGAGTGACAATATACAGCCTTGACGTACTCCTTTCCCGCTTTGGAACCAGTCTGTTGTTCCATGTCCAGTTCTAACTGTTGCTTCCTGACCTGCATATAGGTTTCTCAAGAGGCAGGTCAGGTGGTCTGGTATTCCCATCTTTTGAAGAATTCTCCACAGTTTGTTGTGATCTACACAGCCAAAGGGTTTGGCATAATCAATAAAGCAGAACTAGATGTTTTTCTGGAATTCTCTTGCTTTTTCTATGATCCAGCAGATGTTGGCAATTTGATCTCTGGTTCCTCTGCCTTTTATAAATCCAGCTTGAACATCTGGAATTTATCAGTTCTTAGAACCCCCCAAAATTAAATACTTAAGTATTAAAATTAGTAGTGTTATTCAGTCAAGTCCACCTCTTTGCAACCTCTTGGATTGTAGCCTGCTAGACTCCTCTGTCCATGGAATTCTCCAGGCAATAATAGTGGAGTGGGTAGCCTTTCTCTTTTCCAGGGGATCTTCTGACCCAGTGATCGAACCAAGGTGTTTGGTGCTGCAAGCAGATTCTTTACCATCTGAGCCACCAGGAGTATGTACAAAATCTGTATGAGGAAAAGTACAAAACTCTGATGAAAGAAATTAAAGAGGATCTAAATGAATGGAGAGATATTTTGTACACATGGATAGGAAGACTCTATATTGTAAGGATGTCAGTTCTTCCTGAACTGATTATTCACTTCCCTACAATCCCAATCAAAATCTCAGTAAGTCATTGTGGATATCATCAACCTGATTCTCAAGTTTGTATGGAAAGGCAAAAGAACCAGAATATCCAATGCACACTGAATGGAAAGCTCAAAGTCAGAGAACTGACCAGCTTGTCCTTGAGACACACTGTAAAGCAACAGTAATCAAGACAGGGTAGTACTGGTGAAAGAATAGACAAAGATATCAGTGAAACAGAGCAGAAAACACAGAAATACACCCTGACATATAGAATCAACTGGTCTCTGACAAAGAGGCAAAGACAATTCGGTGGAAAAAGGACAGTCTTCTCGACAAATGGAGGTAGAACAACTGGTTATATACATGCTAGAAACTGAATCTAGGCACAGACCTTACATTTTCCACAAGATTTAACTCAAAACAGATTGTAGACTTAAATGTAAAATGCAGGAGTGTAAAATTCCTACAAGATAACATAGGAGAAAAGTCTAAGTGTCCTTAGGTCTGGCAATGAATGACCTATTTGATACAGTAGCAGAAGCATGATCTGTGAAAGAAAGAACTGATAAGCTGGACTTCATTAAAATAAGAAAAGATTTTACCTGCAATAAAACACTGTTACGATAATGAAAAGGCAAATCAAAGACAGCTAGAAAATCTTTGCAAAAGACATACGTGATGAAGGACTGGTATCCAAAAAACACCGAGAACTCATAAAACTCAAGAAGGAGAATATGAACAACCCAAAAGAAGATAAGCATATGACAAATACGCATATAAAGATGGTCAGTGTCATGGTTGGTAGGAATGCAAATGGTTCAGCCACCTTAGAAGACAGTTGGTAGTCTCTAACAGTACTAAATGTACTCTTACAAGATGATCCTGAAGTTGTGCTCCTTACTAGCATTAACACAAATGAGTTGAAAACTTACATTCACACAAAAACTTGTGCATGAATTTTTATTTCAACTGTATTCATAATTACCAAAACTGTAGAAGCAACCAAGATATTCTTTAGTAGGTGAATAGGTAAACTGGGTAACATAAATACAATGGAATATTAAGGAGCAGGAAAAAGAAATGCGCTATTAAGTGATAAAAACACATGGAGGAACTTTAATGCATATTGCTAGGTAAAAGAAACCTGTCTGAAAAGGTTACATACTCTATGATATTTTGGAAAAGGCAAAAACTATTGGGACAGTACAAAGGATCAGTGATTATAGCAGTTTAGGATAAGAGAAGGAGGATGAATATGTAGAGCACAGGAGAATTTTAGTGCGTTAAACCTATTCTGTGTGATACAGTCACGGGGGGTACATGTCACTATCAAAACCCATGGACTGTACAACACAAAGAATGAGCCATAGTGTAAGCTATGGACTTTAGTCAATAGTAATGTATTTATATTAGTTTATCAATTGCAACAAAAATACCACATTAATAGAAGGTGTTAATAATAGGGGAAACTAGAGATGAAACTAATAAAAAATGAAAGTGTCAGTCATTTAGTCATATCTGACACTTTGCAACCCAATGGACTGTAGCCCGCCAGGCTCCTTTGTCCATGGGATTCTCCAGGCAAGAATACTGGAGTGGGTAGCCATTCCCTTCTCCAGGGGATCTTCCCAACCCAGGGATCAAACCTAGGTCTCCTGCATCGCAGGCAAACTCTTTACCATCTTAGCCACCAGGGAAGCCCCAAACCTAAACTGAAACTGCTTTCAAAAATGAAGTCTACTAATTAAAAAAATAATAATAATAAATTGAAATATCCCTAATAGGAATTACCAAGACAAAAAGAGAAAATATATAAAAATCACACTATTAACCATGAAGACAAAACAACAAAAAAAATCCCCAAACATCACAAACTCCCAAAACTCACTCATGAAGAAACAGATATCAAGAAAGAGCCAGTGTCTAATAAATAAATTAAACTTTTATTAAAATTTTCCCATGTAGAAAACTCTCAGCCAGATTCCTTCACTGCTAAATTCAAAATTCTACTAAACATTTAAGGAAGAAAGAAGAGCACAGCATGAAAAAAAAGTTGCAAAAGCATCAGAGGAGGGAACATTTACCAACTAATTGTATGAGATCAGCATTAGTATAATACTGAAAGCAGACATTCAGAAAACGAAGATCATGGCATACATTTCTATATATACATGGCAGAATGCATGTATATATAGAAATGTTTCATAATTCTGATATTCATTTTATGTATATGGATCATTAACATTTTCCAGTTGTCCTTTTACTTTCCTTTGTTTTTACAAAGTCAACATATGCATATTTCTAGTTAGACTGATGTTTTTTAAGCTGCATTAACTTGAAATTCTTGGTGAAGATGTGCATAAGATTGTGAAGGAACCATGCTTTGTATTGAATATGTAATTAGTAGCATGATGTGCAAAACATAATTTGAATAATGAAAATATTGGCTCTTCACAGAAGGAAAATAAATCAAACTCATCAGCTGATAGCATTCACTGATTAAGAGAAAATAAGGAAATCAGATGAGAAATCTTAAACAGAGGATGCTTTAACAGGGGGATTTATGTTCCACAATTAAGTGTTTAAGAAATAAAAGACAGTTGATATTATGACCTTCCACAGTTTGATTGAAAGCACATCCATGAATATGTGTTAACAATGGTAACAATCACAGCTAAATATGAAGATGTTAATTTTGTTCATTTTAATTGTAATCATTATTACCAACGTTGAAGAAGATATTAAAATATCACCTCTAATCCCAGTACTCAGTCACTTTTCATCTTTTTGCAAGTTGCTTTCAAAACCTTATCTTTAACCATTTGTATTTATAGTTGTAACACATTTTCTAATTCAGCTTTTTTATGCATAAAATCATTTCAGAAACATTTTTATTATTTCTAAATAGCTTTTTAAATGCCCTTTTAAATGGCTGCATAATGTACTATTAGGGTGCTTACTATAATTTACTAAAGCCATCTTGCTTTGTAAGAAATTTATCTCCAAATTATGTCATTTTAAATTAAGTATTTTAACTTGTATCTAACCTACAGATGCAGTCCTGCATCAAAGGTATCATTATTTCAGTGTGACAGAGTAGAGTGACCCCAAAGTCTAACCGAAAAGTAACACTTTTCAGTTACAGATACTGATAAGAAAGAACATTGGACAAATGGTTAAAATTAATCTTTACAGGATAGGTCCCCCTTTATATTCACTTTTGTGTTCCATGGAAATTTTTTTTTTTTTACTTTTGAAAAGAGAAATGATACTGGAGGTGAGTTTTAATGATAAATTTTAAATTTTTGCTATTTCTGAAACAAAATAATTTCTTAGATTCAGTTTTCATTGTTTCTGTAGAATAAAACCAAGTATATATCTGTGTAGATATTTGAGTCAAATTTACACCAAGGAAGTAGTTTTTAGGAATATGCATGTATCTTAAGCTGTTGGCTTTATATGTGATTTAAACATTCTGAAATCCACATTTTATGTATGTATGATTTTGCTTACTAGCCTGCTAAGGTGACAAAATTTTCATCCATCTCATTTGGTGACCAACTCAGACAAATAAAAGAACTGCCTTCTTTAAAAAAAAAAAAAAAAAAAAAAAAACTGTTGCAAAAAACAAAAATATATTGAGCCAAGATGAACAATATTTTTGAATTATTTATTTTAACCTTAGCATCGTTGATTTTACCTGATCCCTTCCAGAAGCAGGACTTGAAGAAACTGAAGTGCCTAAAAGGCAGAGTGGAGTGGGGTCAGGAGTGAAGTGTTAGAATTTGACTGAAGGAAGGAAGTCAAGAAGAGGTATTCTAGTATCCAGGATAAGCAAGATGCAGATCTGCTTGTTCGGTGCATTGTGGCCTAAAAATAAAGATAATTGGCATTGTTAATTATACTATTAGTTGCAAATCTATTGCACATTAACAGGAGTCTTATTTCATGGTTCTTATATAATGAGAAATCTTAAGAATTCCTTTTAAGAGCTGAACAATGCACTTTGGTCTGGGGGAAATAGCATACAGTATGTGGCATTGGATCAACAATACATATTCAAAGTTAATATTGTTATGGTGGACTCATTACATCATAGATTTGCTTTGGGTACGCCAGATTTTTCCCAAATTTATAATTAATTTTACCCTTTTGTTTGTCTTAAAGTTTATGTGGAAGGTCTATATTTAGAAGCATCATTTAATCCTGCAAATAACTTTGGCATGTAAAAACTCAAGAAATAACCACACCATCTCTGTAGAACAAAGAAATATACCACTCTGTCTAGGATCTTTTATTAGCACATCAAAAACATTTTAAAGCAAGTTGTCTTATGTCAGGCTGTCTAGGAGATTTCAGGCAAAAATTATTTTTAGCAGGACAAAGAATGGCCTAGGTCAAATGAAATCTTAATTTGTAGCATAATGCTGGGAAAACTGAGGTAGATCTAAGATGTGATTTCGCCAGAACTGAGTGTAACAGACAGATTCAAAGACAGTAATGTAATATACTGTCCCAAAGAAGAACCATTCAGAACTTTTACTTCTTCTTGTTTGTTCTCTTTTTATGAATAACATCTATATTTTTATGATTATAAAGGTATCACATATTATAGTAAATTCAGTATATATAGGAAAAGTACAGAGAAGAAAATAACATCTATATTTTTATGATTATAAAGGTCCCAAAGAAGAACCATTCAGAATTTTTAATTCTTCTTGTTTGTTCTCTTTTTATGAATAACATCTATATTTTTATGATTATAAAGTATCACATATTATAGTAAATTCAGTATATATAGGAAAAGTACAGAGAAGAAAATAAAAATCAACAGCAGTCCCCCAAACAGGAACATCTGTGTTGTTGGCACAGCCAATGCAATACCACATTCCTCCTGGGAAAACTGGTTGCTTCAGGAGTAAGTAAGTGACTTAAGACTGGTAAATTAGGTCCAGTGAGACTCAGTCTTTATTTTTCCCCCCAAAACTCTGATGGGAATCTAGAACTGCCAGAATTACCACGTAGTATCCCCAAGGTGACCTAAACTGAGTAATGGATAGAAAAGTCCTGTAAGGTATAGTTTGGGCCAAGGCAGAAAGAGGAAAGATGACCTCAACAGAAGTAGGTTACCTTTATTCAGGCAAAGAGGGGCGACAGTCAGCCTAACGACCAGGCTGAGCGCAGAGAGGGATCAGGGAGGCTCCATATTTGTAGGGAGGCTTGTGGAAGTGATAAGGGAAATGTTAATCAGGTGGGATGTTTTGGGTATTTTTTAGTTGAGATGGCATTTGTAGTTGGGCAGGGGGCAATAAGTCTTCTGGGCAGGTGTAGGGGGTGGAAGGTTTCCAGACAGCGGGTGATAAGTCCCAGATAGACGCAACCGGCCTGGAGCATCAGGGTGGGACCTAAAGTTCTGTTTTGTTTTCTCCGAAGTTAGATGATTCAGCAAGGGGCTTTGAAACTGGTGTTTTCTTTTCTAGGCCCCAAATACTCCTTCAAGTCCTAAGTCCTGTGACATGATTTTGAGCCCCAAATCTAGCCACAAAAGAAGCCAAGAGCTCCTGGACGTCTTAGTCCTGTGGGTCAGTAAGTTTCACCTTTTTCCCTCTGTAGTAAGTTAGTTAGGGTGAATGTTGGCACCTGCATTCAAGAGTCTTCTGGTTTATGGGCCCACTGAGTGAACTTCCAGACTATGGAGTTCTTTGTCAAACTAGTCTGTGTAACTAGCACTTTGCTGAGAAACATGGAAAAGAAAAATAAAGAAAATAGATAATTCTTATCTAGCCAAGACTATAGTTAGATCTCACTTCCATTGTCTCTGTCAATTTATTGATTCCTTGAGTGATGAAGTGTCAAATATGGAATGAAGATTAGAGATTCTCTAATCTAAGGGCATCAAATATGTGGCTTTATTGCAACAAAACCTTCCTCTCTTGTCCAGGAAAGACACTGCTCATTGATCATGGCACTCAACCAACTGAACTTAAATTTGGCCTTAGGACTGTTGTTAGCATAGCATTACAGAAAGTCACAGCAGTCAATTGGAGTCAGTTCTCAAGACAAACCTATCTACTACCCTTGCTGAGTCCATTCCCCTCCTTTTAAAGATGGATAAACACAGTACTGGGAGGGCAGGGGGAGTTGGGACTAGTTCATGATCATCTAGGATAGTTAGTGACAGTAAGCTATTTTCCTGGTTATTAGTTAACATCTTCAGGTAGTTAAAATTATCATCTGTAAAAATAATATGACATGCCTTATGTGTCCCATTTTAAAATAGTTCATACCTGTTATAAGTTGTATCAGCCACTTACTGCAAACAGATAATTACAAAAATCTCTGACACGTGCAACAAAACCCATTAATTTTCATGTGGCTTTGGCACGGTTGGGTGGCTCTGCTGATCTCTGTTGGGCTCAGCTGAAGAAGGTTAAGCTGCAGGTTGCATCTGCCTCACATGTCCCATCATTCTTGGACCAGTGGGCTAGCCAGGATATATTCTTTTCACAGTTGGGACAATGTTAACCACAAAAGACGTTTACAAGTCCCAGTCTTCTGGCAGTCTGTTACTGTCTCAATGGCCAAAACAAATTACATAGTTAAGCCCAAAGGCAGTAGAGAAGTACACATTGTTCTATAGCAAGAGATATAAAGTTACATGGCAAAGTGGACACAGGAAAGAGTGAAAAATTGGAGTCCAAAATGCAATCAATCATAAATCAGGAAGGAAAAGTATAGGATACTGTATATAAATGGAAGGAGGGCTAATCAAGGGTTTTCTTTACCAAGCTTTCTTTAAGGAAGTCATTTATCAGGTAAAGAGGTAAAGAAGCTCTCATGCAGAGGTAACAGTTTGCATAAATATTCTCTGCAGGAACAGAGAGAAGGCCAGAGTGTCAGAAGCTTTGAAGGCATAGGGGAGAACAGTGGGAGATGAGACCGGAGAAGTGGATAGGGCCAGACTATCCGGGTAAGTCTGGTAGTTCCATTGGTCTGTGAAAAGTGAAATGTCATTAATTGATATTAAGTAGAGAAGTGACATATGTAAGTTGCATTTGGGAAAGATCACTGACTAGGATGCAGAGAATCAATTGTAGGAGGCAAGAAGGAAATAATAATAGCAGATAGTAGACAGATGCATTCTTGTAAGAGAATCCTAGGTTGGAAGCAGTGAGGACCAAGGGAGGTGAACACAGTCAAGAGAGAATCTGAGGGTAGAATCAACAGGACTTAGCTTCTTAAAGTGAAATCCCTCTTGCTCTCTCTCTGCTTCAGCTACACTTCCTTTCTTTCGATCCATGTGCTTACCAGGCACCCCCTACCACAGGGTCTTCATCATGCCCTTTGTTATACCTAGTATGCTCATTTCTCCATTCTTTGCTTAGTTCAACTCTTCATCATCCTTCAGATTTAAATTCCAACATCAATTTCATAGGGAAGAATGATCTGATCTTTCAAAAAGAATTATGATGGGTGCTCATAGCATTATATGCCTCTTTTGCTTGATGGAGTAGAAATTTCACATTTGTTTTATGTGAAGGAGTCTTTGGGCCTGGAAAAGAATACAACAGTCTCAAAGGCCCTTGCTGAATCATCTAACTTCGGAGAAAACAAAAGGGAACTTTAAGTCCCGCCCTGATGCTCAGGGCCTGTTGCATCTACCTGGGACTTACTACCGCCTGCCCAGAAAACTTTCACGCCCTACATCTGCCCAGGACTTATCACCCCCTGCCCAGGGGACTTATCACCCCCTGCTCAAAACCTCCCACCCCCTGTTCAACTACAAATGCCATCTCAACTAAAGATTAACCCAAAACATCCCACCTGACATCGCTTCCACAAACCTCCCTTTAAATATGAAGCCTCACTGATCCCTCTGCACTCCGCCTGGTCGTTAGGCCAACTGTTGCCCCTCCTTGCCTGGATAAAGGTAACCTACCTCCGCTGAGGTCATCTCTCCTTCTTTTCTGCCTCGGCTGGAACTATACCTTACATTCTGATTATTTGATTAGGGCTTATATCTCTCCACTAAGCCGTGAACTACATTGACAGATGTTGTATTTAGTTTTATTTATCAAGATGTTCCCAGTGCTGACCTCATTGTCTGTGTATGCAGTAGTTACTTAATGTATGTGACTTGAAACAATGCTTCTGAATGGAATATTTGGATACATATTGGTTATATCAGTGTTTAAGTTGATCAGATATTATAGGGGACAATACTTTTGAAGTTAATTTCAGGCTAGTAACAATCAAAATGAAATCCCCCAAAAAGTTGAAAATTAAAACCAGGAAGCAATTTTCTGAGAGAAAGGAATAAAATAACAGAATTTAGGCAGAAACTGAATATGCTTCTCTACCAAAGCCTTGATGCCTGCAGCAAGGGCACCTCTGTGACCTGATGAATATGATCAATACTCTCCAAAGATTGAAGATTAAAAGTAAGCCACTGAGTTGCAATAAGAATCATATTAAAATTCGTAGTGCTGCTAAGTGACAAGAAGTCTGTTAGAGCAGAACCCAGGTAAAATTTACATTTGCTCTGGGGCATTACATTGATGTGGTGTTTCCTCCACACAGTCAGTGAACAGAGGCTGCAAAAGCCCTTGAGAAGGGGTCACTCCTGAGCCTTGACAGTGCGCGAGAGAGATTAGGCAGAGTGTTCTGAAGTAATCATGGAGTGAAAAACAAATTGCCATACCTTGCCATCAACAAGAAATCACAATAAACTAGTCTGTCCCAGAGGCCATTTAAATGTCCATAAACTTTTGCTTCATCCTAATCCCTATACCCTGAAGACTTGTGAGTTTTTCATTATGGTTTTTAGTTTCCTGTTCCAGAAGACTCCAAAAGAAAACATGAGATGGCAGGAAAGAAGAAATGAGCTTGGAAAGTAGATGTTATTTGTAATTTAGGATGTTTTAATGACATATTTTGGGTGTATCTGTGTTAGTTTTGCTGCAAGAAGCAGAGTAGAAACAGCTCTCATATAGATGCTGGATGCTCTGTTTTCACTCTCTTGGATCCTCAGTTACTGCTACTACTGTTATTGGTATTATTATGATTATTACTATTATTTGGACTTGTAGTTGATAATGTTACTGGACTGCAGTCAGTATCTTTAGGTCACAGTGAATCTTTCAGAATATTTTCTTTTGTATCACATCTGTAGACAAGTAGTGTAGTTTGATGTATCCTTATGGTCTGCTATTTCTTCTGCCTTACTGCATTATTCTTGGACTGGCATGGGGAGTTTGCCTTCCCTCTGAAGGGTTGCCATGCAATTTAGAGTCCTGGAAACTTCAAACTAAGCCTTTAGACTCATTGCAAGTGAGATCTTTTCATACAACTGAGATGAAGAAACTTATAAAGTTGTTCACAGTGGCCTTTTTTAAATAAGACAGTGCTTATGGAATTTTCATCCTAATGAATATTTTTATCCTTATGCTATTTTTAAGTTTCCAGACTCTTAACTCCTACCTGTTCTTTATTCTTTTTTTGATAACTATTTCCAAATGTGTGTATATGTATTGCCTTGAGATTTTATATTTCATTTTAATTCAGCTTCATCTAAATTACTTTTGTAATTTTGCAATAAAGTCTTTTTTTTAAGATTTGGAGACCAGAAAAAAATATGATTAAAAAACTCTGAATGTGATTTTTGAGACATATTGAATAAGTATTAAGAAAATGAACATTCTATCAATGATGAAACTAACTGAATGTGAAATATTTCATTACTAAGTTACTGTACCTACAATGACAAATTAGAGGTGATTTAAGATATGAAAATGAAGACTTTTTGAGCTATGACCTTCTTTAGAATATTCTTCTTCATCAGCTGTGCTTAGTCACCTAAATCTCTAGATTCTAATCCATGCTAAGGCTTTGGGGACATAATAAAAATGTAGTCTGCCATGGTAACCGAGACTATGTCATTGTTTTATGAACAAGGATTATGATTGTTGGTAATTATTTACTCATGAAGCCTAGAAATCAAAGCTACCAGTATTTGTTAAGTTTTCACTATGTAGTCACAGGTTTCTAGAAAGCAGAAGTAATGTGCTTTGGGGGAACATCAGGTCAATGATGAAAAAATTCAAGAGAATAGAAAATCAAGAGGTAGTTCTGTATTAAACCCTTTAAGGATACAGAAAAGGAGAAGATTGTGGCTTTGGAGTTGGAGGAGGAGGAGTTAGAACTTGGCAGCTGTGAAGATGGTATAATCCATGAAGGGCTGGATAAGATGGAAGAGGGAAATGCTTACAGGGAGTGAGGAGAGGAGCATCTCAGTTACAGCAAAACATAGCTCTGAGTAAGGCATGTGTAAAGGGAATTAACGTAGAGGGGATTAGAAGTATAAGCATTGAGGAAGGAAGTGGTGGTGTGTGGCTTCAAGGCCATACATCACTTCTCCCTTCTTTGATGGCTGTCCTTCACTTTTTTTGTTGTCATAGAGACTTTGATTTACAGGGAAAGGGGTTTGATTTGATATCAAGCAAAGGAATTCATGAGGAAAATGAAATGTGTTTGAGGATGCATAACAAGGCAGTTACCCAAAGGTGCCGGAGAGAGTAACTAGAATTACTATGACCAAGTAGGAAGTTACTGCAGCAGTTTAGTGCAAAATACTGAAGACCTAAACCAGGGATGGAAAACTTTTTCTGTAAAGGGTAAGATAGTAAATATTTTAGACTTTTTAGATCATATGGTCTCAGTGGCAACTGTTCAACACAATATGTAAATAATGAGCATGACTGCATTCCAACAAACCTTGTTTAGGAAAAAAAAAAAAAAAACTGGCACAGGGCTATATTTACTGACTTCTGTCTAAGCCACAGTGCTGTGCTATGCTGTGCTTAGTCACTCAGCTGTGTCTGACTCTGCGACCCCATGGACTGCAGCCTGTCAGGCTCTTCTGTCCATGGGGATTCTCCAAGCAAGAATACTGGACTGGGTTGCCATGCCCTCCTCCAGGGGATCTTCCTGACCCAGTGATTGAACCCAAGTCTCCTGTATTGCAGGCAGATTCTTTGTCAACTGAGTCACCAGGGAAGCCCAAGAATACTGGAGTGAGTAGCCTATCCCTTCTCCAGGGGATCTTTCCCACCCAGGAATCGAACTGGGGTCTCCTGCATTGCAGGCAGATTCTTTACCAACTGAGCTACCAGAGAAGCCCCTAAACCACAGTGGTGACATGGAAATGAAAAGAAGGAAACAATTTGGGGTGTTGAAAAAAATATTATATTCTCAAATCTGCTTGAATAAGAGTGGGTAGGAAAGGAAGGAGCCAAAGATTTCAAACAATGCATCAGTCCTTGAAATAGCAATTTGGGATCAGTTCATCAATATGGACATGATAAATGAATTGATAAAAGTTACTTGTTGAAAGAGAAGAATGAAAGGTTAAGGACTGGCTATTGGAATAGCTGGACATAAAGTAGTGACTGGCCTCTGAGATGGTGTCAATATTGGTTCTTGATCTGGTTGCTAATTTCACTGGAGGTATAGTTTGTGAAAAATGTATTGTCGACTAAAAGGTATACATATATATATATATATATATTCACAACCTATAAATCGAGAGTTGTTTTATTTGGTGGAAATTTTTAGGACTTCAAGCCTGGGAGGCAGCATCTCAAATAACCCTGACAGAACTGAGAACTGCTCCAAGGAGGTACACAGGGAGCTAGGACATATAAAAGTTTTGCAACAAAAGATAGGTAATCAGGAGCATCAAAGATTACTGTTAATGAAAGAAAATCAGATATCCCAAATTAAAGAATTTTACTTTTCTATATGGGAAGATGCACAAATCTGGGCTCACTGAAATCATTCCTTTGGTATTCACCTGAGCTATCTGGGCCAGTATCCTGAATTTTCACATCTTGAGTTTCCTCAGGGCTCACCTTAGGGAGAGGCTGCAGTCAGATGCTAGATGGCAGGAATTCTTTTCTTCCTGAGTTTCACTGGGCTCACTGGCTCATGTTGGAAGACTGCAATCCCTGATGACTGTGACATCCTGTGTTTACTGATATGATAGGCAATATCCCATCAACAATCTGAAACTAAACAATTACGCTTTTTGTCTTTTGCTTATTTTTGTTATACTTCAGTAAACTTTAAAGTGATTGAAAGAGGACGCAAAACCAGTTCTTCTGATAAAACCAGTTCTTCTGGAAGTAAAATCAGAAGAACAACATATCACAGAACTAAGAGAGGGTAGAAGAGAAGGGAGCAATTGGTGGGACCAAAGAAAGAAGCAAGATTGCGATGAGGATGGAGAAAATGGGTTTAAATTTAATTAGGAGGTAAGAGATGACCTCCAAGTAGCAGCTTCAGTGGAGCATTAGATTGAAAATTAAATTCCAGGTTTTTAAGCAGAAAAGAGGGGTTAAGGAAGTGAAGCTGTTTACTTAGAAACTCAAGGACAGTTGTTGTAGAGGACAATACAAAAGTAATATGTAGTGAAGGAAATAATAGAATAAAGTGGGGGTTTTATTTCTGATTGTCTTTAATGGAAAGTGTTATGTATGTTTAAGAAAAATGGCAATTAAATGAATGTAAAAGATTGAAGATGTGAATAAAAGATGGAGAATATATGGGACAAGATAAGCTAGATCAGAAAGATATGAATAAAAGATGGAGAATATATGGGACAAGATAAGCTAGATCAGAAAGATATATACCTCCAAAAAACAAGAGTGGTATAATCAGAAAGAAAGGCAAGGTAAATTCAGATAAGAAGTTATTTTAAAGAAGGCCAGATATATCCATGGTGGTGAAATCATCTGCTGGTTTTGTTTGATGTATGTACGAGAATTGATTTGGAGGTTGAAGGAAAGAGAAAAATCTCTGTAACTTTACGAGCAAGTTAGTAAAAACTGGGTTAAGTATGGTTGTTAAAGAATATGATGCATTCCCAAGACATTCCTCAAAGACAAAGGACATTCCTTAAATAATTGGTTTGCATTTGACAACTATGATTATGAATGTGGTTGACTAGCACATCAAATTACAAAATTCTGTAAACAATATCATTATTGTATTACAGGGCAAACACCACATATTGGAAGATCCATCATAATACCACAAATTTTCCTTTTAGTAATGCTCAAACTACCGCACAATTGCACTCATCTCACACACTAGTAAAGTAATGCTCAAAATTCTCCAAGCCAGGCTTCAACAATACGTGAACCGTGAACTTCCAAATGTTCAAGCTGGTTTTAGAAAAAGCAGAGGAACTAGAGATCAAGTTGCCAACATCTGCTGGATCTCAAAAAAGCAAGAGAGTTCCAGAAAAGCATCTATTTCTGCTTTATTGACTATGCCAAAGCCTTTGACTGTGTGGATCACAAGAAACTGTGGAAAATTTTTCAAGAGATGGGAATACCAGACCACCTGACCTGCCTCCTGAGAAGCCTGTATGCAGGTCAGGAAGCAACAGTTAGAACTGGACATGGAACAACAGACTGGTTCCAAATAGGAAAAGGAGTATGTCAAGGCTGTATATTGTCACCCTGCTTATTTAACTTATATGCAGAGTACATCATGAGAAACGCTGGGCTGGAAGAAGCACAAGCTGGAATCAAGATTGCCGGGAGAAATATCAATCACCTCAGATATGCAGATGACACCACCATTATGGCAGAAAGTGAAGAGGAACTAAAGAGCCTCTTGAAGAAAATGAAAGAGGAGAGTGAAAAAGTTGGCTTAAAACTCAACATTCAGAAAACGAAGATCATGGCATCTAGTCCCATCACCTCATGGCAAATAGATGGAGAAACAGTGGCTGACTATTTTGGGGGGCTCCAAAAAAACAGCAGATGGTGATTGCAGCCATGAAATTAAACGACACTAATTTAAGGAAAGTTATGACCAACCTAGATAGCATATTAAAAAGCAGAGACATTACTTTGTCAGCAAAGGTCCATCTAGTCAAGGCTATGGTTTTCCCAGTGGTCATGTATGGATGTAAGAGTTGGATTATAAAGAAAGCTGAGCATAGAATTGATGCTTTTGAACTGTGGTATTGGAGAAGACACTTGAGAGTCCCTTGAACTGCAAGGAGATCCAACCAGTCCATCCTAAAGGAGATCAGTCCTGGGTGTTCATTGGAAGGACTGATGTTCATGCTGAAACTCCAATACTTTGGCCACCTGATGCGAAGAGCTGACTCATTTGAAAAGACCCTGATGCTGGGAAAGATTGAGGGCAGGAGGAGAAGGGGACGACAGAGGATGAGATGGTTGGATGGCATCACTGACTCAATGCACATGAGTTTGGGTGTACTCCGGAAGTTGGTGATGGACAGGGAGGCCTGGCATGAGTGGTTCATGGGGTCGCAAAGAGTCAGACACTACTGAGTGGCTGAACTGAACTGATACTTTATTTTATAGAATTGATATAATGAAGTTGAAAAAGTTATCTGGCTTAACTAATTTATAAAACAAAAATTTTAATATTAAGATTGAAATTCTAAGCTGTTTTAAATTAACAAAAGTAATAAAATGAACAAATATAGTATGTACACACACCTTAAAAATTTAGCAATATTTCTTTATATTATCTTAAAGAGTGTTGTGTGGCATACAAAGACACAGTACCATTAAAATCAGACTCCCGGTTTTAATGACTGGATGACTACATGAAGCACAAGCTGGAATTAAGATTGCTGGTCACTGCCCTTATGGCAGGAAGCGAAGAAGAACTAAAGAGCCTCTTGATGAGAGTGAAAGAGGAGAGTGACAAAGCTGGCTTAAAACTCAGTATTCAAAAAATGAAGATAATGGCATCCAGTCTTCGTGGCAAATAGATGGGGAAACAATGGAAACAATGTCAGACCTAATTTTCTTGGGCTCCAAAATCACTGCAGATGGTGACTGCAGCCATGAAATTAAAAGACACTTGCTCCTTGGAAGAAAAACTATGACAAATCTAGACAGCATATTAAAAAGCAGAGACATTACTTTACCTACAAAGGTCCGTCTAGTCAAAGCTATGGTTTCTTCAGTAGTCATGTATGAATGTGAGAGTTGGACCATAGAGAAAGCTGAGTTCTGAAGAATTTATGCTTTTGAACTGTGGTGTTGGAGAAGACTCTTGCGAGTCCCTTGGACTGCAGGGAGATCCAACTAGTCCATCCTAAAGGAAATCAGTCCTGGGTGTTCATTGGAAGGACTGATGTTGAAGCTGAAACTCCAATACTTTGGTTGCCTCATGAAAAGAGTTGACTCATTGGAAAAGACTCTGATGCTGGGAGGGATTGGGGGCAGGAGGAGAAGGGGACGACAGAGGATGAGATGGCTGGATGACATCACCGACTCAATGGACATGAGTTTGAGTGAACTCCGGGAGTTGGTGATGGACAGGGAGGCCTGGCATGCTGCGATTCATGGGGTCGCAAAGACTTGGACATGACTGAGCCACTGACCTGAACTGAACTGAGCGACTGAACTGAACTGAACTATATGTTTATTTAAGTGTGTTTATAACTTGTAATTCAGTTTGAAAATATGCCAAACGCCATCAAATCCAGTAAAATTAAGGCTGTGAAGTAATAAATAAAAATCAAACCACTTTGTGAAATTGCATTATATGGATATAATTGGATACACCTAGGTGCCTCATACTGATAGTTAATAAACATTTTTTCATTGAAATGTAATTATCAGTTCCCACTGAACTATGTATGCAAAACTGATGAAATAGTTGAGCCTTAATGAACAGAGATATTTGCATTTCATTACTGTGTTGTATAATTCTGCACATAAACTTTATGAAATACTTTTAATGTTCAATTCATTGCAGATAAAAGTGAAAATATTATTGTAAAAATCTATGCTGAAGTGTTTTATTCCTCAGCAATATCCTTTTATTAATACTTATTTTCTTTCATTTCAATAAAGTGGATTGAGCCAAAGTAGGATTGCACATTTAAAGTTCCATAACTTTATCAATTACTCACTAAGGGCCATGAAATATTTATCAGTCAGTTGGATCAAGGCAGCATTTTAAAACATGCACATATTTAAGTAACTTCTAAGGGTAGTGGACCTTATCTTATTTTGATTGGTATTAACTCATCTAATAAAGACTGACATTATTTACAACTCGTGGGTCTTACAGTTTCATACCAATATTGCTGAATATTGAAAGATAAATGACTACCATTACAGTAATTGAAAATTTTTTCTGTTGAATTTTTTCTGTTGTTACTTTAAGTTTTTACTCCAGGAATATCTCAACCCTCTTTATTCTCATGATATTCTCAAAGGAAATGAAGTATCAAGATACTCCAACTGGACCTTATTTTCTAGGGATAGAAATCCTTTCCTGAATGTCAGCTTGTTCGTGATTACATCCCTTGTCTTCCTGTATTCCCAAGAAGTGGGTAATTCTTATTTTTAGATAATGCTTACCCCAAAATAGACTTGTATGGTCAGCCTAGTCAAGCAGAGTTCTAGAGACTGAGACCAGTTTTTATTTCTCAGTCCTCTGTCTTTAGAGTGGAAGATATACTTTCAATGGTCTTTTCTTGGTTTGGAGTCATAAATAGCAACTACGGGTAGTAACGAAAGGAGCAGACATACAACTTCATTGTGCTTTAAGTATAATTGTGATTGGAAAAAGTGAATCTCCTTTTAGGTCTGAACGCAATCAAAACATCTTTCATTGGACTATGTGCCCAACTTTCTCTCTATATCCTCCCATTCTTCCTTGTCTTACTATACTTCCTTCATAGCATGTATTGCATCTTGATAATATATTACATAAACATATAAATATGATATAAATACACATAGTATAAATATTATATAAATATGTATATGTATATTTATTTACCCTTTATTTATTTCCCATAACTGAATATAATCTATGTGTGATCAAGGATTTTGTTCTGCCTCAATTACCCAGAACAGAATGGGCACTCAAAAAATATTCATTGAACAAAGGTATGGGCAGTAGATATACCCTAATCTCCAGGGAGTCATATTCTTGCATAATTTCCTCCCCTTGAGTATACACAGAGCTTGTGATTTACTTCTAGCCAAGAGAATATGGCAACCATGAAAGGATTTTTCAGATTTGGTTAAGGTCCTAAATTGGTTGACTCTTGAGTTAATCAAAGGAGGATTGTCCTGGGTAGATCTGACTAATCAGGTGAGATTCTTAGGAACCTCAGATCAGATCAGATCAGATCAGTCACTCAGTCGTGTCCGACTCTTTGCAACCCCATGAATCGTGGCATGCCAGGCCTCCCTGTCCATCATCAACTCCCAGAGTTCACTCAGACTCACGTCCATCGAGTCAGTGATGCCACCCAGCCATCTCATCCTCTGTCGTCCCCTTCTCCTCTTGCCCCCAATCCCTCCCAGCATCAGAGTCTTTTCCAATGAGTCAACTCTTCGCATGAGGTGGCCAAAGTACTGGAGTTTCAGCTTTAGCATCATTCCTTCCAAAGAAATCCCAGGGC
>NW_011494613.1:4287066-4287932 GCF_000754665.1 Bison bison bison | reverse complement strand
CAAGAGTCTTCTCCAACACCACAGTTCAAAAGCATCAATTCTTCGGTGCTCAGCTTTCTTCACAGTCCAACTCTCAAATCCATACATGACCACTGGAAAAACCATAGCCTTGACTAGACCGACCTTTGTTGGCAAAGTAATGCCTCTGCTTTTGAATATGCTATCTAGGTTGGTCATAACTTTCCTTCCAAGGAGTATGCTATGCTAAGTCACTTTAGTCGTTTCCGACTCTGTGCGACCCCATAGACGGCAGCCCACCAGGCTCCCCCATCCCTGGGATTCTCCAGGCAAGAACACTGGAGTGGGCTGCCATTTCCTTCTCCAATGCATGAAAGTGAAAAGTGAAAGGGAAGTATCTCAGTCATGTCCGACTCTTAGCGACCCCATGGATTGCAGCCTAACAGGCTCCTCCATCCATGGGATTTTCCAAGCAAGAGATATTGGAGTGGGGTGCCATTGCCTTCTCAGCGTCTTTTAATTTCATGGCTGCAGTCACCATCTGCAGTGATTTTGGAGCCCCCCAAAATAAAGTCTGACACTGTTTCCACTGTTTCCCCATCTATTTCCCATGATGTGATGGGACTGGATGCCATGATCTTCGTTTTCTGAATGTTGAGTTTTAAGCCAACTTTTTCAGTCTCCACTTTCACTTTCTTCAAGAGGCTTTTTAGTTCCTCTTCACTTTCTGCCATAAGGGTGGTGTCATCTGCATATCTGAGGTTATTGATATTTCTCCCGGCAATCTTGATTCCAGCTTGTGCTTCTTCCAGTCCAGCGTTTCTCATGATGTACTCTGCATATAAGTTAAATAAGCAGGGTGACAATATACAGCCTTGACGAACTCCTTTTCCTATTTGGAACCAGTC
>NW_011494613.1:4275453-4286787 GCF_000754665.1 Bison bison bison | reverse complement strand
GGTCAGGTGGTCTGGTATTCCCATCTCTTGAAGAATTTTCCACAGTTTCTTGTGATCCACACAGTCAAAGGCTTTGGCATAGTCAATAAAGCAGAAATAGATGCTTTTCTGGAACTCTCTTGCTTTTTCGATGATCCAGCAGATGTTGGCAATTTGATCTCTGCTTCCTCTGCCTTTTCTAAAACCAGCTTGAACATCAGGAAGTTCATGGTTCACATATTGCTGAAGCCTGGCTTGGAGAATTTTGAGCATTACTTTACTAGCGTGTGAGATGAGTGCAATTGTGCGATAGTTTGAGCATTCTTTGGCATTGCCTTTCATTGGGATTGGAATGAAAACTGACCTTTTCCAGTCCTGTGGCCACTGCTGAGTTTTCCAAATTTGCTGGCATATTGAGTGCAGCACTTTCACAGCATCATCTTTCAGGATTTGGAATAGCTCAACTGGAATTCCATCACCTCCACTAGGAACCTCAGTGCCTTATTAATGTCACTATTTAATATATTTAATAGCCCATGTTTCATTACTCCCAACCAGATATTTATAGATATAAAACAAAGAAATAAGGTTATCCGAGCTACTTTATATATACATTACACTTTTAATTTTAAGATTTAATTAATAGTTATTTTAAACTTCTTCAAGAGATGACAGTCTAATTAGTGTAGTAAAACTTTTGAACAAGACAAACTATCAAAGCTACGTGTGAACAAATACAAGAGTATAGTGCAAGTTAAGTTTATGAGGATAGATTGGAACAGTTTAAGGTACAAAAATAAGTTAAAATATTATAATTTAAACTTCTTTTCAGAGTCTTCTTGCCTCTCCAGAATTATTTCTACTATATTTTGTCTTCTGTATATGACCATTTGTTGAGTATTCCATTTTATATAATGTACAATTTCATTGAAACCCTTGAGCACATCTATGTATATATATGTGTGTGTAAGACTTATCTCCATGGTTATCTTAATATATACTTCCTGGTGATATCAGAGAGATTTTCCTATAGCATAAGTCCGCTCACATTCAAATTCTTTAGCACTTACAAGACTATCCATTCATTATTTGTTATTTCCTAAAGTTCCAGTCTCATCTCTCATTTCTGTCCTATGCTCCAGCTGCATTTAGTTTCTTGCAGATCCTGAATGTACCACGCAGTTTCATTCTCTCTCTCGTGCCAATCTTTGTGCATGGAAATTGCCTCCATGTCTTTCATTGCCTACCATTGTCTGACCTTCTCCTTGATGACTTATAGAAATGGTAACATCTTTTTTGATGTTCCAACTTATAAATCTCTTGCAAATATATATGCTAACAGCTATCACAATAGGTTTCATGACTATAGCCTCTACTTGACTCTAAGTACGTTTAGACTAGAAACTGGACATCTCTGTAACCTCACACATGCCATCTTACTCATGACACTTACTGATAAGTGCTCATTAAATATGTGGTGAATGAATGATTAAGGAAGGTGTGCCCTTCTCATTAGTATTTTACTTCCATTACTTTGAAGAATTTATGTTTATTATTATTTTTTCAGGAAAACATGTATTGCTTACTGTTTTTTTGTTGTGGTAAAAGTCACATAATATAAAACATACTTATTTTAACCCTCTTTAACTGTGCAGTTCAGTGGCACTAAGCCCATTCACATTGTTGTACAATTCTCACCGTCATCCATCTCCCAATTTTTTCGTTTTCCTAAATAGAAACTCTATCCCCATTCACTGCTAAGTCCCCATTCTCACTCCCCAGTCCACCCGCTGCTGGCCTCCGGCATCTACCAATGTACTTTTTGACTCTGAATTGGCCTCATATAAGTAGAATCAAACAGTGTTCATCTGCACCTAATGTGTATTGGAATGCATTTTTAAGCTTAACTTTATGCTTATTATTTTTATAATCAAAAACCTTTTTTTCCACAAAAAGTAATTATTTTCGTCCTTTAGTTATCTTACACTGCTACACCTGATCTAGAAAAGCATTTGGGGATACTTAGTCAGATGAGTAGATGTTACTGTAGGCCCCAGCAGCGTATTTCCTGGTTACGCATCACAGGGACATTCTCACACAGGCCCATAATAGGGCATGTAGTAGAATCTTTATCACAGTTGTATTTGTGATAAGGAGCTAGAGGTCAGGTAGTTGTCCATCACTAGGGGAATGGATCGGTAGCAGCATAATGAGGAGGCACATTATAGGCTATTATGCAGCATTCAGAAGCAATGGATAGATGTCCAGAAATATGAATATCTTTAAAAATTTAGTGCATGGGTGCGTGCTAAGTCACTTCAATTATGTCCACCTGTTTGCGACCCTATGGACTGTAGCCTGCCAGGCTTCTCTGTCCATGGGATCCTCCAGGGACAAATACTGGAGTGGGTTGCCAAGCCTTCCTCCAGGGGAATCTTCCTGACCCAGGGATTGACCCATGTCTCTTATGTCTCAGGCATTGGCAGGCTTTACCACTAGCACCACCTGATAAGCCCCTTAAAAGTGTTGGACTGAGTTCACAAGTAATTCTCAGAATGTTATCTATGGAATGATGCTATTATTTAAATTAAAATACATGCATATAACAAAAGAAGACTCACAATAATACACACATAGGGAAGATACACATCAAACATTTTTCTACGAGAGAGAGAGAAATGAGAAGGAAGTGAGTGAATGCAATGGATTAAATAAATCAGTAAATTAAAGGACTGGGCCAATAACTGTAATACACCATGAAATTAGGTTATGATTAACTCAATATTTTGGACCTGAAGTACTTTCACCCACAAACACAAAAAGAAACTTAGAAAGTAAAAAGTAATAGGAAATTTTACATTATTTTTCAAAAATATAAGTAACCTAAATAGAATAATCTGGAATATATAACATAATAAAAATTGACCTAAGTGGAAACAGAAGTCAAGAATATCAATAACCATAGGAAAAATTAAGTTGTCAGAGAACTAGCTCTAACAGGTCTTTAAGAGCTCTATGGGATCTTTTTGTATAGATAGTTCACATACTTGTTAAATAATGCTGTAATAGAGACTTCCAAGATCATCTTTATTCATTTTATACAACACTGATACCAAAATCTAACAGTGATGGAACAAAAAGAAAAATGGTAAAGACTGCGACTCCCCTCTTGGCTCATATCTGGGCGAGCTGGTAACAAACCCCGAGCGTTCCTTCTCCTGGAGCCAAAGTCCAAGCCCTGTGAACCCTGTGTGCAGGCACCCTGACCCAGGCCCCACTCTCTAAACACAGTGAAAAGCAGAACACTTGTGCCTTTCTTCACTCAAGTCATTTTGGACTGGCCCTGGGGCCTGCCTTGCTCTCCCCAGAAACCCTTTGATGTGAATAATAAATCTTTTCATGCCCTCTTACTGCACATGTAGCATCATCAGTCTTTTGATATGTAAACCAATTTTAGGTAGGTAATTGATCCTACCCTCTGCAGGGCAACTACAAAACAGTTGGCATTGTGAAACCTGAGGGTCTTCCCTTGCTTAAAGCTAAAAGGTAATTGTGCGTGCTCAGTCATGTCCAACTCCATGCGTGTGACTTTATGGACTGTAACCCACCAGGCTCCTCTGTCCATGGAATTCTCCAGGCAAGAGTACTAGAATAGGTTGCCATTTCTTATGCTAGAGGATCTTCCTAACCCGGGAATTGAACTTGTGTTGTATCTTCTGCAAATGCAGGTGGATTCTTTACCACGGTGCCAGCTGGGAAGCCTGCTTTCTCTTGCTTGATTAAGACCTGTTAATTGCCTCAACTGCCTACTGGAGAGCATGTGATTTGGGTTGTGTTGCTGTGTGCCGTTTTGTTGATTTTGAGTTGTGTTGTGCTTTGATATATTTGCTGAGTCCTACCAGATTTAACTAATTAGTCAGGAGTTTCAATAATAAGAAACAGGAGTATGGGGTTTGAGGTCCTTCTTAAAGTGGCCCTGGGTTGTGGCTTTTAACCTGGACCTCCCTGTGTCTCATTTCCAGCATAAGCTATGGCTGACTCTAAACTCAAGGGAGCAACTCGTTCTCTTATGACCACTGGTTGCATGTCTCAAGCAGAGGTTGACCCCCTAGGCAATGCAAGAGCCATGTTGATTGTTGTATGAGAAAGAATAGTCACCATGTTGCATGCCCAGGTCTATTTTCCTAAATTCAGAGACTCCTAAATTATGAGTCCTCACTAGGACTCATAAATGCCTTAAAGCGTCTCTTCTGCTGCTGCCCATGCCTCTATTACTATAAAGATCTTGATCCTTACAAGGTATAAATTCCCATGGAACCCCATAGCATGGACCAGAGGACACCATCATTCTACGGGATAACTGTAAAACAAACTGACAAATACTGTGGATTCATTGAGTACTGAACTATGAACATCATGTGGTTAATTCAAACCCCACTTAATTGCAAGGTCCCTAAACCCATAAAGCAAACATTCATCCTGGGAGACGCCTTTAGCCCTAGGATTACTGATTTGGGACTCTCTGGAGATGTAACTTAGAAATACTGTTAAGATAGAGAGGACTCCCCCATCCCATATAGTGTATCCAGTAACCAGACCAAAACAAAATAAAAGAAAATGATCTCTTCAGACAGTGGAAGGAAACAGGAACTGTAGTAGGGGCCTGTGATTTGACCTAACTAGAAGTTTAAAATTTATGGAAAGAATTTATGCCAAAAAAGATAAAACACTGGCTATAATATATTTGGAACCTAATGACAGAGGTAAAGATAAATAATATCTATCTATATATTTTAAAGAACTGGCTCATGAGGTTCAGTCAGTTCAGTCGCTCAGTCGTGTCCGACTCTGTGACCCCATGAATCGCAGCACGCCAGGCCTCCCTGTCCATCACCAACTCCCGGAGTTCACCCAGACTCACGTCCATCGAGTCAGTGATGCCATCCAGCCATCTCATCCTCTGTCATCCCCTTCTCCTCTTGCCCCCAATCCCTCCCAGCATCAGAGTCTTTTCCAATGAGTCAACTCTTCGAATGAGGTGGCCAAAGTAATGGAGTTTCAGCTTTAGCATCATTCCTTCCAAAGAAATCCCAGGGCTGATCTCCTTCAGAATGGACTGGTTGGATCTCCTTGTAGTCCAAGGGACTCCAGGAGTCTTCTCCAACACCACAGTTCAAAAACATCAATTCTTCGGTGCTCAGCTTTCTTCACAGTCCAACTCTCACATCCATACATGACCACTGGAAAAACCATAGCCTTGACTAGACCGACCTTTGTTAGCAAAGTAATGTCTCTGCTTTTGAATATGCTATCTAGGTTGGTCATAACTTTTCTTTCAAGGAGTAAGCGTCTTTTAACTTCATGGCTGCAGTCACCATCTGCAGTAATTTGGTTAGAGGTGCCTATAAGGCCCAAGAGATAGTGAGGGACACGGAGGCCTGGTGCGCTGCAGTCCATGGGGTGGCAAAAGTTAGACACAACTTAGTCATGCGATAACAACAACAACAAGGCCCAAGTTATTCAACTGGCAAGCTGGAGACTTAGGAGAACCAATGGTGTAGTTTTAGTCCAAAGTCTGGCATTCTTGAGGCTCAGGAAGAGCTCATGTTTCAGTTCAGGTCTGAAGGCAGGAAAATATCAGTTCTAGTTTGATGTTTCAGTTCCATCCTGAAGACAGTTAAATAGGACAAGTTCTGTCTTATTTGGAGCAAGGACAATTTTTTTGTTCTATGCAAACCTTCAACTGTTTCAATGAGGCCCACCCACATTCTCCAGGCCAGAATACTGGAATGGGTAGCCATTCCCTTCTCCAGGGGATCTTCCCGGCTCAGGGATCAAACCCAGGTCTTCCATGTTGCAGGTAGATTCTTTACCAGCTGAGCCACAAGGGAAGCCCAAACTAACACTCACTGAGATATATATATATGTGTATATATATATATGTGTGTGTGTGTGTGTGTGTATGTGTTTGTAGCTTTCCTGTGTTTTCTTCTTATTACTAAACAAATATGACTAGCTGTATAATAAAATATTTAAAAACACAAATAAGCTATTACATTTTGATGCATTACTTTTCTGCTCTATACCTATATTCAACAAATTGGGGAAGCATTGTGTTTGTATATTGCTTTGTTCATCTTAATATTTTAATTATATATTGTCATGTCATTTAAACTATTTGAAAGCATAATTTTAAATGTCTGCATGAAACTTCATTATTTGTATGAACTGCACTTTATTTAATCATATTCTATTGTTAAACAATGGAAATATTTATAATAGTGAAAAATTGGAAACACTGTGTTGTACATATATTTTGATTCATAATTCTGAATCTCTCCTTAGGACAGATGTCTGGAAATAGAATTACTTAATCAAATTAAAAAAAATTCTAATTTATTTATATATTTAATTGGAGGATAATTACAGTATTGTGATGGCCTCTGCCATCAGCATCAATGGGTCATTGGCATACATGTATCCCCTGCCTCCCCACCCCAGCCCTCCAGTTTGTCACAGAGGACCGGCTTTGGGTTCCCTGCATCATACATCAAACTCCCACTGGCTATCTATTTTACATATAATAATGTATATGTTTCAATGCTATTCTCTCAAATAATTTCATTCTCTCCTTCACTGTGTCCAAAATCTGTTCTTTAGGTCTGTGTTTTCTTTGCATCCCTATACTTAGGATCATTGGTACTCTCTAGATTCCATATATATACGTTAACATATGGTATTGTCTTACTCTTTCTGACTTACTTCAGTCTGTGTAGTAGGCTCTAGGTTCATCCACCTCATTAGAACTGACTCAAATGTGTTCCTTTTTGCAGATGAGTAATATTCTATTGTATATATGTACCATAACTTACTATCCATTCATCAGCTCATGGGCATCTAGGTTGCTTCCATGTCCTAAACAGTGTTGCAATGAACATTAGGGTACTTGTGTCTTTTACAGTTATGGTTTCCTCAGGATATGTGCCCAGTAGTCTTCTCCAGCATCACAATTCTAAAACATCAATTCTCCAGCACTTAGCCTTCCTGTGGTCCAGCTGTCACATCTGTAGATAAGGAATGTAAGGCACTTTACATTAATAGAAATTAAGTGTTTTGTCAGACCCTGACATAATTGAAAACCTTATGACTTTCCATAGCCCTGGGATCCCAGAATGGCTGGACAGCATGAATGAGCCACATACAGGAGCATCTGGAAACATGATAATGATAATAATGGCATTTTCCTCCATCAGTTGAAGTGTCTCACCGTGTGAAACTGACTGTGTCTCAAAGACCTGCATCTCCCATCATTTGGCTGTATCTTATGTTTTTACTAACAATGCATTTGAAGAAGGCTATGAATAGTCCCAGTACTCTTGCCTGGAAAATCCCATGGACGGAGGAGCCTGGTGGGCTACAGTCCATGGGGTCGCTAGGAGTCAGACATGACTGAGTGACTTCACTTTCACTTTTCACTTTCATGCATTGGAGAAGGAAATGGCGGCCCACTCCAGTGTTCTTGCCTGGAGAATCCCAGGGACAGGGGAGCCTGGTGGGCTGCCATCTATGGGGTCACACAGAGTCAGACATGACTGAAGTGACTTAGCAGCAGCAGCAGCATGAATAGTCACACACCTCAGAGTTAGTCCTGTACTAAATGAATCCTCAGGCCCTCCTTGCTCTCCCTTGTTCAAGTTTTATAATTTTTAAATGGTATTTATAATTCATTTTGTGACTTTAATGCATGATTTGTGTTGATGATTTAGCCTCATTAGAGAAAGGGGTAAATTTGCCTGTGTACTCACCATATAGAATAGCAAAGTAACAGATGTTAGCATTTGATCAAATTTTCCATGTGTATTATATATTTTCAGTAAGGAGTTGAAATCCACTTTATTCTTATTTTCTAGGTTTAGTCTTCTGTCTCTACAAGCAACCAGTATAAAGAATTTTATAAGTAACTTTCTGGCTTACTTTTCATATTTAAATTATGAAAAAAAAATATATTTTATGCAAATAGCATATATAGTGGCATATATCTTTGAAACAGATAGCATTTACATATATTTTTAAAAAATCAATGCCAAAATAACTATAAAGTGCTTTATTATATGCCAAATATGTATTGAGATATACTTATGTTTCCAGTACTCTTGTTTATTCATTTCAACAACTATTACTTATTAGTCAGTCAGCTCAGTCGCTCAGTCATGTCTGACTCTTTGTGACCCCATGAACTGCAGCATACCAGGCCTCCCTGTCCATCACCAACTCCCAGAGTTCATCCAAACCGATGTCCATTGAGTCAGTGATGCCATACAACCATCTCATCTTCTGTTGTCCCCTTCTCCTCCTGCCCTCAATCTTTCCCTGCATCAGAGTCTTTTCAAATGAGTCAGCTCTTCACATCAGGTGGCCAAAGTATTAGAGTTTCAGCTTCAGCATCAGTCCTTCCAATGAATATTCAGGACTGATTTCCTTTGGGATGAACTTGTTGGATCTTCTTGCAGTCCAAGGGACTCAAGAGTCTTCTCCAACACCACAGTTCAAAAGCATCAATTCTTTGGCACTCAGCTTTCTTTACAGTCCAACTCTCACATCCATACATGACCACTGGAAAAACCATAGCCTTGACTATACGGACCTTTGTTGACAAAGTGATGTCTCTGCTTTTTAATATGCTGTCTAGGTTGGTCATAACTTCCCTTCCAAAGAGTAAGAGTCTTTTAATTTCATGGCTTCAATCACCATTTGCAGTGATTTTGGATAAATCTGCTCTAATTTATTACCATACTGAACATTTAGGGCTTTTCCACTTTTTTCCATTATTACAAAAAACAGTGTATTTGTACTAGTTGTCAAACTTAAATAATACTTAGAGCCCTAAAGAGTTTTTTTATGTCAGTTTTATCTACTAATATTTATTGTGTTAAACTCACAAATTAAAAGAATGTCATTTCAAAATAACAATGATAAACTAGTTCTGTGCTAACAGAAATAATATATTTTAATGAATAACAACTGTATTGTATTTGGAATTTGTAAGAATTAATGTGTGGTGTTCTACAGGCAAACTGCAGCTAGCGGGCCCGATTCTGTTCACAGCTATTATTGTACATCCTATAAGCTAAGAATATTATTTACATTTTTAAATGGTTAAAAAAATAAGAAGCAGAATAATGTTTTAAAACTTGTGTTAATGATATGGAATTCAAATTTCAGTGTTCATAAAGAAAGTTTTATTGGAATGCAGGCATACTATTTATTATATAATGTCTGTGACAGCTTTAGCTCTACAAAGGCAGAGTTTAGTAGTTTGTTAAATGGGGGCTAAATATTGAGATTATCCAAATTTTCTATATCCTAGATTTTGTTTGTTTGTTCTAGTTCATTTCTTAGTTTTGGAGAAAGTTATACTAAAGCACCTTATTCTAATTGTGGATTTAGTTTTTCCAATTCTGCTATTTTTGCTTTCTGTATATTGAAGCCAAGGTTTTTGTTTAAACAATTACATGTTTGTTGTATTTCTGACACTCTGTTCAATGTTTCTTTTATCACTGTGGAATTTAATGGTGTTACTTCTTACTTTTGTAATTAATTTTAAAATTGTAGTTTATCTAGTTTTAATATTAATACAACTCTGGTTAGTACTCATTATTGTATTATTTTATTTTCAATATATTTATGACTTTTATTTGAATTTATTGTACCTCTTTTAAGCGTATGTTGCTAAATTATAAAATCCATGCTAATATTTTCTGTTTTTTAATAGATAAATTTAAAGTACTTATTGCAACTGCTAAAATATTTGGACTAATTTATTCTAACTTTGGGCTTCCCTGGTGGCTCAGATGGTAAGTAATCTATCTGCCTGCAATGCAGGAGACCTGGGTTCTATCCCTGGGTAAGGAAGATCTCCTGGAGAAGGGACTGGCTGCCCATTCCAGTATTCTTGCCTGGAGAATTCAATGGACAGAGGAGCCTGGGGGGCGACAGTACGTGGGATCAAAAAGAGTTGGACATGACTGAGTGACTTACACTTAACACACTTATTCTAACTTATTTCATGTTTTCTATCATATTACTTATTAATACCTGCCTGTTCTTAACCTTTTTTATTTCCAATTCTGGATGAATATATGTCTGTATTGTATTTTTCCTCCTCTGTTTAAAAATTATACATTCTATTCATATTTTGTTGACAGCATTTCTTAAAATTTAAATGTATATCCATATATATTTAAATTAAACAAGATGTAAAGATAATCAGTATCTTTAACTGTTTCCTGAACAATATGATGGCTTTGGATTGCTTTAGCACTGATCTTCTATATTCTGGGTTATTTTTGTCTAGTATGTGCGTGTGTATGCGCCAAGTCTTTTCCGTCATGTCTGACTCTTTGTGACGCTATGGACTGTAGCCTCCCAGGCTCCTCTGTCCATGAGATTCTCCAGGAAAGAATACTGGATTGGGTTTCCGTGTCTTCCTCCAGGGGATCTTCCTGAGCCAGGGATGGAGCCCAAGGCTCTTAGGTCTCCTGCATTGGCAGGTGGGTTCTTTACCACTGGTGCCACCTGGGAAGCCCTGTCTGGTATTTAGTTCCACATTATTTTGAATTTCATAATATTCAAGAAAATTAGATATACCAAGGGAAATTTCATGCAAAGTGGGCACAATAAAGGACAGAAATGGTATGGACCTAACAGAAGCAGGAGATACTAAGAAGAGGTGGCAAGAATACACAGAAGAACTATGCAAAAAATCTTCAAGGCCCAGATAATCATGATGATGTGATCACTCACCTAGAGCCAGACATCCTGGAATGCGAAGTCAAGTGGGCCTTAGGAATCATCACTATGAATAAAGCTGGTGGAGGTGATGGAATTCCAGTTGAGCTATTTCAAATCCTGAAAGATGATGCTGTGAAAGTGCTGCACTCAATATGACAGCAAATTTGGAAAACTCAGCAGTGGCCACAGGACTGGAAAAGGTCAGTTTTCATTCCAATCCCAAAGAAAGGCAATGCCAAAGAATATTCAAACTACTGCAAAATTGCATTCCTCTCACATGCTAGCAAAGTAATGCTCAAAATTTTCCAAGCCAGACTTAAAAAGTATGTGAACCATGAACTTCCAGATGTTCAAGCTGGTTTTAGAAAAGGCAGAGGAACCAGAGATCAAATTGCCAACATCCGCTGGATCATCGAAAAAGCAAGAGAGTTCCAGAAAAACATCTCAGATCAGATCAGATCAGATCAGTCGCTCAGTCGTGTCCGACTCTTTGCGACCCCATGAATCGCAGCACACCAGGCCTCCCTGTCCATCACCAACTCCAGGAGTTCACTCAGACTCACG
>NW_011494613.1:4266590-4275353 GCF_000754665.1 Bison bison bison | reverse complement strand
GAGTCAGTGATGTCATCCAGCCATCTCATCCTCTGTCGTCCCCTTCTCCTCTTGCCCCCAATCCCTCCCAGCATCAGGGTCTTTTCCAATGAGTCAACTCTTCACATGAGGTGGCCAAAGTACTGGAGTTTCAGCCTTAGCATCATTCCTTCCAAAGAAATCCCAGGGCTGATCTCCTTCAGAATGGACTGGTTAGATCTCCTTGCAGTCCAAGGGACTCTCAAGAGTCTTCTCCAACACCACAGTTCAAAAGCATCAATTCTTTGGCGCTCAGCCTTCTTCACAGTCCAACTCTCACATCCATACATGACTACTGGAAAAACCATAGCCTTGACTAGACGAACCTTTGTTGGCAAAGTAATGTCTCTGCTTTTGAATATGCTATCTAGGTTGGTCATAACTTTCCTTCCAAGGAGTAAGCATCTTTTAATTTCATGGCTGCAGTCACCGTCTGCAGTGATTTTGGAGCCCAGAAATATAAAGTCTGACACTGTTTCCACTGTTTCCCCATCTATTTCCCATGAAGTGATGGGACCAGATGTCATGATCTTTGTTTTCTGAATGTTGAGTTTTAAGCCAACTTTTTCACTCATTTCTGCTTTATTGACTATGCCAAAGCCTTTGACTGTGTGGATCACAACAAACTGTGGAAAATTCTTCAAGAGACTGGGAATACCAGACCACCTGACCTGCCTCTTGAGAAATTTGTATGCAGGTCAGGAAGCAACAGTTAGAACTGGACATGGAACAACAGACTGGTTTCAAATTGGGAAAGGAATACGTCAAGGCTGTATATTGTCACCCTGCTTATTTAACACATATGCAGAGTATATCATGAGAAATGCTGGGCTGGATGAAGCACAAGCTGGAATCAAGATTGCTGGGAGAAATATCAATAAACTCAGATATGCAGATGACACCATGCTTATGGCAGAAAGCGAAGAAGAACTAAACAGCCTCTTGAGGAAAGTGAAAAAGTTGGCTTAAAACTCAACATTCAGAAAACTAAAATCATGGCATGTTTTCCCATCATTTCATGGCAAATAGATGAGGAAACAATGGAAACAGTGAGAGACTTTATTTTGGGGGGCTCCAAAATCACTGCAGATGGTGACTGCAGCCATGAAATTAAAAGATGCTTGCTCCTTGGAAGAAAAGTTGTGACCAACCTAGACATCATATTAAAAAGCAGAGACATTACTTTGCCAGCAAAGGTCCTTCTAGTCAAAGATACAGTTTTTCCAGTTGTCATGTATGGATGTGAGAGTTGTACTATAAAGAAACCTGAGCGCCAAAGAATTGATGCTTTTGAACTGTGGTGTTGGAGAGGACTCTTGAGAGTCCCTTGGACAGCAAGGAGATCCAACCAGTCCATCCTAAAGGAAATCAGTCCTGAAAATTCATCGTAAGGACTGATGCTGAAGCTGCAACTTCAATACTTTGTCCACCTGATGTGAAGAACTGACTCACTGGAAAGGACTCTGATGCTGGGAAAGACTGAGGGCGGGATAAGAGGATGACAGAGGATGAGATGTTTGGATGGCATCACCAACTCGACAGACGTAAGTTTGAGTACATTCCAGGAGTTAGTGATGGACAGGGAAACCTGGTGTGCTGCAGTCCAGGGGTTCGCAAAGAGTCAGGCAGGACTGAGCGACTGCACTGAACTGATTGTCAAGATACATTCCATTGTGTAAATGTGCTATATTTTGTTCATACAATTTACCAGGCGATCGGCAGGTGGGTTGTTTGTATTTTTTGACTACCTAAACACTGCTGCTATAAACATTAGTGGACAAGTTTTCATGTGGATGTATGTTTTCGCTTCTTTTGGCTATATCAAAGAGTAGAACTTCTTTGTTATGAGGAAAGTCTATGTTCACTGTTTGGAGGAATTGCCAAACTGTTTCCTGTAAGTGGCTTCCACAGTGTTAAATTTGTATTTGTAATGTGTGAGGTTTCCAATTTCTCAGTGCTCAGTACTTGTTGTTGTCCTTTTGCTTCTGGTCATGCTGGGGTGTGTGTGTGTGTGTATGTGTGTGTGAAGTGATATTTCATTGTAGTTTTGTTTTGGATTTCTCCAGTGATTGAGATTTTGAGCATCATTTCTTGCACTAATTGCTCATCTGTTTATGTTCTTTGGAGCAATGTCTAATCAAATCATTTGCCCATTCTTAATTGCATAATTTTTCTTTTTATTGTTAAGTTGTGAGTAGTTCTTTATATATTCTGGATACAAAAAATCTTAATTAGACACATAATTTGAAAATATATCTGAAATTCTGTTGGTTATCTTTTCACTTTCTTGATGGTATCCTTTGAAGCACAAAAGTTTTTAATATTAATGAATTCCAATTTATCTATTTTCTCCTTTGTTACTTATGCTTTTAGTATGATATCTGAGAAATTATTGCCTAATCCAGAGTTATGAATGGAGAAGGAAATGGCAACCCACTCCAGTACTCTTGCCTAGAGAATTCTGTGGACAGGGGAGCCTGGTGGGCTGCTGTCCATGGGGTCACAGAGAGTTGGACATGACTAAAGCGACTTAGCAGCAGCAGCAGCAGAGTATTGGAAATTTTGATCCTGCATTTTGTCTAAGATTTTAAGGTGTCATCTCTCATACTTAGGTACATGGACCATTTTTAGTTAATTTTTGTATATGCTGTGAGGTAGAAGTCCAACTTCATTTTTTTGCATGTATATACTATTATTAGTTTACACATATTTTTAAAATGTGTAGAAATGGGGATATGCTTAAATTGATCTAGATTTATGCATACATGAGATGGGAGAGGTAGTTTTCCATGTCAGCCTAATTGCTACAGTAATGCAAAGAAAATTCTGAAACTGTTGTCCAATGTTAAGAGAAGTTATGTTAAAATCACAGAGTTGAGCCATGTACCAGCACTGAGTAGAGCAGTCTTAATTATCACAAACTCATTGACTAAACTGCCTTTTGTTAAGTGGATACATGGCTTTATATTTTAAATTAATAATAAAAGACTTTAATTTCAATGGTCTTTACAAATATTGTGTTTTTATAACTTTAAAGCTTAAGTCTTACTAAACAGATCTCTTTTTAATCAGTTCTTAACCTGTACAGAATGAGAAGTTATATTCATAAGGATAATCCCTTTATGGTACATGTATTTATTATTTTCTGTATCTCTTTTCATAGCTTTATTGAGATATAATTGACATATCAGTTCAGTTCAGTCACTCAGTTGTGTCCAACTATTTGCGACCCCATGAATCACAGCACGCCAGGTCTCCCTGTCCATCAACAACTCCCGGAGTTCACTCAGACTCATGTCTATCGAGTCAGTGACGCCATCCAGCCATCTCATCCTCTGTCGTCCCCTTCTCCTCCTGCCCCCAATCCCTCCCAGCATCAGAGTCTTTTCCAATGAGTCAACTCTTCGCATGAGGTGGCCAAAGTACTGGAGTTTCAGCTTTAGCATCATTCCTTCCAAAGAAATCCCAGGGCTGATCTCCTTCAGAATGGACTGGTTGGATCTTGCAGTCCAAGGGACTCTCAAGAGTCTTCTCCAACACCACAGTTTAAAAGCATCAATTCTTTGGCACTCAGCCTTCTTCACAGTCCAACTCTCACATCCATACATGACCACAGGAAAAACCATAGCCTTGACTAGATGGACCTTTTTTGACAAAGTAATGTCTCTGCTTTTCAATATGCTATGCTGCTGCTGCTTCTAAGTCGCTTCAGTCGTGTCCGACTCCGTGAGACCCCAGAGATGGCAGCCCACCAGAGAACCCCATCCCTGGGATTCTCCAGGCAAGAACACTGGAGTGGGTGGCCATTTCCTTCTCCAATGCATGAAAGTGAAAAGTGAAAGGGAAGTCGCTCAGTCGTGTCTGACTCTTAGCGACCCCATGGACTGCAGCCCACCAGGCTCCTCCGCCCATGGGATTTTCCAGGCAAGAGTACTGGAGTGGGGTGCCATTGCCTTCTAAATCTAAAGTATACAGTATAATGATTCTGATATATGGCAGAAGCCAACACAATATTGTAAAGCAATTATCCTTCAATTAAAAATAAATAAATTAAAAAAGAAAAAATATACAGTAAATGATTTGACTTACATATACTACAAAATAATTACCCCAATAAGTTTAGTTAACATCCATTTTTTTATATAAATATAAGTATTTTCTGAATCTCGATGATTTTTTTTAACTGAATTTTACATTGGGAAGGGATCTTAGAACTTATCAGGCCTCATACCATCATTTCATAGGTCAATAAGCCAAGATCAGGACTACTTCTTATTCAAGGGTATATAACTAGTTTATAAGAGACCCAAGAGTAGAACCCAAATGTGCTGACTTCTTTTGAGATCAGTGCTTTCCCCCACTCACATCATGTTGCTCTTTAGAAAATGATTCTTAACATTACAATATTGGAAGATACTGTTGGTTTACAATTTCCCTGGGAAATTCTCACACAGCTGTACTTGAAATAGATCAACCAAAGGGTGCATTAACTATCATAAAAGTGATTGGTATTATATTCCATAAGTGATTAGAATATAAATGAGTACCTAAGAAATTTGATTTTAATTATATATCCCAATTTAATTAAATTATTTATACTTGAGTATGTTTTTAACATTTTTCAAAGACCAAGAAGTAAAAAATATGTAGGTGGATGTTGTATTCTGTGTATCTTTATGTTCCTGCATTCCTGGGGGATGCAATGTGAAAAGCTTAGGTTGAGCATCTTTAAATAGCACTTTCTTAGCACAAAATCTAGAATGAAAAGGGTCACTTTCTATTGAGGCTTGCAATTAACAAAATCTAAAAAGAGCCATTAGTAAAATTCTGTAGGTGGGAGATAGATGAATAGTGTAAGGGAAGAAGAGTTCAGAAAACTAGCGTTCTAAAATAGCACTGTATCTCTATAGCTCTGTTGTTCAAAAGTGTTTTTGTGACTTTTATTGCACTTGCACATGGTGAGGAGCTGATTAGTAATGTTTTGGCAAAAAGGTTTTAATTTTGTGTTAGTCGCTCAGTCGTGTCTCTTTGTGACCTCATGGACTGTAGCCTGCAAGACTCCTCTGTTCACGGGGATTCTCCAGGCAAGAGTACTGGAGTGGGTTACCATTCACTTCTCTAGGGGATCTTCCTGATCCAGGGATCAAACCCAGGTCTCCCGCATTTCAGGCAGATTCTTTACTGTTTGGGCTACCTGGGAAGCAGAAGGAATACCTTCTTACATTACTAGAAAATTTTCCTTTCATTTAAATACATTACATGGTGATGGTTTTAAATTGCTGAAAAAGAAAGGAAAATATGTTTGTGTGATCCTGAGAATAATTGAATTGTTTTAGTTATTCTTGCTTTTTTATCCAGAAGGAATAAACCATCCATATTTTAATAAATTAAAAACTTAAGAAAACTATTTGCGTGAAATAAGAACCATAATAACTTACCTTTGTTTCTGAGATTTTTTTCCCCAATGTACTTATTATACTACTTTTCATGAAATCCTTTAACAAAGGTAATCAGTGATCTACAGGGAAGAAATAGCAGCAAAATTTGGTGTCTTTTAAAAGACTAAATAATAAGTGACATAGGTTTTCTTCATTTTATCCTGTTTGTTTAGGCAGGGACTGATCTAAAATTAAGGTAAATGATTTCTGACTTTTCATTCATTCATTCATTTCAGTTATTAAGCATCAAGCAAGCATTGCATTGCATGTTGATAGGCTTGGGCTAAGCATTTGCATTATAAAGATAAATGACACCATATTTCTACCTTTAAATTACTCATAGTCTAATGGAGAACAAAGTATAATATGTTAAAGGTAAATTTGGAGAATATAGAGAACACATAGAGGCTATCATGTCCTGTCTGGAGGATTGAAGAGCAGGGAAGCCCCTCAGTGTCTCAGTTCCAAGCCATATTTTAAGACCCTCCAGAGACATTACCTAGAAAATAATCATTAGATCAAAGTGTCACAACTTTCTCATTTCATGATCTTTGTTTGCCTTTGTGGGGAAGTTGCAAAGTGAAATGGCAGTGTCTTGGAGTGATCACCTCTGGGTCTAAATCATGGCTTACCCACTGAACGGCATTGCAACCTTGAAAAATGGCTTCATTTCCCCGAACCTCCATTTCCTAATTTGTGAAATGACAGTAATAACGAGGCAATTTGTAGGTCTAAATGAGACAGCATTTAATGTGTTGATAAAATTTTTGGCATTTAACATGGTTTTAAATCCATGATTATTAACTAGTGTTCATTAGCTTTTTAACTCATTGCCACAATCAAAATTATTAATAGTAAAACTCAAAAACTTTAAACAAATGTGAAATAATTTAGTTCTGTGGAGCAATATTTTAAAGTAGCTACAACTCTCAGGTTGGTAAGGAAATTTCTCAAGTTACAAATAGTCTTCGTTGCAAAAATGTATGTGTAAATCCCTTCTTTGATTCTCATCAGCACATTTTCACACATAAACAATGTTACTAATCAACAGAACCATCATAAAACATTTATTGAATGCATATTTTTGTATTTAATGATTCAGGTTAGAGCACAAAAATCCTATTAAACCCACAGTGTAAGTGAAAGGCAAGAAATTCTTTCATCTGCTCCTTCATGCATTGCAACTTAATCTCTTGGTGCAGCTGAGTTAATGGCCATTTTCACCACTTGTGTCCCTTTTTGCAAGGTTTTAACAGACAACAAAATTTATGCAAACGTGTATGCATTATGCATTTTAACTCTACATAATGTTTTATTAACTTTACCCTGGTTCTTGGTATTTTTTACAATTTTACAATGACTTGGTAATTGGTGTGGTGGATTATCACATTTATGAAATGCTCTGAGAGCTCTCATCAAGCTTTAATAACTTTATTCATTTCATTCAACAAGAATGCCTATTATGGTCTAGCTCTGTGCTAGGTGTTAGATATAACTAATAAATAAAGGCATTTTCCAGCTCTGTAATTTCTGTATAATACCAAAGAAAATACACTGCCATAGTATGCATGAAATGGGCAAAACACCAGCCTTTGCTCGGTTGATGTTTACAGTATGCAAGCTCTCATGTGGTGTGGTCATAATACCTCATAGAATATAGGAATACACGTGTGTAGTATTATTTGCAATGTGTCAATTAATATATATGTGGTTGTGTTGTGCTTAATGGCTCAGTCGTGTCCGACTCTTTGCGACCCCATGGACTGTAGCCCACCAGGCTCCTCTGTCCATGGGGATTCTCCAGGCAAGAATCCTGGGGTGGGTTGCCATACCTTCCTCCAGGGGATCTTCCCAACCCAGGGATCAAACCCAGGTCTCCTACATTGCAGGTGGATTCTTTATCAGCTAAGCTACTAGGAAATCCCATATAAGTGCTTATTATAACTTAAATTTGATTTATTATCTATTTTAAATTATTTTTAACAGAAAGATTCTTCTTAGTCTTCCTTCAAGCTTTTTGTTGTTGTTCAGTCACTAAGTCAGGTCTGACTCTTTGCAATCCCATGGACTGTAGCACTGTACCACAGGCTTCCCTGTCCTTCAGTATCTCCCAGAGTTTGCTCAAATTCATGTCCATCGAGTTGGTGATGCTATCTAACCATCTCATCCTCTGCAGCTCCCTTCTCCTTTTGCCTTCAATCTTTTCCAGCACCAGGGCCTTTTTCAGTGAGTTCAGCTCTTCACATTAGGTGGCCAAAGTATTGGAGCTTCAGATCAACATCAGTTCTTCTAATGAACATTCAGCATTGATTTCCATTAGGATTAACTGATTCGATCTCCTTGCAGTCCAAGGGATTCTCAAGAGTTTTCTCCAACACCACAATTTGAAATCATCAGTTCTTCAGCACTCAGCCTTCTTTATTTTGGATAACTACAATTTAAAAAATCCTGAAATTATAGTCTATCTCTTTAACTATTGGTGTTTACATTCCTACATATTGTATTTTCATAATACTATACCACTGGAATGTGTCACAGAAACACAGGAACAAATTAGATGCCAAAGTTGATATAAAAGTGAAACTATTATTAACTGCTCCTGTTTTCATATTTTGGCATTCAACTAAATACATCCAGGGGCTTCCCAGGTGGCTCAGAGGGTAAAGAATCCACCTGCCAATGCAGCAGATGCAGGTCTGATCCCTGGGTCAGGAAGATCCCCTGGAGAAGGAAATGGCAACCCACTCTAGTATTCTTCTCTGGAAAATCCCATGAACAGAGAAGCCTGGTGGGGACATGGCTTTGTGACTGAGCATATACAAATACATCTTGCATTCCCCCTGAATCAGTCTGTAATAAGCAACATTCTTAAAGCTTCAGCTTATAAAAATACATTTCTACCAAATAGTTTTGCATGTTTTTTTAAATGTTGGGATTACCTATAGATTTTAAGGTTTTTTTTCCTGAAAGTCTTCTGAAAACCCAAACCAAGGACATAGAATGAAAGTTCTATCATCATCATTGTCACCATCATCATTAATAACAAGAAATATAACAATAAGGAAAATATTCAGGAACTCCACAGCCATGCAGTCCTTTAAGAAAGCAATGAAGTGAAAAATAATGGAAAATATTTCCACTAACTAAATGGAAAATTTTCAAAGGAAAAACAATGTATAAATTCATACCTTTGTGACAGATACTGCTTGAGATGATTTATAACTTATTCAAATTGTATCTCTCCCAAATCTCTTCTAAATGCTAATAAGTTAAACAAAAATATTGAATTATTAATTAATGTTTAATA
>NW_011494613.1:4265980-4266490 GCF_000754665.1 Bison bison bison | reverse complement strand
AATATAGATATTTTATATTAGGTCAGTTTTATGATATGGTTTATTTGTTTAGGTAAATATATATAGATTAAGATATATTGAAGCTCTTTTGATGATTGTCATATATATGTATATATATAAAACCATTGTATATTACTTTTATGCCCAATTTAAGTGACCAGAAGTATTTTACCATAAAAATGCATATAGTAGTATTTTGTTATTTTTATCACTATAAATGTTTTGTTATTACTAAGATTCGTTGGATGACATATCTTCCTCCTCATTATAACATTATTCTTATGGAAACATATGATCCCCTTCAGGTCAACCTGCCCTATGTTATAATTTCCAGACACTGTATTGAAAATATGGAATCCTTACAAAAAATATTTGCACTAAAAGTAGGAATTGATTCTTTTTTAATTATTAGTCATTAAAAGGCAATGGCACCCCACTCCAGTACTCTTGCCTGGAAAATTCCATGGATGGAGGAGCCTGGTAGGCTGCAGTCCATGGGGTCGCTAAGAG
>NW_011494613.1:4254688-4265880 GCF_000754665.1 Bison bison bison | reverse complement strand
AACCCACTCCAGTATTCTTGCCTGGAGAATCCCAGGGATGGGGGAGCCTGGTGGGCTGCCATCTATGGGGTTGCACAGAGTCGGACATGACTGAGGCGACTTAGCAGCAGCAGCAGCAAAGTAAAATTAAATAAAACATAGTAAGGGATTTCCTTGGTGGCTCAGATGGTAAAGAATCTGACTGCAATGCAGGAGATCTGGGTGAGATCTGAGTTCGATCCCTGGGTTGGGAAGATCCCCTGGAGAAGGGAATGGCAACCCACTCTAGTATTCCTTCCAGGAGAATTCCATGAAGAGAGGAGACTGGTGGGCTACAGTCCATGGGGTCACAAAGAGTCAGACATGACTGAACGACTAACACACTTTTGAAAACATTGGATACTGACATGTGAACCAAAATAATGAAGTAACCTGTTTCATGGCTGCTTTGTACACTCAAGAGATAATTTTATATTAAAGTTCTGCCTTTTCCATCTCTATTTCTTATAATGCACCGCACATCAGGTTAGATGGTTAAGGTTATGAATATTTGTCATCAGAAAATCAGGTGAGCCTAGAAACTTGTTACAGTTATTTTAAATTACAACCAAGCTCCCAGTCCTGCTAGGAATGAGGCTACATACAGCTGACCTGTGGATTACCGCTTGTCGCAGCTACAAAAGAATGGCAGAGGGGAAATCCCTTTCCAGAAAAATGTACTCAGCCATCAATGGTATTTGCATGATTAGAAAGGTAAATATGATGTTTTCTTAGATAAGGCAACTCGATAGGAGTAAAACAAAGTTTGGCAGTGCCCCTTTGAACAAGACTTGGGGTCACATACCTCAGATTCCACCATCCACACAATGCTTGCCGATGCACTGATTCCCAGCCTACCTCACTTATCCGCATTTCCTGTGGCACTGTGCTTGTGACTTCCATAGGTGATGCACAGAGGGGCGTATTAGTCCTAGGTTTGTTGTAGTGAGGCTACTGCTTAGAGCAGGGGATGACCTTGAAGGTGGTGGTTCTGAAATCTTGAGGCAAATCTCAACTGTTTCTCCAGTGAAGTCTCATGCTTACCCTCTCCAGAAGTAATAATAAACTTTGTTTTACTCCTATCGAGTTGCCTTATCTAAGCAAACATCATATTTACCTTTCCAGTCATGCAAATGCCATTGATGGCTGAGTACATTTTTCTGGAAAGGGATTTCCCCTCTGCCATTCTTTTGTAGCTGCAACAAGCAGTAATCCATGGGTCATATGTATGCATTCAGCATAGCAGAGTGGTTCATGGGGCATGCATTGCATGTCTTTAGTTAGGATCCTTGAACTACAAACTCAGAATGTGGCACTGATAAAATTTTGCTAGGCTTTATCCAAAGGGTAAGTTAGGTGCGTTTCTATGGAGGGTAAACAGATGTATGAGAGGTTTAACTTTCTTCCTGACTCACTGTAGGAACTTCGAGGCAAAATAAAGCATCTGGGATGTGTTAGTTGGAAAGCTAATCTTAACTCATTTTTCCTCAGTAGCGCTGTGGAAAGCCAGCGGGTGAAGAGGAAAGGGAGAGAAGAAAAGGTATGGTATTACCAAGAGGTTGCAAAGTTTGTCAGAGCCCTATTTCTATGATTTTCATTAAACATATTCTTCCAAACTTAAGGGCCACTCCTCTTAGGCAAAACTGAAAAAAAAAAAAAAAATCAAAAGGGGTATCCAGAAATCTTGCCCTAAAGGAGACCCAGGTGTGAAAGGTTTTTCACTGACGCTGCAAGTTTCAGAGAGATAATCTAAATGCATGAAGCTGACCAGGGTGGGGACTGTGGTGAAGGGAACACAGGTCTCAACTTAAAGTGGCCACTGCCCATTTCCAGGTGACTTGTGGGCCAAGTGCTGACAGGCCTGCTGATTTTTTTCAGCAGAAGAAGGTTTTTCCCCCTGTGAAATCAACTTATTTTTAAAGAGAGAGTAACTACATTTTTAACAGTGTATAAAGAATACAAAACATGTCTCTGGGTTGCCAGCTTATCCCCTCTGAGTTATCATGAGGAATGTCAAATATTGCTGTATGTATCAGTAAGGATGCTTTGAGCTGCAAACTCGACAAACAATGAGACTTTTACTAGATCCCCTAGCAGTCCTAGGGTTGGTTCTGTGGCTCAGTAGTGTTTTCTGGAAGTCAGGCTGTTTTTGTCCTCTGTTCTTCCATTCTCAGCATTTGGCTTTTTATCCTTTGACTTGCTGCCTCACGACTGAAACATCCCTTAGCATTTCATCTTCACACATCCACATCAGAATAGGTGAAAAAGATTTCCTGCCGTGTCCCTCTCCCTCTATCAAAGAAGAAGTATCCCCCCACAGCCCCCCACTCCCACAAAACACCCCAAGAGACTAGCCCTCACCTTGTAGGCCAGCTCTGGGTCAAATACAAGAGAGGCTGGGAAGGTGAGCAGCTGGCCTTTTTGACCTTAAGGTGGGAGGTGGGCAAGGAGGATTGGCAATGGATGCTAGGAGGTCAGCCAGGATGGTGTCTGCTGTATCATCCAGTCATTATAAACTCTATTTCTTTCAGCTGTACTTCCATAGCTGAGTTTCGACTTATACACCGAATGGTATCAATATATTTGCCCTTCAGAAAGACAGAATATCGTGGCTAAGGAAAAGTCACAACTTCAAGGTTCTAGTTCTTGATGGAAAAGGTCATGGCAGCCTTGCTGATGTCATTTTATTATTATTTAGGTTTTCAGTTAATTAGGAGGTGGAGCATAGGCAAAATGTTTTCAAAAGCCTTAGGGCAATCTATCGGAGAAGGCGATGGCACCCCACTCCAGTACTCTTGCCTGGAGAATCCCATGGATGGAGGAGCCTGGTAGGCTGCAGTCCATGGGGTCGCTAAGAGTCGGACATGACTGGAGTGACTTAGCAGCAGCAGCAGCAGGGCAATCTATTAATTTTATCTTTTAAAAAAAGTAAATGAGTGTTCTGAGAATGCTACTTCACTTCTCTTGGTATTGTTCACCAAAAACCCTGACCCTGGTCTAACCATTAGAAAAACTTCAAACAAACCTAAATTAGGGACATTCAGAAAAAAAATAAAGAAAAACCTAACCAGTGCTCCTCAAAACTGTCAAGGTCATCAAGGACAAGGAAATTCTGAGAAACTGTCACAGCCAGGAGGAGTCTAAGGAGGCGTGATGACCAAGTGCAATGCGGTATTCCTGATGGGACTCCAGAAAAGAAAGAGGATTTTAGGGGAAAACTAGCAAACTCTGAGTAAATTATCAAGTTTAGTTAATCAATGTTGGTTTCTTAGAACTGAAAAATATACTCTGAGAATATAAGATGTCAGCTTGATAAGAGCCATGGGGGATTCTCTGTACCGTCTTTGGAGATTTTCTGTAAATTTTGTAGAAAAACAGCCATGTGGTTTTCCTCCTAGTTTCCCAACAGAGCTCAGCTGTCAACTTCTCTGTACTGCACGGGTTTGGCATCAGCTTCATTCTGATGGGAAATCTTCTAAACAATGCGTGTTTGTATTTCATGTCATATTTATTGGTAAGCGGTACTTTAGGGCAGCAACTTCTGTTATCTGTCTAGATTATTTCATTTTAAGGAGTTTTATTGATATTTTTCTTTCCTACATCTCACTCTGTTGTGAATTCCCATAAATCCCCTTAGCTGCTCTGTTACTTTCAAGCCCAGATAACACTTGCTGAGTTTTAACTAGTTCATGTCTTCTTCCTTCAGCCTTAGTTCCAACCCCCTTGCTCTCCTGATTTGCTCATACCCTTGATAGAATTCAGTAATGGTTTAGAATGACAAATCTTTTCCTAGAGTCAGTGTCTTTGGAGGCTTATTTGGGTAGTGTGACTTTGGATCCTTGCCTGGAATTTTTTATCTTCCTTTCTCTGGTGTCCAAAAAAAAAAACACAAAACAAAACAGATGCCGATCAAACTTTGTGAATTTGTAGGGTAAACTAGAGCTCTAATAAACAAGGCAGCATCAGCGTAGGATGACAGGATATTCGAGGGAAAACAGAATCAAGTACCAAATCAAGGATGAAGACATAGGAATAGAACTAAATAGAATCTAAGTACTCTGAAGGACTTCAAGTTTTTGAAATCTCAATGTCTCCCCTGACTGTTTACATCATCATTTTCTCTTTCTTAGAAGGAAGATTTCTTATTCTTGTTTTGAAGACATAATTGAATGCTATTGAAATGTGTGGGTAGTCAGAGTTCTCAAAGTATAATTGATAGAAACTACTCTTACAGGCTCCTGAACCCTACATTTCTTTTTTCAAAGGATTGCTTCCAGTCCTCCCCAAATGGAATAGATATCACTTAAAGATCTCAAATAGAGGTAAAGCTTTTTTATTTTTTTAATCACTGTAATCAGATCCAAAAAATCAGTTTCTTTTCCTGCCACGCACAAAAAACAGTAAATGTGTGTATAGAAGGCACATTTTCTAAGTTTCCCAAACTGGTAACAATTGGATTTCTATTACTTTCTTCTTTTTCTGGATGAATTGGATGGATGCTACCACAGGCTGTAGACCACGAGGCTCTTCTGTCCACGGGACTTTCCAGGCAAGAATACTGGAGTTGGTTGCCATGCCCTCCTCCAGGGCATCTTCCCAACCCAGGGATTGAACCCATGTCTCCTGCATTGCAGGTGGATTCTTGAGCTATCAGGGAAACCCCACCTCATTCACAGAGATCACATTTTCATTGTTCTCATTCCCTACTTTGTCGAAGTAACAAGACCCTCTTCAAGGGAGAGTCTTTCGCACATGTTTCTGCATATTGGGAAGCCAGGATATTTCTTACTGTCTTCATTCCTTTTTCAGCTTATCTTGGTTTGTAATTCCCTGAAGTTACAGAAAAGAACTTTTGACAGGATGAATATCTCTTAGAAAAGTGTATGAGTGGTTGAGGATAGGAAACACTACACAGTTCTTGGTAGCTGTTGTAGATCGGTCTGCTAACCTGAAAAGCATGCACAAGACACTTAGATATGTTTTGATTCCATCTGTACTTCACATGCCATATAGCTGTATCTCAGAAATTTCTAACCTATTTGACTATGAATATCTTCTCTGTAATATATACTATTGTTCCATATTAGCAAGAAAATTAGTGATCTTACAACCTACTAGAAGGAGCACCTAATGATAGAATCTTTAACAAGACAACTTAGCATATTGAAATATGATATATATACATATATATATTCAACATATACACATAGTGAAGTGAAGTTGCTCAGTCGTGTCCGACTCTTTGTGACCCCATGGACTATATAGTCCATGGAATTCTCCAGGCCAGAATGCTAGAGTGGATAGCCTTTCCCTTCTCCAGGGGATCTTCCCAACCCAGGGATCAAACTGTCATGCGAGTGTATGTTCTTCGGTTCTTTGTCTCGTCACAACAAAGATTTGGAGCAACGGACATTAAAGCCCTCAGTGCGTCACAGCTCTCAGGTCTTGGACAAATTGTGCTACAGCTCTTAGGCAAATCAGTGTTACAGCTCTATTTTATTTAGAAGATAGCAGGAGGGAGAGAGAGAGAGAAGAGAAAGAAAAGAGCGCACGCACACGGGAGAGAGAGTCCGAGAGAAAGTGCTTTGGCTCCTTTTATATGTTTTTCCTCCACCTGGGCCTGCCCTATGCAAATTGGGCTTAGCCAGCAGTGCTGTTTGTTCTGTTCTGCCTGAAGTCTTCACTCTGGTCCTTGGACCTTCCTTGTCTTTTAGCCACCGCCATTTTGGACTCCTTTTCCCTATTCTATCTACCTAACAAAACCCAGGTCTCCCACATTGCAGGCCAATTCTTAACCAGCTGAGCCACTAGGAAAGCCCCATACATATATTGAATATATATTCAATATAAGGATATATTGAAATCCTTAAAACTGTATACTTTTTGACTTAGTGACTTCATATGTAGAAATTTAGCCTAAAAAAAATTAAGGATGTATATAATATTTAGCTATAGCAAAAATGTTTGTTAATAGCATCATTTTTAATATAGAACAACTTAAATCTTACACAGAAGGGGAGTGCTTAAATTAATTATAGAACAGAATAAAATACCAATACCAATTTATAACTTGTATATTTGTTCACATAAAAATATAGTCATAATATATTAACTAAAAACATAGACAAAAATGGAAAGGTAGTGTAATGCATATGTATACATAGTTTCTTTAATCCGAGTAAAACAAAGAAGTGACGTGACATTTCAGTAGTTATTCTTTCAGTTCACTGGTGCTATTAAGTGAATATACTCTTTATCACTCACAACAGCTTTTGAAAGACAGTGGTTAATATTTGCCCGTGATATTTTTTAATTAAATCTATTGCCTGGACTCAAATTCCATTCGTAGGAATGGAATCACTGCAATTTTTCAGTGATTTCTCTGCTGCTACTGCTAAGTCATGTCAGTCATGTCCGACTCTGTGCAACCCCATAGACGGCAGCCCACCAGGCCCCCCGTCCCTGGGATTCTCCAGGCAAGAACACTGGAGTGGGTTGCCATTTCCCTCTCCAATACATGAAAGTGAAAAGTGAAAGGGAAATTGCGCAGTCGTGTCCGACTCTTTGCAACCCCATGGACTGCAGCCTACAAGGCTCCTCCATCCATGGGATTCTCCAGGCAAGAGTACTGGAGTGGGGTGCCATTGCCTTCTCTGAGTGATTCCTCTAGTGGTCAGAAATTCTCAGATTGTGAATTGCTAATTTATTTTAGAAATTTCTGCATATTCTTAAATCTTGGTTTAATTAATTTATACATATCTCTTAGCTATAAATTCATTTTTAGTACTAAATTTGCTCTTCTTATGTAGCTGGGAAGGAACCATTGTTTTGCTCAGCTGAAATAGCTGATTCGTATTACCTAGACACTTTTTTTTTTACAGTCATGGCTCTTAAATTGTGAAGACTCCTCTAAAGTGCAGCTCAAACTCTACATTTTCCATAGTCTTTTCTGATCAATACCTTCCTGACTACATCTTACTTAGATGTTAAACTTCTTAAAAATAAGGGCTAAGCTATAAATTTCTTTTCATTCCCCACTGCCACATCTATCATATTATAGAAAGGTTGTTGCTGAACCACGCAAAGACACCTGGATCCTTGGCCTCTGGAGGAGAATTAAATCCAGAGCCAGAGACAAGGCTTGATCACTCAGAGCTTTTGTGTAATAAAGTTTTATTAAAGTATAAAGGAGATAGAGAAAGCTTTTGACATAGACATCAGAATGGGGTAGAAAGAGTACCTGCTTGCTTAGTGTTAGCAATGGAGTTATATACTCTCCAATGAATCCAAAGAATGTCTGGAGGTTGTAAAGACCTCACCAGACCTACTCCTATAATTTACATTTTAAGATAACAGAATTAGCCAGAGGTTTAATCCAAAGACTATCCTCAGGCAAGATACATTATTGTTATATAATCCTTGTAAAGACCAGACCTACTCCCATAATTTACATTTTAAGATAACAGAATTAGCCAGAAGGTTTAATCCAGAGACTGTCCTCAGGCAGGATACATTATTGTTATATAATCCTAAGGAATGTAGAGGAAAAAAAAGGTTTGTCATTTCTTCCTCCTTGAGAATTCCAGACCCCTCTCTCCTTGGGGACCCCTAGACTTCTTATCAACCTGCCTAGGAAATGACTCTCTCATTATCTTGTATACATCAATTGTTCAATAGTCACTCTTTGAATTAGTAATTCAATAGTGACGTGATATTGGAGAAGGAAATGGCAACCCACTCCAGTGTTCTTGCCTGGAGAATCCCATGGACGGAGAAGCCTGGTAGGCTGCAGTCCACGGGGTCGCATAGAGTCGGACATGACTGAAGCGACTTAGCAGCAGCAGCAGCAGCAGTGGCAGTGATATAGGAAACCCAAGTGATCAGTTTAAAGCCACCCCCTGAAGAAAAGTCTAATGAATAACACCGTTAGTAGGATTCAAATATAGTTGCTACTATAAAAATAATCATGTAATTTTTCACTTGCTTTAATTTTTTAAAAAATGTGTAAGGGTCCTCTGCAGGTTTTATTCTTATTCTGTGTTTTTGGCATTAATTAAATAGCTATTTAGAATAATTTAGTCTGCAAAGTCCCTGTCTTGGTGAGAGTTATGCATGGTGTTTAAAAAAAATGTGGGAGGGGAATCTACCAACATTTAATAAAACGACATGCTCTTTTTACTTGGAAAAGGCTCAGTGACTGACTTTACAACCTTCATTCCAAAGTTCTCTTTATTTCTTATAGCTTGTGGGCTGAGATTACTCATATCTGACATCTACTTTAGAATTCACATACCAAAAATAAAAGCTTAAAAAAGATGAAGGGTGAGTGTGGAATCTGGCTGCTTAATCATACAAGTCAGAAAAAATATGTCCTGATACCACTCTGATTTTCTTTTTTAAAGAAATAACAGATGCTTAATCACATTTAATTAAGAGAATCGTCTTTGTCTCTCTAAAACCCTTTCGTCCCTGCCGGGGTCCAGCCCCGGCTGATCCAGGGTATTCGAAGCAGGGATGGTGTCGGCGAGGGTCAGGATACAATAGCTTCAATTAGATATTAATTAAAGATATAAAGAGTAATAGAATAAGGATAGCTCAGTAGGAAAATTCAGTGGAGAAAAGAGGCTGAGTAGCTTGGTTTACGCGGGAGACCAATAAAACTTCAAGACAAGAAGTTTGCACCACTTACGTAGGCCATAGGCGTCCTTCCATTCTCCCAAAGGAGAGGAGACACTGAGGCCTCCCCGGTCGGATCTTAGAAGCCCAGGCATAATTAGTAAGCATGGTGGGTTCTGCGCTCCAGATGGAGACTCAGCCAGAGTGAGAGAGAGAGAGACATGGGGAGACCAGTCTTTCGAGGAACTGATCCCAATTCTTTATTTTCCACGGTCTACTTTTATACACTGAGATGTTATGCAAAAGTCACGTGGGGTCAGCAGTCCTGACTTTTATCAAAGTCAGGTGCTTCATACAAATGTATACAGAGGTCTTAGGGGTGTTACATCATCTTCTGGCCAGGGGGCCTGCTGACAATTTATGACCCTCTCCTTGTGACAGCGGTCAGTCAACCAGGACACTTATTTCTCCAGGGGTGATTATTCTTAAAACAGACACCACCCAAATAAAGTTACATTCCTATAGGGTGAGGGTGTAATGGGTTTTAATTAAGGAAAGAATTTACTTAGCCTAAGGTCTAACGTGATTAATGTCAAAGGTTAATACTTATTTCTTCTATATATTCATTAATGTGTGTAAGGGCAGGGGATATGGAGACTTAGCAACAAACATTGGCTCAACAAATGAAAAACTCTTCACCAATACAATTTCTAATCAGCCCATTATACTTATACTAATAGTTTTCTAACTTTTCTAAGGAACCTGTTTTTAGAAGGTTTAAAGCATCTCGTGCCTCTCACGGTTGGGAGGCTGTGAGCAATCACATGTGGCCGGACAAGCCTGTCAGGCAGGCCAGAGAACCTTCAGAGGAGTTTGTAGGCTAAAACACTCTTGTCACGCCCAGGAGTTGTTATTAACTGGAGCTCTAAGTTAACTCCTTCTCCGAAAGAGGTGGTGGGGGACAGCCCCCCGTAAAGTCAGAGGTGTAGATGAGCACGAAGTACTAAAGTAGGCAGGCTCTGGTTATGGGGGTAGATGCTCGAGGATTTCCAGGGGGACTCCTGAGGCTCGATCCCGCCTTTGCGTATGTCGAGCCTCCTTCCTCATGACCTTTGCCACAGGCCGAGTGCCTCACTCTGGCCCCCAACATGTCCCCTATGTTCCTATCTCATACCTACTCTGCCATTTTAAATTTTGTATTCTTGCCACTAATGTGCATTTTCCTTATCTGCCAGTGTCATCGACCCACTTCCTCCAGGAGAGCACAGCCCAATCCGTCTCTCACTAAGAACACCATCTGAACAACTTATTATGAGACTCTTAATTTGGCACACAGGCTGCATTATTTATTCAGAGCTGATAAGGGACAGAACACATGGCTGAGTTTCCTGAGCTTCACTATTTAACACCCCCACAGGCTAAATCTTTTCAAACATAGTTTGTTCCACTTGTTTTTACACTTTCTTCATTCGTTTATGTTTTGGAAAATGGCTCAACTAAATGACAGACAGCTAATTTGTAGCTTTCAAGCAGTCAGTATATTCAGTAGGTTCAAGTAATATGATCAGGTGCGTATGGGCTCATATCAAATTTTCTGCCATCTTACTCAGAACCAAGAAGCACAATGATAATGCACCTTATTTTTTCCCTTCTAATTTTTTTGTTTCCTGTAGATTAGCTCAGAAAGTTTGAACCTAAACATCACAGAATCTTCCTCCATAACTGATGACTCTCATTTCTATTCCATTTGCTTGGAAACAAAGATTTTTCCCTTATAATTACCACGATAAGCAAAACACAATTTAATATTGTTCCCAGAATAATTTCCTCTGCAAGGTTTGCCAAATTTTGTGAAACAATGGCACATAAAGTTAATGTTCCCATTTTAAAAGTGTGAATTTTAACACTGTACCCTTTAGCATCACATGGATGTGACCTTATCACAAAATATACTTTTTTCTTAGTGTACTAATGACCATTTTGCCACTTCTATACACTAATTTAATGTTCAGTTTTTGTTGCAGTTGATCATCCTGTTGGGTAAGCTATAACCTCACCAATATAAATATTTACATTGATATAAGGCTGATTCATTTAGAAATCATTTGCTTAAGACAGATTTAATTATGAATTTCCCTATTTAAGTTGTTATAATTACATGTATCATTTATCAGTTTTGTGATGTTTAAGTTTCTTCCTCTTTGAATGTAAAGCATATTTGAAACTTTATTTTAGACCATGTGGGTATAATTCATGACATTTGTGCTATCAGTTACTAATTTAATGCTGGTAAAAATGAAAACACTGGGAAAATCTGATATTAACTAAGAATTTGCTCCTTATATTTTTTAGATGGGTTGATAATGTCACAAATGCTTTGCAATGCTGTAATTCAGTGGTTTAGGTGCTAACAACAAGCAGTTTCAGTTCAGTTCAGTTCAGTCGCTCAGTCGTGTCTGACTCTTCGAGACCCCATGAATTGCAGCACCCCAGGCCTCCCTGTCCATCACCAACTCCCAGAGTTCACTCAGACTCACGTCCATCGAGTCAGCGATGCC
>NW_011494613.1:4205725-4254588 GCF_000754665.1 Bison bison bison | reverse complement strand
TAGACGGACCTTGTTGGCAAAATAATGTCTCTGCTTTTGAATATACTATCTAGGTTGGTCATAACTTTCCTTCCAAGGAGTAGGCGTCTTTTAATTTCATGGCTGCAGTCACCATCTGCAGTGATTTTGGAGCACCCCAAAAAATAAAGTCTGACACTGTTTCCACTGTTTCCTCATCTATTTCCCATGAAGTGATGGGACTGGATGCCATGATCTTCATTTTCTGAATGTTGAGCTTTAAGCCAACTTTTTCACTCTCCTCTTTCACTTTCATCAAGAGACTTTTTAGTTCTTCTTCACTTTCTGACATAAGAGTGGTGTCATCTGCATATCTGAGATTATTGATATTTCTCCTGGCAATCTTGATTCCAGCTTGTGCTTCTTCCAGCCCAGTGTTTCTCATGATGTGCTCTGCATATAAGTTAAATAAGCAAGGTGACAATATACAGCCTTGATGTACTCTTTTTCCTATTTGGAACCAGTCTGTTGTTCCATGACCAGTTCTAACTGTGCTTCCTGACCTGCATATAGGTTTCTCAAGAGGCAGATCAGGTGGTCTGGTATTCCCATCTCTTGAAGAATTTTCCACAGTTTATTGTGATCCACACAGTCAAAGGCTTTGGCATAGTCAATAAAGCAGAAATAGATTGTTTTTCTGGAATTCTCTTGCTTTTTCCATGATCCAGCAGATGTTGGCAATTTGATCTCTGGTTCCTCTGCCTTTTCTAAAACCAGCTTGAATATCTGGAAGTTCACAGTTCACATAATGCTGAAACCTGGCTTGGAGAATTGTGAGCATTACTTTACTAGCGTGTGAGATGAGTGCAATTGTGCGGTAGTTTGAGCATTCTTTGGCAACAAGCACATTACTCTAATAATAATAAGATTCTAATCATAAGAATACAACATACTCAGCTAACATGATAAAATATATGTGGAGGAATTTTATTTCTTATTCTATTTATTTTTAATATTTCCAGCTAGGAAAATTAAAATAATACCCACCCATTGATCTGTTTCTCAACTTTAACAGATTTTAATATTTTGTCTTATTTGTATCTGATCTCTCTCTCAAATAAAATTGTATGAATGTACCTAAATTCTAATTCATTTATCTATTTTCTTCCTCCCCAAAAAATCAGTATCCAGAAGGTGGGAGACATTCCCATGGATGTTCTAGTGCTTTTTCTACTCCTGACCATATTCATAAATAATATATACTGTTGCTATACTGGGCTTTCTTGGTGGCTCAAACAGTAAAGAATCGGCCTGCAGTGTGGGAGGCCAGGATTCAATCCCTGGATTGGGAAGATTCCCTGCGGAAGGGCATGGCAGCTCATTCCAGTATTCTTACTTGGAGTATCCCCATGGAGCCTGGCAGGCTACAGTCCTTAGCGTTGCACAAAGTCAGACGTGACTAAGCACACAATACTGTATTATGTATCTGTGTATATTTATATATGGTGTGTGTGTATATATATATATATGTATATATGTACTCACACATATATAATTCTATATGTATCTCTTTTGCAGTTTCCTTGATTTTTTTTACTTGACATTATATTTTTAAAATTTAAAAATACTGGCACATTTCTAGCTACCATAGTAATATTCCAAGGTGTAAATTAACTCTAATGTATCCCTCACAGGTAGGTTGTTTCCTTTTCATATTTTTTCAGTATTTCAGTGGACAATTCTGCTCAAGTCTGAGTTAAAGACATTCAAAAAAATCAGAACATAATTCTCTGCACACCTGTTTCTGTTTGAATCTCCCACTTTAGACTCATCTTATGTATAATCATGGTTAGTTGTATCTATGTTAAGTTTTGTTTCCTTAAGCTAAAGACTATACATTTTTTCAATTAATTGCTACTCTAAGCACCAAAATGATAACCATGAAAAATGACTTTTCTAAAAGGCAATGTTTTATAGCATGTAGAAAGACATCTAGGTTTAATTCACTGCTTCAGGTAACTTGTACTTTATATATTTATACTCTACTTGGTTTACTTTATGACTTACAGTATTGGGAAAAGAGAAGGAAACATTTTTTTCTCTCCTATTTTACTTGTGATTTTCTAATATGTTGCACCAGTAAAATTTATTCCCATTTCTTGCAATCTGTCATAAAGCAAAAGCATTATATGATTTACTTGAAAGGAAGAAAGCTGCTTCTTCCTGAAGGTCATTTAGAGGGCTTAGAAAAATAAATTAACTTGAAGTGATTTTTATACCATTTAATTATCATTGATCTGAACAAGAATAAAAATGAAACTGAGTAATTTTTCCTTGGATAAATTTAAAATATCTTCAATCCAATTACGTTCTCATACATTGGGGCAACTTAAACAGTGCATTCCATCTGACTGCCTGGTGCTGGTGTGAGAAGGGCTGTTAGAAACCCCAGAAGGGTGAACACCCCCTGCCCCTGGTGCCCAGAGAGCAACTAGCCCCAGCCCTCCAGCCCTCCTGAGAGTGTGGTTGTGGGAGCACGCTCTTGCTCTTTTACCACTGGCTTCTCAGTGGCCACGGTGAAAGTTGTAAATGATGAAGTGCTGCTGGAGAGCTGCTATAAATGGGTCTTTCTCTCTATAAATCTGACCTCTGAGTGGATGATATTGGGAGATTTTTGAAGGAAGTAATTGACACACCATTTAACTTAGAGTTAATTCAAACCATTTTTTTTTTTAATCGTATGGATCTGCCAGATACACTCTATCCTTTCCTCTGCAGTTTCTGCCTTTGCAACCTCTTAGCATCGCAGAAGTCACATCTGTGCATCACAGTCTGATTCAAAGCTTATTCAATAATAAAATTTTTCTTAATCTGCCAAAAAAAATATTTTTCTTAATATTTTCTTTTATATTGAAGTATAGCCATTAACAATGTTGTGATAGATTCAGATGGACAGCAAACAGACTCAGCCATACATATACAAGTATCCACTCTCCCCCAAACTCCCCCTCCATCCAGGCTGCCACATGATATTGAGCAGAGTTCTGTGTGCCGTACAGTAGGACTTTGCTGGCTATCCATTTTAAACATAGCAGTGTGTAAAGGTCCATCCCAAACTACCCCTCACTATCCCCCACCCTTCTCCCCTGGCATAAGGGGAGAATATTCATAATGTATTTTTAAGAAGTGCTGGAACAGGAGACATTTAGCAGAGTATTCTTATGTAAATACAAAAAAAAAAAAAACACACAAACCCAACTCTTTGATGACCTCAAGCCAATCTGGAAGGATAATTCTTTTAAGACAAATTTTCATTAAGACAATCACTTCTGCCATGTGGGAAGATATTCTTTAAGCTGTGGAGCGTGTCACCCATATGAAGCTAAGAAATTATACTGAGTAAAATAAATATAACAAGGAAGGAAGGACGGAGAAGGTTCATCATTCCCTTGATCCTGCGGCACCAGCGGGCAGATTATATTGTATAGAACCCATGCATCGAGACCAATATTACAGCCTTTAGAATAAATATCACTCTTCCCAAGAAGACCAAGCTCAATGAGAGTCACTTGTCAGCCTCAAACATCTTAATTATTCAGTCATTGGTTCAAGGCTCAAGGCTAGATGTATTCTGACCTCCTGACTTGAGAGGTGAGTTTAGTTTATCACTGTTGCCTCATTTCTGATGATCAGAGCAGGAAGCTGTAACTATCAAAATTCGAAGTAGTTGTCAGAGTTAAAGAACTCACCTTAATCATGCCAGGTAGAAACACTCTTACATGAGTGGATTACATGGGTACACTCATGTAAAATGCTTAAACCTGCCTGAATTAAGTAAAAGTTAGCAGTTATTAGAATTATTTGCTATTCTGAATGATTCCCAAATGATGAGTCAAGTCAATAAGGTACATTTTTGCTTAGGAATGTAGGAAAAATGGGCTTCCCAGGTGGCACTAGCAGTAAAGAACCTGCCTGCTAATTCAGGAGACGTTAAGAGATATGGGTTTGATCCCTGGGTTGGGAAGATCCCCTGGAGGAGGGCATGGCAACGCACTCCAGTATTCTTGCCTGGAGAATCCTATGGACAGAGGAGACTGCTGCTGCTGCTGCTGCTAAGTCGCTTCAGTCTTGTCCGACTCTGTGAGACCCCATAGACAGCAGCCCATCAGGCTCCGCCATCCCTGGGATTCTCCAGGCAAGAACACTGGAGTGGGTTACAATTTCCTTCTCCAATGCATGAAAGTGAAAAGTGAAAGTGAAGTCGCTCAGTCGTGTCCGACTCTTAGCGACCCCATGGACTGCAGCCTACCAGGCTTCTCCGTCCATGGGATTTTCCAGGCAAGAGTACTGGAGTGGGGTGCCATTCATTGCCTTCTCCGACAGAGGAGTCTAGCGAGCTCCAATCCATGGGGTCATAAACAGCTGGACACAACTGAAGTTACTTAGCACACGGGCACATAGAAAAACTGTTCCCCAAACTGATCCTGCTTCCCAAGTGGGTAGAGTAACTTCATAATTCTGGACGACAAATGGCTCGGAAATGGTTTTCTTTCTAGGGCTATAAATATATGTCTGAGCTATTTTGAATATCAAGGCAAAACAAATTCATTTGTTCATCCCCACAATGACTGGCAATCTGTGAGAAGCAAGTGAAGATGTTCTTTGGTTTTGGAAGTTGTAGGATAATGGAGTTTCTAGCCAGCCAGTTTATTTCAGAGAGCATGTTCGATTTGCACATGTAAAAATAGTCCTTCCATTGAATCCCAGAGGGGCTTGATTTCAGCAGCTTCATAGAAATGCACAGAGACGAGATTGTTCTAAGAAATGAGCTCTCTGAAAATGTCGTAACATTCTGCTTCAGCATGGTCACTTGCTAACTATTTTTCATATTATATCTAGCCTTCTTAATACCAAGGGTCTTTTTAAAATGCCAAAGATACTTCTCCAAAAATACACATGAATCAGTCATTTACATTTGCTCATAAAACTCTTTTGCCTTTTCAAAGAGCACTGGGTTGGAGACAAGGACATCTTTCTATCTTTTTACTGAGAACCACTCACTAAGAACACCATATAGTTTCCCTAATTTATTTATGCAAGTGCATCCTGGGGCACTGCTCGCTTCATGCTTCAAAAGAGTGAAAATCTATTAAGCCTTTAAATATCAGCCATCCTGCTACCTGATATGTTATACACTATGTGGAAGAATATTGTGACTGTCTACTAATCGTTTCCCATGATCAGCCCTATCCAGTCATAAATGTGTGTCTATTTTCTCTTTAGATGATCATCGCCTATCTATGTTTCTACTGTGTGCTAAGTTGCTTCAGTTATGTCTGACTCTTTGTAATCCTACGGACTGTAGCCCACCAGGCTCCTCTGTCCGTGGGATTCTTCAGGCAATAATACTAGGGTGGGTTGCCGTGCCCTCCTCCACGGGATCTTCCCGACCCAGGGATGGAACCCATATCTCTTATGGTCTCCTGCATTTGCTGGAAGGTTCTTTACCACTAGCAGCAGCAGCGTCACCTGGGAAGCCCGTGTTTCTACTAGTTGACTTTTATTAGAGGAAGATTTTTTTTCCCATCTCAGTTTTAATCGTCACCACCACCGCTCCTTTTATCACCCGTCTGACTCTCTGATCTCTACGTGTTACTTTTCTTTCTTCATCCTCTAGTTGACTTCTTTCTTGATTTTTCTCTCCCTTGTGGCTAAGTTCACATCTCTCCATTGATCCATCACCAAAGGCTGCCGTTTTGTGGACATGAAGAACAGGGGCTTATCTTCTGTTTGTGATGTAGGCAGTGAGCATAGAACATCAGGTGTGCATATCTTCATGGCTATGTTCTTTCTTCCTGGCCATTCAAGGCCCTTTGTGAGTATTGCTTCTGGGATAGAGGAGTTCTGGAAGTTTGTGTGTTGCGTAGGATTGGTATCTGGATCTCTGCTGGAAGTGGAAATGGTGCTAAGGTTGGGACTTGCAGAGTTTGGTGAGGTAACACTGAGATCAGGAGCTGAGGTTCCCACGGATCAGAAGAGAGCCACAGATGGATAGTGCACTGAAATGAAGAGTAGGACCAGGAAAAGAGGTGACATGAGGCTAGAGAAGTACAGAAGTGAAGGTTACCCCAGATCTGTGGGCTTTCTAGAACCCCTGGAAGATGGCAGAATGCAGTCAAGCCAAGTGTCCCACAGTTCAGGAACCTGGGGTGGACACTTTAAGAGAAGCACACTGATTCACTCTTCATTTAAGACCTGAAAGAAGCTTGCTTTGATGTAGGCCTCAGGGGGACAAGATTGGCTTCATATCGGGACTGGTAGCCAGCTGGCAGGCTGCCTATGGGGCTGACATTCTTCCCTGAGACATATTCAGAAATAGTAGATCCTTGGCCATGAGTCACCCCCACCAAAATGTTGCATAGTCAACGGAGTAAAGCTCAACATTTGCTTGAGTTCAGGTCCTAGGAAGGAGCCACAGCTGTTTCAAAAGAATTGGGAGGAATTGATGAATTTTCACTTAAATTTTCCTCATGTTATTCTATGTTAACTATTAAAAGTGTACTGTGTTGATGGAATAGGGGATTGAAGAAAGATGATGCTCACAAAAGTTAATTGTAAGGACTCCACAAAAAACTAATCATTGCCATTCACACAAGTAAATGCTAATTCTTAAGTTTTTTAAAGTAAGGATCACTTATTTCAGAGATACATCTGTGATAGCAGATAAGACAGACCAGGCATCTGAAAAGAATAGTTCTAATTTGTGTGATTGTGCTGTGTCTTTGTGTAATAAGTTATAACGTGCAGACACCAGACCCTACAGAAATCTGTCTCTATACTGAAGAAGGAAGAAACTGAGACCATTTTTACTTTAACATTCATTCTTCATCATTTCCACAGGGTATTTTTATTTCAGATGCTTCACTCTTTTCAGAGTCTGTAAGTCTCCTTAGGAAAAAAAAAAAAAAAAATCACCTTGGGGAGGTAGAAATCCCACACTGAATCTTGCATGATTCTTTTTCTGGTCAAGGGATATTCAAATGAGCTCAGAGGAAAGATGAGTATTTTGCATTTTACTGCCTTATGCTCTGCATCTTAAAAATAATCCAAATATCTAAAATGTGTTTTCAGTAAAGCCCCCCTTGCCACAGTCAGTGTCCTTGAATACCACTGAATGTATCATCAGTTTTCTAATATGTGTAACTGAGGGAAAAAAAAAAAAAAGATCTAACAACCAAGAGGCTGTAAAACATAAATACTCCCCACAGTAATAGTAAGATAAATGCAGAGTCATATTAGTGACACTGCCCTGGAGGCAGAATTCTCTGCTGGAACGTATCGTGTGTTTAATGAAAGATACAATCAGACAAATTAAACTCCCTATTTTGTTCATATCAATGAAATTGTCCTTTAGTCCTATCCTTCTACAAGAGGCTGAATTCCACCACTGCTCCCCCTGGCCCACCTTGCCCTTCTTATTCTTAAGAGCATAAGTAGCTCATCCACAGAGGGCTCAAGACAGATGGAGAGCTGCTGCCGCCCAGGAAAGGAGAAATCGTCTGGTCACTGTGGCAGATCACCATTAGGCTTCTGTGTTTCTTAGCTAACTGCCAGCATGGTTTGTCTTTCGAATCTAGAAGCAGCTCAGAACCCTGGTGAGCAGGAATGTACACAGATAGTGTCCCCTCGCTGGTCCTCACTACTGGCCCATTGTCAGGGAAAAGGAGGTCTGAATTTCCAAAAAGATGGTTAGGGGAGAAGGAGGAAAGAACAAACAGAATACAGCTTTGATGGCTGTATTTGAATAGCACAGCTTATTAATTAAAAGTTCATCCAGCCCAGGTCACGGGTATGTCCTGCAGCCAGGCCCTTTTCCTCCCTTCAGTCACACTTGGAGGGTATGGACTGAACTTTCACTCTGCATCTGATTCTTTAGCATGGTTCTCTCAGGACACTGGCCTTTTGTTCTAAGTGTGTCTCTCTTGTAGAAAGTGTGTGGTTATGTTTGGCTTTGAGGTTCAGTAGGAGTCTTTTTCTTCTCATTGGAAAAGGCAGACCTTGTTGACCTGACAGAAATGTTTGTTCTTAGTTCCATCATTGTATTTTATGTTATGCTTCTGTTTTTATTATGTATAAATTATTTTCCTTTCCTTTTTTCCTAATGATTGACTCTGTGCAGTATACTTAATCCTCTATATTTTTGGCTTATATATTTATTCCTTATTATGAGCAAGAATCAATTTAAGCTATGTACATGTTTGCTATCTTCTCTCTTCCCTCTACTACCTGAATTTATATTGATTATATATTTTTATTAGTGGTTATTCTTATATTTTAAATATATATATGTGTGTGTGTATGTGTGTGAGTCTCTGTCGTGTCTGACTCTTTATGACCCCTCTGTCCATGGAATTCTCCAGGCAAGAATACTGGAGTGGATTGCCATTTCCTTCATATATATCCTTTTGCTTCTTGTTTTATCTATTTAATATCTTTTAACTGCTTGGCTATGGAAGATCAGCTGACTTACACCAACTGTCCTTAACTCTCCCTTCTCTTACTAACAGTTTGTGATTTTTACTGTTTGTACTGTTAGGGATTGAGACATTTATATTTCAGTCTGCAATTTAAAAATTTACTGTTTGTTTCTCAAGTCCTGAAATTAACTGAATTTAATGATCACAGCCCTGCCTTGTACCATAAAAAACTAAAACTTACTCTCTTCACATTTTCAAGAATCTCAGGGAATGTATATTCATTGCATGTTTTAAAAAGTTTATCTTCTGCTTTTATACCTGATCTACATTTTGTCTGGACACATAAATCTCGTTTTACTCTCTTTCTTTGAGGACTTTTATAGGCACTGCTCTGATGCCTTTAGGGAACTGTTAGATTCTTATAAATTTCAGGATACAGTAATCAAGCAATTAACCCAAAAATCCCACTTCTAGGTATTTACCCAAGTGAAATGCAAACATGTGCTGTGCTGTGCTTAGTTATCAGTTGTGCCTGACTCTTTGTGACCTCATGGACTGTAGCCCGCCAGGCCCCTCTGTCCATGGGAATTCTCCAGGCAAGAATACTCAAGTGGGTTGCCATGCCCTCCTCCAGGGGAAATGAAAGCATATGCCCCTGCCCAAAGATCATAGGATGTGAGTGTTAGTAGAAACTATATTCATAATAGCCCAGGACTAATGAAACTCCAGTGCTTGTCAGAGGTAGAATGGATGGGCAAGACATGGTGTATTCACACGGTGGAATATTACTCAGCAGTTAAAAGAACAAACCTCTGGTACACATATCAACATGGATGAATTTCACAGACATCATATGAAGCAAACTAAGGTGAATATAATCATGGTCAAATGCAGGTTTTGATATCTTTCAACAGGAACAATACTGCCCCGAAATCCAGGGACCTCATTTCTAAGCTTTAATGTTCAAACCAGCTTGTGAAACCCCAAACTTTTTAGGAGAGTTACTTTCATCCTCTATAAAAAGGATAAGCTTAGATGACACTGTTTTCACTTTTTTGAAGTTCTGATATCAGAGAATTTACTAATTTGTAGTCTACATGAAAAAACATTGATGAGTCTTCCATTCCCTACAAAGTGAGTTATACTCTCTAATGACATTCCAGTTTTAATACAGTGGTTTCTAAACTGTTGTGTAGAATTGCTATATATCCTAAAAATTAAGAATCCAGGTCTATTAGTTAATAAGACCAAGTTGTATCAGATTCACCAATCTATTTAATTATTCATTTATTATTAATTATTTCCTTTTGCACTCTAACAATAACCAAGCTTTTCTTATATTTAGTTTTTAATTCAACAAGTACATATTGAATGTCTACCTTGGAACTATATATAGACCCATAAATCTGCTTTATTACTGGTTAGGGAATTGACTTTATTATATCTGTTTCTTTCTTAACGAGGCAAGACATGTAAAAGGTGTCTATTCTTTATAAATGAACCTAAAGTACCCTCCAATTATTATGATCTCTCTACATGCTGAATTTTTCTTTCCTCCAGTGAGGTGTTTCTTCATAAAGGAAATTGAGACTCATGGAAGATGTAACTCTTGAAGAAAAGAAAACAGAAAAGAACATAATAGCAAACATCCCTAAGGATATTAATGATTTATGAGCCATACACAAGGTCCTATTTAAATCCATAATTCATATATAGGTTATGGTTATTTGGAAGAATTTTCTTTACTTGGTAAAGGAAATATGCTTTATTCCAAAAGTATTTCATTCAATTAACTGACATTTCTTGCTAAACATTGTGTTTCTTCTAAATACAAAAACAAACACACACACACATACATATCTTTCTTAACGTTTTCTCAAAGTAAGAAAAGTGTTAGTTGTTCAGTCGTGTCTAACTCTTTGCAACCACAAAGACTGTGGCCTTGCCAGGCTCCTCTGTCCATGGAATTCTCCAGGCAAGAATACTGCAGTGGGTATTCTTGGGGATCTTCCTGACCCAGGGATCTAACCTGTGTCTCCTGCATTGCAGGAAGATTCTTTATTGTCTGAGCCACCAGGGAAACTCAAAAATACCTATAAATACCTTTCTGGGAAATATTTAAGTAAGGACCCAGAGCTTCATGTCTGAAATAATTAGTGTCAAGCTTCTTGGATTGGAGAGAATGACAGATGTCATATTTGTTCCTAACCCTTCATCTTTTCCTATAATCTCATCCTTTACCCTTTGACTTCGAGGTTTCACATAGTAGGGGTAGAGTGTATTTCACATCCCACTGAAGTTGTGAATTACTTTGAGCAGTATACTGTAGGTGGGAATGCCAGTGTGCCAGTTCTGAACTTGGTCTTAAGAAGCAGCACAATATTTCTGTTCACCCATTTGCCACTTCTGCCATTTCCACGAGAAAAAGTCTCAGGCAGTCTACTGGTCTCAGAGCAATAAGAGAATGTGATGTACAAGTGCCCCAGGGGTCTGCAGACCAGCCCCTGTGATGATATTTGTTTATTGTTGTCTGCCACTATACTGTGAGGGCGATTGATTACAGGATTATTGTGACAGTGGCTAACTTAGTCACGCAAGGAACACAGAAGACAGTATCATCTCCTTTTAACAGAGATCTCTCTCAGATATGATATATAGGTCAAGCAAATGAAGAGCTCTTCAGCATATAATAAAAGCATTTTTACCACGCCATGGATTTCAGTTTTAATTTTTTTAAGAGTAAGAGATTGCATGTCAGCTTCTGAAACCTCCTAATTATTTAGTTCATTCAAAAGCAGCAGACATGGATCTGTGTGTGTAAGACATACACATTCTATTGTATTTTTCTGTGAGATACAAAACCATGTAATCCACCTTTGTAGACTATAAAACCATGTCGCAGTAGTCTTTCTGGGTGATCCGACTCTTCCCACTGCAGGACAGACACAGTCTTCAAAGGAGACACTTGCAAGTGTAATGAACAAAACCTAAAAAGACTAATCTACATCTTGGGCACTATTGTAAAATGCGTGTGTGTGAGAGAGAAAGAGAAGGGACAGCCTGCTTTTTTAGCAGAAGAATATAGTATGCACAGTTCAGCACAACTTAAGAAACAGTCCTGGAGAAACATAAGTTGCGGAGGCAAAGAAGAACAAATTGAAAAGAAACCATTGACAAATCAACAACACATATGGGCAAGAAATTAAAGATGATAAACATTGCAAGCAGCTGACTCCCGGTACAGAGACAACCCATAAGCTTTCATTCTCTCATGGCCAAAGGCAGGTAGCAACTCAACTTATCTGTGCAGAAGGAAAATGTCAAAAGGGTCAAAATGTCCTCCGATATCCACGTGAAAGGAGAGGTGAAGGAAAGGATAAGGTGAAGTAGGATAGAGGCAGAGACTCAGAGTAACACCACAGAGGCACAGTGATGGGGAGGGAAGGATGGAGGGGAAATGGGAGTCTTGTTTACTATTTTAGCGAGAAGGACATGCACTCAGCAGTATTTATACAGGCAAAGAAGATCACAGAGTCCTACAGGCAAGGACGAGAGTGCAGAAGTCTTAGTGGGTATACTTGAGGAGTGGTCAAAGAGAGCAGGCAAGCTACAAATCGCTGTTGAAAGCCTGATAAGAATGGAGGACAAATTAAAAAAGGAGAAAAGTGGAAACAAACCAGAACACAAAACCTTATTATTAGTGGAAGCAATTAAAAATATTAGCAATTGTGCAGAGTTTAAACTTGTATTTCCCCAGAAAGAAAAGTTCTTGAATCTTTGTGAAACCTATATAATACCCTCCAAGCGATAACTGTATTTATTACATTTTATAAAACTCATTTTTAAATATTATTTTCTTTTTGGAATATAATAGTTATTACACTCAAAGAACTTTTTGTGTCAACACACAGACACACACACACACACTCATGAGTTATAAAGTACAGTAATAAAAATGTTTACTCACAGACACACCGTCCAGACCAAAGGACCAGAACAATATAATGATTATGTGTTTACGAATGCATTATGTTCTTTTTCCTTCCCTCTGGCTCACTTGCATAGGTAACCTTTATCTTGAATTTTCACATTACTTTTCTGAACCGTGTGTACCCAATGAAATTTCTAGGAGTTCCCTACCAGGTTGAGTTGAGTATATTCCAAAACGTTTTTGTTTTTAAACATCAGGAAAGAATAAAAGATCCAAATCGATTCAATATTCTTACATTCCTTAACCAACCACTTTCCTGTGGTCTCTTGAACTCTCCTCCCCACCCTGGTCCCCTGAATGTTAGCATGATGTGTTTGCGCAGCAGCTTTACTTAGCCTCACATAAAGGACTCCAGATCCCAGGTGGTCTAATCGGCAACGCTGAACTCTTCAGATGGGACGTCACCCCTCAGTGGTACCCAGAGAAGCGGCCTTTGGGAGTCAGAAATGTTTATTAATAACAGCCAAAGCAAAGCCAAGGCTGGAAAACATAGTATGGATTTGAAAAAAGAATGTTTTGCTACTTCTTGTAATGTATTTGCAATTATATAAATATATTTTTACACACACACACACACACACACACACAAATATATCCTCAAGCCCTTTCTGCCTGCTGTATCCACATTTACTTTGCAAGATTTACAGATATGTGCATTTAAAGCCACCATGATTTCTTCTTTCTGGGACTTACACCGTTTTAAATATTAAATGACTAGATTTAATAATCATTTAGCACTTAAAAATAATGTAGAACTGGGAAAGAACTTCCTTAGCAGCTGAAAGAGAAAAGAAAGGAGAAGGGACAGAGACAGACAGACACAGAGGGAAAGAGTGTATTACATTTATAAATGTATTTATTTATATATATTTATAAAATATAAATATATAAGTATATTTATATATATAAATATATAAGTATATATATTTATAAAGAGTGTACTACATATCATTCTTCTACTCCTTAATTCAGTTAATTCATATAATACTACCCATTTTGTGCAGTGTCAAGGTTTCTAACTTGTATGACTCATTCTTCTTGAGAAAAATAAAATTTTTTACTTTTATTTGCGAACTGTCTTCACCTGAGGTAAACCCAAATATGTTTGTATTTATCTCAGTATTTCACACCTGATATAATGATCACATTTGCGATATTTAAAACAAGTCAAATTGTACATAATACAGTTAATATAATGTATTGTTCTTAAAATAAGAGAGTGAAACGAAATCCCTAAAGAGCACAGTGTGTCTTGTCCCCTGCAGTAGGCCAGTCTCATAGTCAGCTCAGAGAAGAGTATGTAACAAGTAGCCATAAACTGTTTCCCTTGGAAAGGATAAAATTATGCAGTGTCTTTGAAAGTGCTTAGAAATTTTTATATATATATATATATATACACACATATCAGTCATAAAATGCACTGCTCTATCTAAATGGTCTTCCAGGAAATCTCAGAAATAGATACTCTAATAAACTATATTTTTGGTTCAATATCATTAGAAACAGCCTTATTGAAGAAAGAGACTCTCAGTGACAAGAATATTTTGAACCCTTTCTCTGATGGAAGAAACAGTTGCTGAAACTTTGTGTTGGTGAAATAAGTCATAAAATCAGCTGAATTTTTAAAGATCAAAACTACTTCTTCCAATGTGTCCATTTCAATCACCATAAGGGCAGAAATTTCTCCTATTGACCTCTATGATGCCCTTAATAGCGAAATATGTTCCCTTCCCACCCCCCTGAAACTTCCCTTAACCACCCCAAATCCCTTATTTCACAGGATTGCAAAATTTTTGTCACTATTACTTTTTAAATGTGTTCAATTACTTTTTCTCTAAATCAGATCATCCAACTGTGAGTTTAAATATCTTAAGCTTTACAAAAGGCAATTATAGAATACATTTCACTGTACAACCAGAAAACTCAGCTCTTGATCTTATATCTGAGCTAAGGTAATTCAGGAGAAAGGTCTTTATTATTTGCTTTTGTGCTTTCAAAGCATTATGAAAAATCTATAAATATAATAATTACCTTTTAAATAGCTGTTCCATCTTCAAAGCACAAAATCTGTGACTGAGTTTTGCCAGATAATCAGTGAAAACTGACATAGATTACTGCTATCTTTTTTGTTTCTTTTGGCAGTATGGTTTATCACTTAAGCTTTTCATTCTATATTCAACACATAAATGAATGAAATGTAGTTTAAAATGAAATCTATTCCTGTTCATGAGAACATTCACTTATTAAAGATTAAATAAAAGTTGAAGAGCGTTTTACTACCTTGAATACAAAGAACTTAGCCTTGACTATTTAAACATTTAAATATTCAATGATTGATTTTCACCAATAGTCAAGGTTTGATACATTCCTAGATGTATCAGCATATATGTTTTCAAAAATTAAGTGATGTTGGACTTACATTGATGTTTTAGTATTTGGGGAATAATTTTATTTATTTATTTGGCCATGCCATGAGACTTGTGGGATCTTAGTTTCCTGACCAGGGTTGGAACTCATGTCCCCTGCAGTGGAAGCACAGAGTCCTAACCCACTGGACCACTGGAGAATTGCCTGAAATAATTTTAGAGAATGATTTAGATAATCTCTTACCAGTTCTGTAATCTTTGTGTTCAAATACACATAAAAATTAGAAAATTTGAAAAAAAAAAAAAAGAAAATTTGTTACTCTCTTTTGTATTTACACTATCATATGTTAGTTAAATTAATGTAATATATTCTTACTTGGCATTTTTTTCTTAGTTTAAAAACTTAACTGCAGGAAGATTAATGAATGATTTTTAAAATCTCTTAGAAAGGAATAATAGTAAACTTCTTTCATTGGGAGTTACATTTCATGCTACTGGGAATCCACATCTATCTTTCTTTCTACCTTATGAGTTTTATTCCTGATAACTTTACATAAAATGAATTTTAGAAAAATTATATTTAGTCCAGAAAAAAATGAATGGCATTCGCATAGTTGAGCAAATTAAAATGGCAGAACCTGTTTTATTATTGTGCATCTCTTGGAATACTGTGCCCTGAAATAATTTTCACATTTAGTCAAGCTACTGCATAAAAGAGCAGTAATTAAAGCATGTGAAGCATCGTCTTTAATTATGCCTAATTTGTATGTTGCCTATAAACACTGTTGAGAGGATCTCAACTGGGATAGCATAATACATATTTAAAGTAATATCCATAATTCCAGAAATTTTAGTTTATAATGGGACTTGTTACCTAGACAGTGTTTTGAGATTAGCCTTATTTAGAGAGGAAATGTATAAGAATATCAATAAACAATATGAGGGTTAAGAAATTTTCCTGGGTTATTAGTAGCAAAGAATTACCTCTTAGATATATTGATAGTGAAGATTTTTTTCTGATAAATATTAATATAAAGTCACTTTGAATTAACATGACATTTTCCTTTGCAAGAACTCTAAAGACTTGCCATTGCTGTTGTTTCAGTAATATTCTTGTGGGGAGTAGGTAGAGAAATTTTAAATGTGTCATCATTGTGCTAAGTCATTTCGGTCATGTCCGATTCTGCAACCCTATAGACTGTAGCCCGCCAGGCCCCTCTGTCCATGAGGATTCTCCAGGCAAGAATACTGGAGTGGGGTTGCCACGCCCTCTTCCAAGGGATGTTCCAAACTCAAGGATTGAACCTGCGTCTCTTATGTCTCCTGCATTGGCAGGTGGGTTCTTTACCACTAGCACCACCTGGGAAGGCCTTTAAATGTGTAGAATTCATTATTTTAGGATAAATGACTTAAAATCAGAGCAAGTGTTCAAAGGACACTTAGATGACATTGTGGCCAATGTTCCCCCTCAGTCTCTCCAATAGGTAGGCATTCATTCGCTACTTAAATATGAAAAGTAACAGGAAACTCATTTCTTCACAAGGCTCTTCATTGACTTGTGATTTGGGTTGATTACAATTGCTCCAAAAATCTCCTCTCGCCACTGAGACATTACCTACCTCTTTATGACTTCTCACTCATTAATCTTAACTTTGGCTTTCAGGGTCATGCATTAAGCCTCTGCAGAGGCTTTGAACTCTAGTAGAAAGAAAAAGAAACCACAGACCTGCACACCTGGGGTCGGCCCCAACTGCACCACATTCAGCAACTCTGCCTCAGTTTCTTCATCAATAGATTAAGAATAGCAATGCATGCCTACTCTCCCTCCCTGAGTTAAGCAGCTATCATGAAAATAAAAAATAGCCTGTGGAAAGTATTTCTTTCTGAAGTATAAATTGCCATTCACGTAGGTCGTTATTGGCATTAATAGTTCTTCAACTTGCATTCCCCTCCAAGTCTCCCCTTCTGCAGGGCAAACATGCCAGCTGTCCACAGCTGTTTCTCTGTACAACATGGATTTATGTTTCTCTACCATTCTAAAGCCTCTTTGGTTTGTCAGTGTTTCTGTTCAGATGATTTCTGGAGGAATGACAGTGCTGTGTGCTTACGTTTATTTTGTCATTTAATCCTCAAAACATCGATCATTATCTCAGACAAAAAACCCAAGGCTTTGAGAGGTTAGCTGCGCTGTGTGCTCAGTCATGTCCAACTCTGCAGCCCCTTGGACTGTAGCCCACTGGCTTTTCTGACCATGAAATTTTCCAAGCAAGAACACTGGAGTGGGTTGCCATTTCCTACTCCAGGGGATCTTACAGACGCAGGGATTGAACTTGTGTCTCTTGTGTCTCCTGCACTGGCATATAGGTCCTTACCACTGCTCCGTAGTGGTTAGAGGATATGCCAGAGGTCACTCAGCTAGGAGGTGTTAGGGCTGATATTCTAACTCAAGCCTGCCTTGCGAGCCTGCACTCTCTGACGTGATCCTCTGTGCTCGCCACAGGTATAATGTCATCAGTTTTTCTTTCAATGTTTGATCATTGAGTACATTACTCTAGATACTGGGATATAAAAGTTGACAGGGCAGAGATTGTGTCCTCAAAGAATTGTCCACAGTGTAATAGAGACATTAAAAAAAGGAAATAAATGACTGTCAAAAATGCAACGTGGTAAATGTTGTAACAGGGGTGAGAACAACTGCACCATTATCTCCTTGTCTGAGTGCTCTATTTTCACTGATGCAACTGAAGATTATTTTATTTAAAAGCATTTCTTGTCAACTAGCACCTGGATGACAGAGTCATGGCAGCATTCACACAGAAGACAGAATGTACCTTCCCAGGCACAGCATTGAAAGGACTAGTGACTCACAGGGAAAGTTAAACAAGGTAGGCTATCATGTGCTTTCAGACTTTGGGATTCTACGAGCTTGAGCTAGAGTCAAATAAATCCTGAAGTCATATTTACCTAAACTAATATTCTTCAACCCTACACATCTGCAGTTGATTGTTTAGAAGCTAAGTGCAAAACTTGACATTTCTCCCTTATGAGATTCCTCCCTGTGAGATGTAGTTCGATGTGCTTCTGGAAACTGCTTTTATCATCCAGCATGACCACTCTCAAGTCCAACCCTGTGTCTTCTGTAAATGTTATCTGCATGCCCTCTTTGTCCTCATTCATCCAACAGAATTTATTAAGCGTTTGCTCTGGGCCAGGTGCCATGCTGATGCAGGTAAAGGAGAGACTCTCAGATCAGTCAATGGAAAAGTACAGTGTCGTGGTCAATGCCATACTTGAAAGGTGCACAGGGCCCTGTGGGAGCACAGAGAAGGTGGCACCCATTCAAGGTGGTGGGTGGGGATGGGACAAAGTGGGAAGACAGACTGGCTTGGTTTTGAGACATGTGCAGAGGTGAGAGGAGGACAGAAGTGGAGGAGCAGGCTGTGCACGGTGAGAAGCGTGGGGAGGGGAGAAGCGTGGGGAGGGTGGAATTTAAGGGAGTGTGAACTTGATCAATAGGGCTATGGTATGGGGACTGGGGGGAAATAGAAGGATGCTGGAGGGTCTTTCAAGAACAACTGAATTCAGAGCACCAAACAAACCACAATTGAGAACTGACTCCAAATTCACATTAGTGAGCCCCTTTGGTCTGGTCTTTTGACCAAAGGGTTGTATTATTTTCTCATCCTTGGTGCTATTGTGTAGGTCAGGAAGAAGTGTAGGGGTGTTGGGGAGGAGGAGAGAGGGAGGAAAGGATAATGAAGAGGAGAGAAAGAACAAGGAAAAGAAAAGGGACTTCTGACTACAAAGTATAAAAATACAAAACTGCGAGGGAGGCACTTCAGGCAATAGAGAAAGTGCACCTTAAATGCCAAAAATGAGAGAATTATTTGGAAGGATGCCAAACTCTCCATCTTGAAGCAACAGGTTAATTCTGCTTCTGAGAAGCCTCATATATTGTGTATGTTTATTTGAAATTAGGTAAGAAACTAGAAGTAGTTTTACTACAGCAATTAATCTATCCCAATGTAAAAATAAATTCTAAAGACAAGCTCTTAAAGGTACTCTTGCTCAATTGATAAAAAGCAAGTCTTGTGTTAAACCCACTTAATTTTTGATTAGGAATGATGGGAGAATATCTAGAAATCTTGATGAAGAAAGCTAAGGACAATTTTTAACCATCATTTATCCTAATTCCATCAGTTGCTATGTACCACTAATAATAAATTGTCACCAAGATGTCTTGATTTATTTAAGTTTTCCATGCATTGTGGCAGTGAAGTAGAACCAAATTAATTAGATAGTAGTTTAAAACCACTTGAATAGACTTATAATAATCCTGGTTTCTTCTACCATATAACCTATGGGACTGCCCAAAAGTTCTGTTCAAATGAAACTTGGAAACTTTAGAAGACTTCAGGAATTCCTTATTTTCTTTATTTTTTCAAAAGTGCTTTCATCCTTCAGGAATTTCTGGCAATTTCACCCTCCACTTAATGACTGCTGGGCTTTACTGATGAGTCAGCTGGCAAAGAATCCACCTGCAATGCAGGAGACACAGAGACATGGGTTCAATCCCTGGGTTGGGAAGATCCCCTGGAGAAAGAAATGGCAAACCATTCCAGTATACTAGCCTGGAAAATTCCATGGGCAGAGGAGCCTGGTGGGTTGCAGTCCATGGGCCTGCAAAGAGGTGGACATGACTGAGCACACACGACACATGCACATCTGTGTGTGGAAGAGAACATGAAATAACTGCTGGACACTGACATCACGAAGTCTTATATATACATAAGACTCACACACACACACACATATATGTATACACACATGATATATGTATGTAGTTTTTAAATCTTCTATATGGGCATGGATATTTTTTCTCCCTCTCTACATTTCAGGTTAAGACAAATTGGGGAAACACCGTGGACCAGAGTTAGGCCTCTTTTCTCTGACTGAACATCAACCAAAGAAGAATATATACAAAATATACTATATATGTTGACACTGAAGTTCTCTTTCTGTAATCATCTCTCAAAATATTAGAGCTGGTTGTGAACAACCACATCCTTTACATGAAGCCTTTCCTTGAAATACCCAGAAGTATGTTTTATGCACCTTTGTCTTCTCATTTGAAGGCCCCACTGTTTCTCTGTCTTCGTTTCTCTCTGATGTTCTCTGATAGAGCTACCATCATTCCTGAACCACCAGTTTAGATTGATTTTAGCTGATCCTTTGTTATGTAAAGCATGCAGGCAGGGACCCTGCTGTGTGCTGATTCTATTATTTCCAGTGGCCTCTTCAAAGGTTTAAAAAATATTTCTCCTAAATCCTGCTGTTAGGCATTTCTTTTTTAAAAAACTTTTTACAATGCATTTCTGTTTGAGCTGTTATCCCCTGCATTACCATCCTCTTAAGCACATTCTGCTGATAAGTTTTCCTTTGTTTTGACTTTTTTTGTGTGTGCATAGGAGTACTTCACACTGATCTGTATACTTAAAATTGAGATATGTAAGAAAATATGGAGATATATCGTGATAGCAATGACAACTGCATTTTGCACAATTTTAGAAACTTTAACTGCCCATAATCCTAATTTCATCTTCTTCCTCATCGAAGGATATCTGTTTGCTTCATCTTCTATTTATAAATTATCAGTACAATTGAATTTTCATTGTTTTCTCCTCCTGGGTTAACCTTTTATTTTCTTGCCTTATGTCTAAATTCCCCAGCATGCATTTACTTCTCTATGGATATCCACCCATGTTATATTTGAATTACCACATCATTTTCTGTGTCCCAGTTATATACGACAGAGACATCCAGCACGTCTTATGCTTTCTTATGCAAAAGGTAATAAGCTTTGTTCTTACTTGCTGTGCTATCCTAATGTTCTACCTAGTGATGCATTGGCTAGCACTTACTGCAGATATAATGCATGCTTACTAAATAAATGGATAAGTGCTCTTATCCTCAGCTGGGCTGGGCTTGCATATAGATTCAAATTTACCTTGTCAGTTGAGGCAAATACTACCTTCTTAGCGAACATCATCTGGCCTAACTTTATAATGCACAATCCTCCATGGTACAGATGACAACCATGTTACCCTTCGCTCACAAGGGTTGAAGTTCCACAAAGTATAAAATATGAATTTTCACATATATTCAGCCATTGCTTTTCACGAGAGACAGATTTTAGATGTTTCTTCTGTAACTGACTGTACAATGAATGGCCAGGTGTTTCACTTAGAATTAGTGAAAGCAAGTATGTACTGTGTATGGCATATGGAGGGAGGAGACTGGAATAGGACAGGATCTGGAATTGAACTTCTGGATTCAAACCCTTTCTCCCTCTTTTATTTGCTTTGTTACTGTTATTGTCAGAATCATGTCCCTTCAAAATATATATATGTTTAAGTCTTAACTCCCAATGTAACTGTACATGGAGACAGGGCCTTTATGGAGGTAATCAAGGTTAAATGAGGGCATAAAGATGGGCCCTAATCCAATAGGTCCAGTATTCTTGTTAGAAGAGGAAGAGAAACCAGAGAGCTCATAAGCTCTCTATACACAGAGGAAAGATCATGCAAGGACACAGTAGAAGGCAGCTATCCACAAGCCTAGAAGAGAGGCCTCACCAGAAACTGACCCCACTGGCCCCTTGATCTTGACCTTCTAGACTCCAGACTATGAGAAAATATAATTTCTGTTGTTTAAACCATTAATCTATGATATCTTGTTATGGCAGCCCAAGCAGACTAATGCAGTGATCTGCAGATTATTTAAGCTTTTTATCCTTTGTTTTTTTTTTTTTAAAATTATAAACTAGGTATGATAATACTGTCCTACATCTTACAGAACCGCAGAGAAGAGAGAATTAGATGATGTGCTTGGCACATAGTAAGTGCTCAGAAACCATTAGCTACTATTATTACTTCACTGAAAATCATCCACTGTGACCTGTTTCTGGTGACTGATAGTGAGTCACACTGGGGACAATTAGGTTAAGAAAATTTAGCCGGTAAGAATTCTGCAAAGTCCTGCTCCCTCCCAGTATGTGGTTGTCCTTGTTAGCTATGGAAACTCCAAATATGCTGTAGAAATAATTGATGAGGTGCTTTATAGGTACATTAATCAATTAAAAAGACAATTTACCCCTGGCTAGGAAGTAATTATTATTAATTAGTAATAAATTAATAAGGTTACAACCATACAAAAAAGAGTGGGAAAGAAGGTGAAAAGGCAAGAAATGTGAATCAGATTTTGCAAAGAATGTAAATCAGAAGGCTCAGCTTGCAAACTGATAAGCACAGATGACTTTAGAGAAATTCACCTTGCCTCATTCACAGTTTTCACCAGGATCTCCTCCAGATAGAGAGTTCCCTCTGCTTCCATATCACAACTCCTGCTTTCACCTCTCTGTTGAACTTACTAAATTGGAGATGGACTTTCTCTGATGGATAGCCACATACATTAAAGAGCCCCATTTACTTTAATTTCTTTGTCTCTCTCCACTGGTCACCTTGATACACGATGTCCTCAAAGCTCAACTGGCATATCTTTGTGTATTATTGCCAAAAGAGTTATTGTCCATTTCAAGCTTTTATTGTTGATCTAATTATAAAATACCTTCTCTCCAGCTCCTGCATCCCTTAGCTGCCTCCTCTTGGGGGTCCATTGCAGTGCCTTCTGTTTGGATCCCTATCACTCAGCTTGTACAGCAGGATTTCTGCAGTTTGGGGTGGTGTTGGCATTGACAGTGTTCTCTTTCCCTAGTATCTTCCCTTTCTCCTTTTTAGCACATCAAGGCAAGCAAGCCTTGTTTCAAGACACTGGCCACGCTTTCCTTTCTTTCAAGGTGACTGAAAGCCATGAAATATTTGCCCAGGCTACCCTCAGAATCTTTGCTGAAAGCAGTTCTGAGGTCATTCATATCACTCACACATTCCTTCTTCAGATCAGAAAATTAACTGTGTTCACTTTATGAATTGTGACATCTGCAGTTAAGTCCCATGACTTTTCCTTTTCAGAATTACATCGATGGCTCTGTTCTCTAAGCATTTCTTTCTCTTTACAATAGCTCTGGAAAAACACTTCTACTTTTCACAATCACCCATTAAAGTCCATTTTGGGGCCATACCTACATCCACCTTCATTTTGTGCCCTTACGCAAGACTGTGACACGTCTGTCCCTTTGACCTATTTTTGTGTGTATGTGTGTGTTTTCATGGCTCTGATCATATCTATACTGGTGCCACCCACTTAATGAGTCATCTTTACTTTTTCTGCTTTAACTTCTTTATTTTTTTCTAAATGTCTCCATTAATTATATCTGCAGGTGGGGACATCTGTTTCACTCCTTGTTACCTTTTAAGCTGCCCCGCAGGCCTCTGGCATCTTGAGAGTGGAATAAGACTTACCTACCCTTACTTACCTCTCATATTATAAGTGCTTTATTTTAAATAATTTCTTGGAGGATATTCCATATTCTTAGTGCTTGTATTAAGTATTGTATTATTATGGACAGTTCTAAATATTTGGGTTTAATGAGCCACTTTTTTATTACTTCCCAATTCATTCCACATTTCTAGAGATGAACTTAAATTCTCCATTCAGCATTACCCATCTTAATACAGGCTTGATGCCATATTATTGAACACATTTTCCTTTTTATATTTCCCTTGGGAAGTATAAACTTTCACAAATTTGATCTTCCCTCACTTACTTTGTATCCTCAGCTCTATGTTTCCTGAACAAGACCACATATCTTTTAACCATAATCATCATGGAGAGATGATTTTTTGTGTGTGTGGCTTATTCTTTGAGAGAAGATTTCTGTTGAGGAGAAACTGTCATTCTCCTCATTCTTCTGTTTTAATGAAAGGATTTTCAATCCAATCACCAAGAGAATGACATATTGAAGGAAAGTTCCGATACTGAACTTCTCATTGAATTGGAGAATAACCGTATCTCATAGGGGGAAAAAGAGTAACCCGTCTGATTGGTGAGACTGGGAATGGCAGAGAGCTTGATATCTGCTGAGCCCTGGTAGCCAGGGGCTGTGGCTGCAGTGAAACCAAGAGCCTTGGCATGACCCTCCCATGCCTTTGAACTTGACTTTTGAATCATGTACTGCTGCTGATGATTTACCTTCCTCCACGTGATGGACACAAAGGCAGACTCTCCCTAGTGTGACAGGAAGCCTGCTGTTATCCAGCTCCTCTGATGGGCCTGAGTATTTAAGTGAGAGAGATAGAGGACCCGCAGCCTAAGCTCAGTGAGCACCATGGGAAGACCCCACTGTGTTCTCCAGCCACATAATAAGAGTGTGCTGACTACAGCTTATGAATTAGCCAGACACCCCAGCCTTCATGAGCATTCGCTGTTAGCCAGCATGCAGGACTCAGAGGAAAAGGGACACATGACGGTATTTGGACATCAAACCCCAAGTGAATCTTCTTTAGATTTAGCCTGTGTGTGTGTGTGTGTGTGTGTGTGCGTGTGTGTATAATTTGCGTATACTTTTACATTTTAAAATGATTTTAGACTTATAGAAAAGGTCAGAGATAGTACAAAGCGTTCTTGTATGTCTTTCACCCCACATCCCTTAATATCAGCATCTTAGCATGACTGCTATGTTTATACAAAGAAACTAACATTGCTGCAACACTGTTAATGAAACTACAGACTTAATCCTATGAACATCCTTATTCTGTTCAGTATCCAGTCCAGAATTCCACACTGCATCAGTTGTCCTGTCTTTTTAGTCGCTTCTGGCTGTGATGGTTTCTCTGCCTTTCATGACCTTGACATTTTAGAAGAGTATTTTTTCAGATGTAGCATGTCCTCTATTTTGGGTTTGCCTGAGGCTTGCTCATGTCTTATCACTGATAATGCTGACCTTGACCACTTGGTGACCGAGATGCTGTCTGTCAGGTTTCCTCACTGTTAAGTTACCTTTTGTTCACTTTGTAATAAGTATTTGCAAGAAATTTCAGGGCTATGCAAATATCCTGTTTTTCCATGAACTTTCTCACTAATGTTGCATTCGTTGGTTGATTATGCCCATAGCAGTTATTACTATGGTATTCTAATGGTGTTATCTATTTTCCTCATTTCTTTGGCATTTATTAATCAGAATTCTTCTGTAATGAACAGTCTTCCCTACTTCCCCATTAAGATTTAATCAGTTATTTACTTTTATCAGCGTATGATCATGAATATTTATTTTATTCTTTAGATCTTGTTTTATTTTATCTAAAAAAATTTTTTTGACCACATTGCATGGCTTGTGGGATCTTAATTCCCTGATCAGGAATTGAACCATGTTCCCTGCAGTGGAAGTACAGAGTCTTAACCACTGGGCCACCAAGGAAGTCAGTATTCTTTGGATTTTAATCCAATGAATCCCAGGGACAGGGGAGCCCGGTGGGCTGCTGTCTATGGGGTCGCACAGAGTCGGACACGACTGAAGCGACTTAGCAGCAGCAGCAGCAGCAGTAGCAGTATCATCATTTGGGCATCATTTGTGGATATTTAAGTTAACTTCTATATCCTTTTGAAATGATACCATCTTTTTTTTAAATAGGTTATTTTAATTTAGAAGAATTTTAGATTTACAGAGAAGCTAGAGTTTGTATGAGTTCCCATACAAAACACATGAGATGCTAACATTATAACACAACATAAATCAACCATGTGTGTGTGTGCTCAGTCACTCAGTTGTGTCCAACTCTTTGAGACCCCATGGAGTATAGCCCACAAGGCTCCTCTGTCCATAGAATTTTCCAGGCAAGAACACTGGAGTGGGTCACTGTTTCCTACTCCAGAGGATCTTCCTGATCCAGGGATTGAACCTGTGTCTCTTGCATTGGCAGGTGGATTCTTTACCACTGCACCAAATCAACTATACATCAATAAAATTATAAAGAAAAGGAAAAAAAGACAAAAGACCTTTCAGCCTATTTCCCCCACTGTTAGCATCTTTCCACAGTACATTTGCCAAAACTAAAAAAGCAACACTGGGTTACTGTTGCCTAGCTCTACTCTTTATTTGGCTTTCAGCAGTTTTTTCATTGTCCTCTTCCTGTTTTGAGAGCTAGTCTAGTGCATCATGCTGTGTTTACTTGTGTCTCTGAGTCTTCTGGGGGTCTTTTCTGGTCTGTGACAGTTTCATGACCTTGACAGTCTTGAGGAGTCAGGTATCCTGCAGATACTCCATTCTGGATTTATTTGATCTTTTTATTATGATTAGAATGGAGTTTTGGTGTTTTGGAAGGAATACCATAGGGGTGAAGTGCCCCTCTCCTTATATCACGTTAGAGGGGACATGATATCCACATAAAGTCACTATAATAACATCAACCTTCATCACTTGACTAAGGTTGTGTTTGCCAGGTTTCTCCTACAGTATTCTACGGAAACAAGTCACTTCGTGTAGCCCACCCTTCTGGGTAGGAAGTCTAGGAAATCTAAATCCAAATCTAAATCCATTCTCTTTACTTGGAGGTATCTATAAATAATTGCAGGTATTATTTAAAATTCTTCTGTGAGGATTACTTGTCTTTTCTCCCCATCTGCCTTGTTTTTGCAGTAGGAACACATGCAGTTTTTCTTCTCTGAGAGTCCTTCAGACAGCGTCTCTGGGTTTTTGCGACCTCCTTGTATTTTCTTCCTGTTGATTGTCCTTACTCCACGTGTGTTTTTAATTAGTGCTGCATGGATTCGTTAGAACTCCCTTTCCTTCCCCTTTTGAGTCATCTCCTCCACATGCCTCAGGCTTTGATCGAATGCCTAGGCTGTGTTACATTGTAGCGGACGGTCTCCACCTCTGTTACAGCTGCTCTCTGCTTTCTTTTCCCCACCACGGTTTCTGTGGATACTTTTCGTGCATCTTTCTTCCTAACCTGAGGATTTTAGTCCCAGACAGAATAGTCCCTTTTGGACAAGCTCTCCTAGCATCATCCTGCCATGATTTTTCTTCTTCTTTTTTTTTTTTTTTGGCTCAGCTGTTGTTTATCTTCAGCTTCTCTATTTTCCTTTCCTTTTTCACCCACTCTACCATCTGGAAATCAATGTATTTATTTTCTCCTCTTTGCTTCTTTTCTTGGTCCGCCAAGGAGTCTCCTTAAAGTCAATGTGGCAGGCGTTACTTGCCTATTTGCTGGACACCCCGTTTCACCATGGGACCTGGTCCTTGTGCAGCTCTGCCTGTCTCCCTCTTAATTTGCTACGTTTCACACATATTCCTTTTCCTGTTCACAATTAACTTTGTATGGCAGATGTGTTCTTGTTCTTAATACTGAAAAACACATAAACAGTAATTATAATAATCCTCCTAGGAAAAGTTACTATCACTTATTACGTACTCAGAGTGTGCCAAGAATTGTGCTGTCTACTTCATGTACATGCTGCTGCTGCTGCTGCTGCTAAGTCGCTTCAGTTGTGTCCGACTCTGTGCGACCCCAGAGATGGCAGCCCACCAGGCTCCCCCGTCCATGGGATTCTCCAGGCAAGAACACTGGAGTGGGTTGCCATTTCCTTCACATACTTAATTCTCATAAGATATTCTAATCATGTCCATTCTATAGTTGGAAAAGTAAGACTCAGAGGGTTAACCAACTTGCCATGTTCACATAGTTAATTTTAAAGTTCTGAGACCATTTTTCCTTACCATGCAATTCTGAGTCCTTCAGTCATTATTCATATTAGTCTTGAGCTATCTCTATAGAATATCTTTGGCTCTCTGGATAGCCTATGAATTCTTGATCCTGTTTAAATAAGGGCATTCTGATTTATGGGTAAGCTTATATTCTCCTCTTGCCGGACCTTTTTTTTTGCAGCCTCTTGTCTCCAGCTGTGCATATAATTGGCAAGTTATAGGAAGTAGATTTCATCTATAAAAGATCTCAACTGACAACCTTTTGAAACTTACTACTACTCTTCTGTGTTTTTGATGGGCTTCCCTGGTAGCTCAGACGGTAAAGCGTCTACCTACAATGCGGGAGACCTGGGTTCGATCCCTGGGTCAGGAAGATCCCCTGGAGAAGGAAAGGGAAACCCACTCCAGTATTCATGCCTGGAAAATCCCATGGACCAAGGAGCCTGGTGGGCTACAATCCCATGGACCAAGGAGCCTGGTGGGCTACAATCCATGGGGTCGCAAAGAGTCGGACACGACTGAGCGACTTCTGTGTGTGTGTGTGTGTGTGTGTGTATGTGTTATATTCTCCTCTTGCTATAAAATTTGAAGTTCCCATCAAAACAATGACCTTGAATAATGACCTTGAAGAATTTACTATACCCTTCATAAAGATGGTTTTATGTAATCCTCTTAACAACTGTATGAGACAGACACTAGTATTATCTCCATTACACATATAAGAATATGAATTTTTAAAGGATTTTGTTTACTCAATCCACTTACACAAGGAAGTTAGTGGCCAAACTGGAATTTGAATCCGGATTGTCTGACTTGGAGCCCTACTCTTAACTAATTCGCTATACACTGCCCTGTTTATCCATCTCCTTGCCCTTTCATCCTCGGTCTTAACTAAGAATTATCATGTGGGAAATAAAATTTTGAGGTCTCCAAGGTTAAATGAAGCATTCCATTTAGAAAGCATCATTTAACATATTCTCAGACTATGATATCATATTCATCTCCCAGACCATTGAGGGCAGTTAGTCATAATGGAAGATTAAGAGTTTAAAAAGGTATTAGTCACAAAAGAAAAGAGATCATAGCATCCTGCTTTGATTCACAGATTCTGAGCAATAAAAAGATAGTCACATTAAGCACACAGATTCATTTCTAAATGACATGTTCTTACAAATTTCCAAGTATTAGTAATTTTTAGGATGCTGTCTCATCAAGCATCTTGAAATTTCATTACCACAGATTTTAAGGAATGCTCAAACACTTCCACTTGCTTGCAATCTGTTCAACATCAGGTATGATAAGTGAGTCAGGGATTAGGACTTGAAAATCCTTGAGATTACACAGATATTCATTATTAGGGAATTGATCATGATGGAATTTAACCTGTTACAAGGAATTAGTGCACGTTCCTAAATGGAGCAGAAGCTTGGAAATTACTTAGCAATTTCAGTTGTATGGAAAGCCATATATATGAAAAAAAAAATCCACTTAACTTCCAAATAACAGTGAATTTAAGAATTAGAAGACATAAAAAACTATAGAAGGTGAGTTGAACATGCTGTCCAATAGTTTTGTGCCTGAATTGTTACATTTATAGTATCTAACAGAAAGCACAGATAATGGCAAAATGACTGAAATACAGTGTGAATGATACATTACTATCTGAAAACCTTCTAAATGATCACTCCTGCATCAAAAAAATGAAGGCCTTGGCTTTAGCTCTCCCACTGTAATGAAATGTGCAGGCAACTTCAGCTCAGGCTCTCCATACACTTCAAATCCCTTGATTCTAGGATTGTGCCACTCAAATATTACTCTACAATATAAAAATGATCTTTTCTGAAAATAGTCAAAGCAGCATTTACCTCTCAGACTATCCTTTCCAATAATCCCATTACTACTGATGACGTACTTACTATCAATGGCAGCCACATATCTTCTAGTCACCAAGAGATGCGGAAGATTTTAGGTTATCACTGAATAGTGATTACTACACACACATTGTATAGAAGAATCCCAGGACTATGAAGCTATATATTACAGAGGATCTCTTGTTCCCATCCTGGCCTCTTGTGCCCCTGTTTCCCTCAAGAGGCCCCTGCTGTTGCGTTTCTTGCATGTGCTTCCAAAGGTACTCTGCTCTTTCCCACAAGTGGTGGCATTTCAGAGTGATGTGAGCACCTTTAAAAAAATTAGCATCTTTATTGGAGCATAATTTACACACTATACAATTAATCTGTTTTTAAGTGAACATCTGATGATTGGTAGTAAGTTTATGGTTTACAGTTCTGTGACCATTGCTGCAGTCCAGTTATTATAACATTTACATTATTCTAAAAAGATCCCTGGTGACCATTTGCAGTCATTCCTTCTTCCCACCCAGCCCCAGGAAACCACTAATTTACTTTCTGTCTCTATAGATTGGTCTTTTATGGGCATTTTATATAAATGCAACCTTTAATATATGGTCTTGTCTTACTGGCTTCTTTCGCTTAGCCTAATGCTTTTATGATTCATAGATATTGTAGCATATAACAGTACTCTTTTCTTTTTATTGTTAAAAAGAGTTCCAGTATGGGTATACTGGGTATACCTATGGTTTATTCATTATTTGGTTGATGCCCCTTTTGATTTTTTTTTTCACTTTTTGGCCATTACGAATAATGTTGTATGAGTGTTCACACACAAGTCACACATGTGTTTTAATTTCTCTTGTGTTGATGTGCAGGAAGGGAATTCTTGGGTTGCATGGAAATTATACATTTAACATTTCTGCAACTGCCAAGCTATTTCCAAAATGACTCTATTATTTTTCATTCCCAATAACAAGTAAAGGGTAAACTCAGTTGGCCTGGGTGCCTCAACACTTTCACATTCCCAAGAAAGCTCTGTCTTAGGACCAACCCTTGGCTGGTTCTTGGGTGGTAAATTCTGAGTTCTTGGAATATTCTGCCTCTAAGGGTGTTTTTGTATGCCTGATACTTTGGGTCACCAATTTGATCAGATATTTTATGCTAACTGCTATTTACAGGGAACATCTGATTTTGCTCTGAGGAGGCAGGGGGAAGGGTCTGAGTAGCTGAGGTCAGTGGCACAGATGTGACATGCCTACATAGCCAACTCCCAGTAAAAGCCCTGGACACCAAGGCTGGGTGAGCTTCCCTGCCTGGTTACACTTTGCATCATTGCTGAAAGAATTATGTGTGTCCAGGTGACTCCACTGGGAGGGCACCTGAAAGCTCGTGCCTGGCTTCTCCTGGACTTCACCCATGCGCCTTTTCCTTTTGCTGATTTCACTCTGTATTCTTTCACTCTAGTAAACAGTAATCATGATTGAGTGTAACAACTTTTCTTAGTCTTGTGAGCTCTTCTAGCAAATCATCAAGACTGAGAACCCGGACATACAAACCCATTTTTTAATTTTGTTGTTCACCTTATTGTTACTTTATAACACATTTATAGTAGATTAAGAAATTATCTCCTATCTGCAATATAAATGGTAATTTTTTATTAATTTATTTTTTTTTCTTTTGACTTTGTTTACACTGCTTTTGGGGCTTCCCCAGTGGCTCAGCAGTAAAGAATCCACCTGCAATGCAGGAGCCACAGGAGACACGGGTTCAATCCCTGGGTTGGGAATATCCCCTGAAGGAGGACGTGGCAACCCACTCCAGTATTCTTGCCTGGAGAATCCCATGGACACAGGAGCCTAGCAGGCTACAGTCCATGGGGTCCTAAAGAGTCATACACAACTGAAATGACTTAGCAGTCACACACGCACAGTGCTTTTTTTAGTCAATGCAAATGAAAACTTACTACTTTTGTAGAATCTAATTTATCATTTTTATGGAATCTATGTTTTGTATCATAATTAGAAAGATTTTTACCAGTATGATTCTACTGAGATGTTTGTATAGTTCCTTTAGAATTTTTAAATGTTTGATCCATATCAAGAATCTGTTTTGGTAAGGTCGAAGGTAGGGACATAAATTAATTCAAAATTGCTAACCATTATTACACCATCACTTACTGACTAGTTAACCTTTAATCCTTTAATTTGAAGTGTCTCCTTTGTCATATATTAATTTTTCAGATGTATGTTGGCTTATTTTGGAATTTCTTTTCTTCTATTGATCTGTTTGATTTTTCATTAAGTAGTGCCAAGCTCTTTTAATGTTTCACTTTATAAGTTTAACTATTTTGTAGGGCTAGCTCCCCCTTTCCTTAGTCATTGCTTTTCTGTTTCAGAAATTTCTGGGTTATTCTTGCTTTTTAAGTTTTTTATTTTAGTTTTAACTTTTTCTCTCATAGTTTCAAAGTACATCCTATTGGCATGATGAGTTAAATTATATCAGATTTATAGATTAACCCACCAGGATGTTCAGTCTTCCATTTATGGTCCAACTCTCACATCCATTCATGTGAGAGTTGGACCATAAAGAAGGCTGAGCACCAAAGAACTGATGCTTTTGAACTGTGATGTTGGAGAAGACTCTTAATAGTCCCTTGGACTACAAAGAGATCAAACCAGTCAATCCTAAAAGAAATTAACCCTGAATATTCATTGAAAGGACTGATGCTGACGCTGAAACTCCAATACTTTGGCCACCTGATATGAAGAGCTGACTCATTTGAAAAGACCATGATTCTGGGAAAGATTGAAGGCAGGAGGAGAAGGGAACGGCAGGGGATGAGATGGTTGAATGACATCACTGATTCTGTGAGATGAGTTTGAGTCCATGGGGTTGCAAAGAGTCAGACATGTCTGAGTGACTGAACAACAACAATGTTGAATCTTCCTACTCGAATCAATAGTATGTTTTCTGTTTGTGAAAATCTTTTTGTTTCTCAGAGGTGTTGCAGATTTTATTTCATATAACTCTCAAGAATCTTTAGCTAAGTGTATTTTCACTTCTTCTGTTGTCTTGTCTTATCCTTCCATAGTGCAGATGAACTCTGCCTGTGTCCTTAATTTATAGAAGCAATTGCTTTATTTAGATTTTCTGTTTCTTGACCACATGCTTGGTTGCCCATCTAACCTGTGGCAACATTATTCTAGTAAGTGTTCTTCTTTGGTCATTTTTAAATTTTCTTCACTCATTTTCTTTCATCACAGGGTATTGATATAGATTCTGTTCTTTTTTGCATGAGATGTTTCTTCCCAGAGAAGTTATCTTCAGGAGTATTATCAGGAGTATGGGGAAGGTAACTGTGACACAGTGTTTGGTGTGTGGGTGGGTTCTTCTAGTCTTTACTTGAGGTAGCTAAAATATGACCCGTGGGACTGCTAACAATGAAGAATGCTTCCTTTTCACCTGACCTCAGTGACAGTTTCTTATAAATATGGTGTCTGCATTATTCCTTACTTCCTACATCTCACCTCACTTCTAGGTCTTTCCTGGTAAACTAAGTCCAGTAACCCCCTGCTGCCTGTGCACACACACATCCTCGTTACACTGTTGTCTTAGATTCCTGTGGGAAGCTGTGCTTGGCCATATTTTTCTCAGACCTACAGTGTGGTCATCTTTCAGCATCTTCTGACAACCCTGTTTGACCTCCCTCATATAGTATGATTTGGAATTAATGACCTCTCCAACTTCCAGGGAAGAAATTGTCACTTTACTTCTTGTGGCTTTCGTTTGACTTCAAAGACGAAAGTAAAAATTGCCATTTTTATTTCACAGTTTAAAAACTAAAAGTCTATTCTACCTATCAGTGCTGAGTTCTAAATAACATTTTGTGTGTGCATGCTCAGTCATGTGCGACTCTTTGCGACCCCATGGATTATAGCCTGCCAGGCTCCTCTGTCCATGGGAGATACTACTTAAATGTGTTTTTTGTAGAGGGTGTTCTTATGTGGCTGGAAAGAGTGAGGACTGAGTGATGCTTTCTGAGTTCCTTCTGATGATCTGGAGACACTCAGGTAACTTGGTTCCTGGTTTTTCTGTCCAGGAACCCCATTTTCCTAAATTTTTCCATACTGAAGGCATAGAATTTTCCTCTTTTCTCCTTCTCCCTCTGGTTCTTCTTTAAAACTCTCTCTAGCCAATGAGAAAAACTGGAATAAGTTAGCTTATTTTACATTTAGTAATTTCCTCCCTGGACTCTATAACGCTGCCCTCTCTAACCTTGGACCATCAGTAAGAATTTCATGTCCCTCTTTTAAAACCTAGAGCACATTCACCTTGTCATCTGAGCTATATGGAAACCCATGGGCTCTGTCTTGTTAGGGTGATTCTCCTCCAACTGAAAAATGTCATTTCATCTCACTCATTGCCCAAGGCAAGTCCAAGGACTAGTCTGAGTTTAATGAGGAAGATGGTATAGGCTTCCCCCAGGATGAAGAGAGGAAGTAGATATTGGTGAGTAGTGGTACCATCTAGCACATTAACAAACCCTTGTTGAATGCTTGCTATGCACCAAATACTTCAAGAATACTCCACCAAAGGGGGAATTAAGCTCCAAGGAACAGAATTATATTAGCTCTGAGGTTTCCTGCAATGCTAAAATTCTCAGAATTACTTTTATTTATTATATCAGAATGTTTGCCTAGTTCAAGTGTACTCATAATCAAGTTTGATGGGAAAGAGGCAACAATATTTCTCAAGGCGGTTCACTCTGAGGGAGGGTAGAAATGGCGGTGGTGGGGAAGGATGCCACAGTCAGAGGACTACATAATACAGACGTTGCTGTCCCTCATCCTCCAGCCTCTCTGTGCACGTTTGCTGTTTATCCTATGTTGACCCTAACTGAGAATTCAGCACTTCCAGTCTCCTCCAAATTCATCTATAAACCTATAGCAGTCTGTCTGAGCTGCTGTAACATTTGGGTAGCTTATAAACAGCCGCAGTGTATCTCTCACAGCTCTAGAAGCTGACAAGTCCAAGGTGCCAGCACAGTCTTGTTCTGGTGTGGGCCCTAGTCCTGGTTCATAACCAGCTTCTTCTTGCTGTCCTCACGTGGTTGGAGAGGGCTAGGGATCCTCATGGATCCCATTCATGAGGGCTTCACCCTCAGGACCTAAGTAAACACTTTCCAAAGCCCCCACTTCCTAAAAACTATCACGTTAGGCATTAAAATTTCAAACTGGGAGGTGGGGGCACAAAAATTCGGACCAGAGCATCTCCCCCAAATCTTATTAAGTTTTAGAGTACACTTTCCCAAAGTAAGAAGAATATTGTGTTTATATTATACTCCTCAGCCTATGAATTGGACAACCCCTTGGGCTTCCCTGGTGGCTCAGACAGTAAAGAATCTGCCTGCAATGCAGGGGACCCAGGTTCAGTCCCTGGGTCGGGAAGATCCCCTGGAGAAGGGAATGGCACCCCACTCCAGCGTTCTTACCTGGAGAATTCCATGGATAAAGGAGCCTGGGGGCCACAGTCCATGGGATCACAGAGAGTCGGACATGACTTAGCGACTAACACTTTCACTTTCAACATGTATTTGTTTTCTCTCAAGACTCATTTTGGCTTCCCTATATTAAGAGCTCCACTCTCTGGCTCTTTCGTTGCTCCAGATCCAAGCTTGCCAACTCTCTAAGTTTATTTCTTTATTTCAGTTTTTCATTCTCCTACTTAAGAACAACAAAATTTCCTTTGTCTTATGCATAGCATATTAGCAATCCTTTTTTGCTACAGTTCCCCACCCTTGGTGCTTCCTTCTCTAATGACTCCTCAAGCTATTTTTTTTTTTTTAACACAAACAATGACCTCTCTAAGAAGTGTTTTGGTGAAAAATCTCCTATATCCCCTTCTTGTTGCGTTAGTATGAGGGAGCCCTGGGTAACATGAGAAGGGAAGCTGAGACAAGGTCAAATATACTTGCAGGTTTTTACAAAGACGTTCATACTGGCTCTGACGTGTCTAGAAGCATCATCCTTTGAGCCCTACCAAATCTCCTTGCATTCAGATATAAGAACACATGGTGACTGAATGTCAATATTGTTATGTGGCAACATCTTGATTAGGAAGAGCAAGAGGGTTTAGAGCTGAACAGATCTGGGCTCAAATCTCAGCACCATTACTTCCTAGTTGAGTCAATCTTTGGTAAATTGCAAGCTGCTTAATCTCTCTCAGCGTCTCCTTCATCTCACACACACACGCACACACACAATAACAGTACACACTTCATCATGTAAGGATGAAAACATGGGATATACAAAGCGTTGAGAACAGTGTTTGGCTCTAAGTAGGTGCTCAATCAATGGAAATTGGTTTTTATACCTCTAAAGGAAGAAATAACTGCCTTTCTTGTTGGCAATGTTTAAATCTTTATCCTTTACTAAGTGGCTAGATATATTCAGGATGGTCATTAACTAAATTAAATTTTCAATCTTCACAGGTATAATGACTGTAAGATCTCAATTCTCTCAACTCACTATAATAATTAAATCTTGTTTTTGAAGATTTTGGCAGCTCCAGTTTCAGGACAATGGAGCCATTCTTGTCATCAATGACCAACAAAAGATGATACATGATTAATTTTCAGGTTATATTTTAATAGAATCTGTTATAAAAATAAAGCTGAACAATGGAATTGGAGTTGTTTTCATGTAATACAGTGTCCTTTGACATTCATAACTATCCCTTCGGGTGAGTAGAGTTCATGTGATTGTCTCCAGCAGTGATGAGGAAACCAAAGTTCAGATACATGAACAAAGACCTTTGGAAGATAAAGCTTGGGTTTTTTTCTCTTGTAAAAATTTCATTAAATGAAATAATGAAAATAAAAAGCTTCATGAGTTATAAAGGATTGTAAAAATATAAGTAATTACTGTTCTTATCTTGGAGTAGACAGTCTAATAAGTCCTAGACCTTGAAACTTGCCATTTTCAGTTCAAACCAAAGCATTTAATTCCATTACCAAAAACTTCAGAAGGTTCTAACTCTTTCCAGAATACCTTCATTTTGATTTGCATTCTAAACTAAGGATCTGCTTTTCTTCTAGGCCTGTGAAATGAGGTAGGAGTTAGAAGAGACCTGATCTTTAAGACCTTCTTTGGAGTCCTGGAAAAGGTGGGTCATTGAGGACCAAGTCCCCAGTAAGAATCAGCCGAAAGCTTTGTAAAGAGAAATGGGTTTCACCCAAGAGCCCCCAACCTCCAGGATCAAACGCCTGGCGATCCGAGGTGGAGCTGATGTAATCATAATAGAAATTAAACATACAATAAATGTACTGTGCGTGAATCACCCTGAAACCACCCCGCCCCCACCCCCACCTGTGGAAAAACCGTCTTTCATGAAACCAGTCCTTGGTGCCAAAACAGGTGGGGGGCCACTGATTTAACCCACGCAACCATAGGTTGTGAATACAGAATTGGATGCTAGGGTTCTGTGGGTTACAAGGTCTCTTCTTAAGGCCTTTTGTTCAGAGTGGATCTTAAGGACCTTACAATTTGTTGATGCTTCTGCCTTCCGGTCCTCCTTTCAAGTATGTGGCAAACACATCTCCCTCCATTAGTCAGTTCTTCCAGTGTATTGTATGGTTGACCCCGTGGGTTCATCTCCAGGGTTATAGTCACAGTAACTATTGAATATTAAAGCATTTCTAAAAGCAGCTTGCAAGTCTGTTTTACATTATTGCTTTAGTGAACTTTTGTAAATCTATTATTCTTATAGAATTCCTGGAAAATAGACAAGGCCTGTTTTCCCTTTAGCTAAAAGTACACTGATTTCACTTAGGAAAAGAATCAAGATTATTTCTAAGTGAGTTTAGTCAGCTGTACTTCAGAAGAGAGAATGCAATTTTGAGGGAATACATTTGCATGTAGATTTTTAATAAAAATCTCCAGTGTCTTTCCATCAATAGACATTCTGAATAATTCTCAGTATGTTTTCTTTTTTGACAAAATTGAAGTGGTCATTTCAACTTTTAAAAATATCTTATGAAACTGACTTCAACACATGAAAGTTCAGCGTTGATATGTGTCTGTCAACTTAGCTTCAAAATTCAGGTTTCAGAGGCATTTATTTTTCTCTTCCCTCGTGTAGCCGAGGGTGGGTGGTACAAGTTTTCCTGAATTACTGACAGAACCGACTAATCGATTATCCCCTGACTAACCTTTCCTCACCGTGCGCCCTATTGCAGTACTCAAGAGTGAGCCAGGTGCTGTCACCAGCTGCTGTCTCTCTTCTCATGTCTGAGACTTGGAGTGCAGGTGCAGGAAAACAGGCCATTAAAGTACAGGAGAGCCAGGTGCCATTGCACTGTTCCCCCTGTATCCCTCACTCCATTGACAGATGTTTAGAATCTGTCTAAGGCTCAGTGGGAGAGAGATTTGCCAACTACGCATCAAGAGGATTTTAAATAGCAATGTGAGATAATGGTTCTGAGCTGAATTGTATTCCCCCAGCCCCCAATGTTTCCTTCCTAACCCCCAGAATCTCAGAATGTGATTGTATTTGGAGAGAGGGTCTTTAAAGAAGAAATTAAGTTCAAGTGAGGTGACTGGGACCCAATGCCCAGTGTCCTTATAAGAGGAGGTGATTAGGACACAGACACAGGATAGATAGCTGACCATTGAAGACCTAGGGCCTTCTGGTGGCCATCCACAAGCGAACCAGAGATGCCTCAGAGGCCATGCTAACTGATCTGGGAGTTCTAGCCTCTAGAACTGTGAGAAAATAAATGTCTGTTGTTTAAGTTACCTAGTCTGTCATGCAGTCCTAGAAAACTAATACAGTAAAACAAAACATGTGCACACACACACGTAGATTACTTTAGAGTCTGTAAGCAGGGTCCCTAGAAATAGTGGGCCACCGCCACTGATTCTGTTGTTACTCCCGGTCCCCATCCTACCAAAAGTTGAAAGGTATATTCTCTATAATCCGTTAAAAGAACTATGTGAGGAACAAAGATTAGTGTTATCTCTAGGAGGTGAAAAGCCCTTCAGCCCTCTGTCTTCACTTCTACATCTCTCCCTGGTGATAAAATAACAGAATTGGGGGTTATCTACCCCTATGATCACTGTGAAGATAGTATGAGTGTGCGTGTGTATGTATGTGTGTGGGGCATAAACCTGCTAACGACACATAGTAAGCATTATGTCTGTGCCTTATTGTTACTTTCATCATATAGGCTTCTTGAAAGGATTTAGTAAAGCAAAATATATAATCCATAGCCTTCTCAACATTACAAATATCCAATAATTTAAAGCTGGTATATTGACTTGTTGTAATTAAAAGTACAAGCTTTGGAATGGACAAACGTTGATTAGAATCCTGGCTTTTTCTTTCCTTCCCTCCCCGCAAAGTCTGTTTCTCTCTGTCTTTCCATCTCAGTTAATGGCAACTCCATGCTTCCAGTTCCCAAGGCTGAATATCTTGGTGTCATCCTTGGTTATTCTTTTTCTTGCAAGCTTCACAATGTGCCATCAAACCCTGCTGATTTTACTTTCAAGATATATCCAGAAACTAAACTTTTCACACCACCTCCCCTGCCAATACCACCGTGGTCCAAACCACTCTCATCTCTCTCCTGGCTTATTATCAACATCCTAAACAGTTGATAAACAGTTTATCCTGTTTATAACAGTTTATCCTGTTTAACAACATCCTAAACAGTTTTCTTATTTCTCTACTTTCTTCCTTTTGTTTTGTTCTGGATACAGCAGACAGAATCCTTTTAAAACATTTCACTCCTCTGCTCAAAACTCTTCAGTGGCTCTCCAAGATAAGAACCAAACTTACAATGCCCTACTAGGCTCTATGTTGGAGAAGGAAATGGCAACCCACTCCAGAACTCTTGCCTGGAGAATCCCAGGGACGGGGGATCCTGGTGGGCTGCTGTCTATGGGGTCGCATAGAGTCGGACACGACTGAAGCGATTTAGCAGCAGCAGCAGCAGGCTCTATGTAGTCTGCATGCCCCCTTACCCCTGCATTACCTAGCTGACTTCATTTCTTCCTTCTTTCCCCTTGCTTGCTCCTCTTGGGCAGCACCGACCTCATTAGCTGCTTTTTGAACAAAGCTGGTCGACTTCTGCCTCAGAGTCACTACACTTGCTGTTTCTTCTGCCTAGAATGTTCTCTTTCTCACAACTCTCAGGTTGCAGTTTCCCTAGGAACTCTATTTAAATTTGCACCCCTCACCCAACTGTCTTTATCTTCATCTTTCTAGATTATTTTTTCATAGATTTATCTCCTAAAACTCTATTCATTTTTGCCTTGTCAACTGTCCACACTATAATGTAAGTTCTTGAGAGGAGGGACTATTATTTATTGTGTTAATTGCTGAATTGCCACTGTTTTGAAATACTAGGAAAGATAAGTAGTGGACAAAAGGAGAGTTGTAAGAAATTTAAGGAACTTAAACAACTCAGCCTGTGGGTTTTATTATTTTCACACATTCTGGCACATGTCAGAAGTTCCAATGGGCTTTTATGATTTATACTTGAATGTCAATAAAAGTGTTGTGGGTCAATAAAATAGTTAGTTCTCTTTTTCCAGAGAACTTTTTGTTATTGTTGTCACTCATAAATAGACTAGAAAACCCTCATATATTTTACCTCATATATATAAACGGTGACAATAATAAGAGAATCCACTTACTGTGTGTGCATGCTAAGTCAATTCAGTTGTGTCTTGCTCTTTGCTGCCCTGTGGACAGTAGCCCGCCAGGCTCCTCTGTCCATGGGATTCTCCAGGCAAGAATACTGGAGTGGGTTGACATGCCCTCCTCCACGGGATCTTCCCGACCCAGGGATCTAACCTGAGTCTCTTATGTCTTCTGCATTGGCAGGCAGATTCTTTACCACTAGTACCACCTGAAAAGCCCTCCATTTACTGTATACTTAATATATTCAAGGAATACATTATCTTATTTTGTAATTTAAAAAATGCTTAATGTATTTCCCATTTCAGAAATAAATGGCAGATCTGAGTTCAATATACGGATTTAGAATCCATATCTAGAAGTAACTACGAAACCTGGTTCTTATCATTCCTCTGATGTACCACCCAATTATTAGTATAATTATTCCCTTTGGGAATATATAACATATTCATCATTATTTGAAATAAAATTCCTAGAAAGTAATAATTTTGTAGTATGAATTTAATAGGAAGTTTTGCATTTATTTTTGGAAACTGTTAGCTGTTTCTTGTCTAACTTGAATATAAGCCAATAGGCAAGGGCCAATTATGGGTCTGATTTAAGACTACTTCCCCTAAATGTTTCTACTTCCCTCAAAATGTTCAAAACTGATTGTAAAAAAATTTAGTAAGATATAAGATTTCATAGGCTTTGTGTACTAAAGAATTTGACTGGTCTTCTTCCTTGGTTCCTAGGAGGTGACCTCTAAACCCTTGGGATTTCCTGAGTAATAGGAGTTTCTTTGTTCATTACAATGGGTTCGAAGATAGTTTATGTTAACCAGATGATTCAGGATGGGGTCAGTCATGCCAGAAAAACCACTCATGTGATTGGAGGGTTGGAACTTTGAGCTTTGAGATTGCCAGCCCAATCTCCAGGCAGGGAAAGGCTGTTAGAGATTGAGTTCAACCTTGGAGCTAATGATACAATCAGTCATGTCTACATGATGGGAACCCTGATAAAAACTGCAGACACTAAAACTCAGGTGAGTGTCCTTGGTTGGCAATACATTGTACCGTCACACATCCATGAGGAGGCTAATGTGTCCTGATCATCCCGTGGGGGAGAGGAAAATGTAATTACTTCATGTTTGGAACCCTCCCAGACCTCACCCAATGCAAACTTCCTCTTTAACTGATTCCGACTTATATCCTTGCGATAATAAAACTATAATCTTTACTATAGCACTTTTCTGAGTTCTGTAAGTCATTTTAGTGAATTATTGAAACTGAGGGGGTAGTGGAAACCCATACATCTTTAGCTAGCTGGTAAGAATTGGGGGTATCCTGGGGACTCCTAAACCTGTGATTGATATCTGAAGGCATGGCAGTCTTGTGCCCTTAACCTGACAAGTTTTGCCCAACTCTGGGTAATTGGTGTCAGAAGTCATTTCAGCTTTCTTTCTCTTCCTGTATCCAAATATTTAAACTTCTTTTAATAGAAATATTACTGAATAAATACTGGTGATTTTTAACATAAGGCATCAATTCTCCTTTTAAAGTACTATCTCCTTGAAGGAGATAGTACTTTAACAGTGACAGATTCATTCACATGATTCATTTTGTAAGATAACTGGATTGTCATGGTCCCTTTGAGAAGATACAAAATCTTCAAAAGCTATATCTCAAATATCTAAGGACTTTACTTTGAATCTTCAAAGGACTTGAAAATTAGAAGTCTGATAAGAGGAAATTGAAGCTCATGATCATTTCCATAGGAAGGTGAAAAAATAGATTGCCATGGTTTCATCCAGAAAGTACAAAATGTAAAAGATCTCTGTGTGTCTCTAAGATAGATTTTAATTTAGTTTCAAGATAAATTTAAATAAAGATAATAACATGAAGCAACCCCTTATGGCCATTCTTAAACAATGGCAAAAATAAACCTGAACACACATTTCTCTTAATCTGGAAGATGTTCTTGTATATTTGATTAAATGTAGCTTTGAGAGGCTCAAAGAATTATATGCCTTATTACTAACACTTCCTGTAAGACTATTAGAACTACAACCAGAAAAAAATAATCCCATTTATTCTTCACTCAATCATATCATTGAATGTTCCTTAAAAGACAGAGTAATATTTGAAACTTCTTTCTTGCTATTGTTTGCATGGGGATGTCATGATTTTTAAATGCTACCATTTTTATATACATAGTTTCATTGGACAAGTCAAAGAGTATATAGACTTTTTATTATTTTTGGAAGTAGCTCTACATCATAGGTTCCAAATGACAGAGACATGGCAAGGCAATCCTAATGGATCCTGAGGCATCTCAGTTCTGGATGGAATTGTGTTCAAAAAGACTTAGTTCAATAATCAAAATAATTTTCAAACCATTTCATTTCTTACTGGAAATCAAGAAAGATCCAATTGAAAACTTACACTAGAATGTTTAAAACCCTCTCCCTCCATTTCTCAATCTTCTTGTACACAGAAGCCTCAGAATTTTTTACTGGTAAAAATCTCAGAGGATCTACAGTGCCCCGCTTCTAATCACCATTCTCTCCCTCTCCTCCAGCCCCCTACATCTCTTCTTGATCTCTAAATGATGAAGACCAACCTGACCTCATATCCTACCCTCTTCATGAAAACCCTGTCACTTTAAGAAAGGAGATAAGTGAAAGGATTGGGATTTGAGTTTCCAGGGTGCTCTTTTTCAGATTATTATAGTCACTGCTATTAACTCAATAACAGTGATGATCATTTTCCTTCACATCTTATCTTTGGTGGATCTGTTCTAATGTACCCATTCACTTTGCAAAGTCTACATGAAGACATCTAATATTCTAAATTATATAATACACAAAAGTAATACTCAAAAGAGCAACAGATTGCTGATCTAATGATAAATGCACTTCTTGAAAGAACTGTTTATTTAAGAAGGTTTTTTATGATACATTCAACTCATACACTGTTACCATCACTGACAAGCATCTAGCTCAAGCAAGACCACTTTGTTAAACATATTACTGACATTATTTCTTAATAAATGTTGAAATAAGCACCTAGGTGGCCAGATGAATAGCTTGCCTGCTGCTCATTTAGTTATTTCATGGGACGAAGCTATTAAATGAGAACATTTTGATAGAAGAATGTCCGTCAGTGTGAACGTAAATGCCTCAGGTTTGCCTCTTATATATAAAAGCATGTTTCAAAACACTTTCCCACTGTCATTGCTCCTTTAATTAGACTAGATGCAGTTGGATTCAACAATTGGGATGCTGGCTGGTTGACTTGATTACTGTTGTTTATTACTTTTTTATTCCACCCAAGTAAACTATCTCCTCACCCACTGTTAGCACATTCTGTAATTTTCCTCCCAGGAGGTGGAAAATTTTGTTCTTTTGTACCACTGCTTGTTCTCCATTGCTTTATCGTTTTAACAAAACTTAACCAGATTTCAGCTCTAGGAAGGTTTTAGTTAGAAGGTTTCTGTTTTATCTTCACTAACATTAGCCTTTTTGGTAATTACATGGTTCATTACAAAAAACGACAGGCTTTGTTTGATTGCTGCACACTTTTATTGTTTTTGTTTATTTGTTTTTATATTCAGCGCACTTAAAAGGAACTTTATTATCCTGGTGTTCTCAGTTACCTGGTGAATTAGCATGCATTTTGTTTACCAAGGATTGCTGGTAGCTTCTGGAAATGCAGTCATTAGAATGTATTCTCTGCTACTTAATTGGGTGGAAATTGTATTCCTGGTTATTTTACAGTCTAAAGATTACATTTTAATGTATCTCTCAATGTTGTTTTTCTGTGTCGTCCTTTTTTAGGGGGTGAAATTACTCGATATGAGCTGTTCTATCAAGAGGAAAAAGCTGTTCCAAAACTGAGACAGCTGGTAAATGAACTTGTGAAATTTCAGGAGAATCAAAAATTTCATTGTCATAAAATAGGACTGAGTAACAGAAACATTCTTAAGGTTAGGCTGTGGGACTGGGTGGCCCACAATACAGAAAAGACCCAATTATATGATATTCACAAAACTAGTGCAGAACTTTTTGATACTGTGTTACATATAGATAATTGGTAATTGGTGTTTGAAAGAATAACCTTAAAGCAATTCAAATATTTCAGGAAATAGCAAATGAAGACTCAATTATATTACATGAGATTTGTAAGGATTAGATTTTATTATGCTTAATTATTTTAATCATACATTGTGTTTACATATACAGAATAATATTTTATACTATATATATAGTATATATACATAAACAATATAATATTTTATGTATTAATTCTTGAATAATGAGAAGTTTGCATCTCTCAGTCACTTGGGACAAATTAGTTTGCTGTGATGAATGCCTGTAATTTAAAGGAGTCTGAAATCAATCTATGTTCTACTGAATTTTGCTCTGTAGCAGATGACATCTCCAGTGAGTTCCAGTTTATTATGTATTCACACTATGATAACTATAACAATTAATCACTACTATCACTGTGCAATTGAAGTTCTGATGGATATGAACCGAATTCATTAAAATAGTAGAGGACTCACTGACTTTGCATTAATTGGTTCTTAGAATAGAAATTTGCCATAGTTAGGATATGCATCCATATGTGTTGTTTTCTCGACTTTTTTAATGTGATCTATCTCTGGTCCTTTCTGATGGCTAACCCGCGTTGTAAGCATTGACTTAATCCATACTATGCAATCATAGTATCAGGGATCGCAGGCATTGGCTTAATCCATACTATGCAATCATAGTATCAGGGATCGAAGGCAGAGTCTTATCCACTGTACCATCAGGGAAGTCCTCTGCCTCTGTCTTCATGTGGTCTTCTCTCCTTTTCTTATAAGAAGGATACAGCAGTGATAAAGAATCTGCCTGCCAATGCAGGGGATGCAAGAGATGTGGGTTTGATCCCTGGGTCAGGAAGATCCCCTGGAAGAGGAAATGGTAACCCACTCCAGGATTCTTGCCTGTATGATCCCATGGACAGTTGAGTCTGGTGGGCTACAGTCCATGAGGTCGCAAAGAGTCGGACAAGACTGAACGACTGAGCACATGCAATCATAAGCAGCTGAAATCAGAAAACTATATAGAGAAGCCAGCATCTTCAGACCTCTCTGATTGCTGTTTTCAGCATGTTTACAGGTTTCTTCTTTTGATTGCCTACCATCCCGGAGTGACAAGATAGGATTCCAAACATATATATACTTTTATGTGTGTGTGTGTGTGTGTGTGTACACCTTCGAATATTATCTTGGGAAGCCCTTAATATTTTAAAAATTATTATTTCTACTTAGTAACTAATCTTAAAACACAAGCACATTTTCAGAAATCTAATGAATAAATGATAAATAGTGCACCACTGCAGTAAAAAGTATCTTCCTTAGGGAAAACTGACATGTTAACCAGATCCAGGCAGCAAAATAAATTAATGATTCATTCAACAACTTTACTCTGGGTGGCAAATAAGCATTTTGTGCGCAAGCAGTTAGATAAATAAAAAAAGAAAGGTTACCTATCCTGTTATACTTTTCTCAAAATTTTACAGGTTGAGCTGTATTTACAAAACTGAACTTGATTGATATTTTAAAACAAACAAACCCACCTTTACCAGGAAAGAGTGATATAATCCAGTTTTCCTTATGTTGAAAATTATGAAAACTTAAAGTAATTGGATTGCTGTGTGATGGGTCTTATGAACAGGCGCTCCGTAAATGAGTAAGTGAGCATGCCTGCAGCCAGTAGACTGGTTTAGCCATTAACACTGTCATCTGAAAGGGGCCAACCTCACATGCCCCAGACTTCATTATGTGTTTCTCTGAGGGAGCAGTCTTTCAGTACAGTTCAGTTCAGTTCAGTTCAGTCGCTGAGTCGTGTCCGACTCTTTGCGACCCCATGAATCGCAGCATGCCAGGCCTCCCTGTCCATCACCAACTCCCGGAGTTCACTCAGACTCACATCCATCAAGTCAGTGATGCCATCCAGCCATCTCATCCTCTGTCATCCCCTTCTCTTGCCCCCAATCCCTCCCAGCATCAGAGTCTTTTCCAGTGAGTCAACTCTTCGCATCAGGTGGCCAAAGTACTGGAGTTTCAGCTTTAGCATCATTCCTTCCAATGAACACCCAGGACTGATCTCCTTTGGAATGGACTGGTTGGATCTCCTTGCAGTCTTTACTGTGGCTAATTTAATTAGTATATCATATTTCTACTCCCTTATAATTCCAGGAAATATACTAATTTGGCCAGAGAGTGAAATGAGTCCATTTGAGCTTGAGCCAGGAGAAAAAGAATTGTTCAAGTCAATTTGTAGTGTACCTTTTGTCCTCTGAAGGGAGCTCAGGAACTCTGCCTTCCCTCATCACATCACATGAGTCCTTTTGCTGTTCCTAAGAGTAGTCCAAGACCATGACTGTGCTTCAAGTGGGCAGAGTTTCCCAAGAGGTTAAGGATGGCTCCTAGTCACACAGCCCGCCCTCAGATGCAGTCTCCACCGGAGCAGGGAGGTGTCACAGGATAAGCGAACGAGTCTGCTTCCTTTAGAAGCTAGCACAGGCTAACTGGGTGTGATACAAAGACTGTCCTAATGGTCCAGTCTAAATTAGATTGGATATGGGGACCCAAATTCTAGATGTAAACTGACTGTTATTTTAATTGGGAGACTTCACCAGAAGGCAGGATATAATGATTCAGGATTTCAATATTCTTGGACCTTTCTGTCAAAAGTATTCTAATTTCACCTTAAATTCACCATCACTCCCTATGATAACATACCCAGAGAGACATTTAACTACTTAAGAAATACTGTTTTAAACACAAAATGACACCTATTTCTATATACTATCTGATAATTATAGCTAATATTCATGTAGTACTTACTGTGTGTGCCAAGCATCATGATAAGTGTTTTGCATGGAATACCTTATTTAACCCTTAGAACACTGTGTAAAGTAAACATTATTATCCCTTTGTACTATAGCCAGAAATCTAGGGCTCCCCTTGAATACTCACTTTTCCTGAATCCAGTTCATCCCTATGTCCTTTTATGTCTAGAGATTTCTTGGCTTCAGGCGCCTTGCTTCACCTCTGTTCAGCCATTGTGATCTTATACTCACATTACTGTAACAGACTTCTCACTGGGTGCCCAGATTTCAGTGCTTTCTCTTCTCTGGTCCATTCTGTACCACAGCAAAAATGGTCTTACAGTGAAAATGAAGTCATGTCAATGCTTTGCTTAAAATCCTGCTGTTCAGTTCAGTCGCTCAGTCGTGTCTGACTCTTTACGACGCCAGGCCTCCCTGTCTGTCACCAGCTCCCGAAGTTTACTCAAACCCATGTCCATTGAGTCAGTGATGCCATCCACCCATCTCATCCTCTGTCGTCCCCTTCTCCTCCTGCCTTCAGTCTTTCCCAGCATCGGAGTCTTTTCATTGAGTCAGCTCTTCCCATCAGGTGGCCAAAGTATTAGAGTTTCAGTCCTTCAGCATTCAGTCCTTCAGCATCAGTCCTTCCAATGAATATTCAGGACTGATTTCCTTTAGGATGGGCTGGTTGGATCTCCTTGCAGTCCAAGGGACTCTCAAGAGTCTTCTCCAACACCACAATTCAAAAGCATCAGTTCTTCGGCGCTCAGCCTTCTTTATAGTCCAACTCTCACATCCATACATGACTACTGGCAAAGACATAGCCTGCTGTGGTTTCCCATAATAATGACATAAAAGCACATTCTGTACCAGAGGCTACAGTTCTTGCACCCTTTGTGCCCTGTTTACGTCTCCACTGCTACTCTCTTCCCATCTCATCATCTTCTAGTCACACTGGTCATCTTCTAGTTCTTTGAACGGGCCAGGCACGTTCCCCGCTCCTGGTCTCAACATAAAATCTCCCATTTGAATGGAATGGCCTCCCCCTGTCAAGTGGCTGAGTCCTTCTTTCAGGAACATAGCCTCCCCACAGAGACCTGCTCTGACCAAACTGCCTACAGTAAGTTTCCCCATTTTCATTTTTTATCTTAGTCCCTTCTTTATTCTTTTCATAAAGTAAATTACCATGTCCAGTCATTTCATTTATATGCTTACTTGTCTTTTCGGGGGAGTGACTGTGTCTTCCCCTAAAGTGTGTATTCCAAAAGAGCGTGTCCTGTCACTGTCTTCCCCATCATTGTGCCCTTAGGACAAACATTTCATAAAGATTGAAAGATGTTTGATAAATGATGTTTGAATGAGGGTGAATTGTTCCAACTTTGAACTTTGTATGGATGTCATATTTAAAACAGGAATATGTGAGGATGAACATCAAATTATTAAATTTACTTTTTAACAAATAGTACTATAAGATTAAAAACTTTATGTGCATATATATAGATTATATTTATAAACTATATTCTTTAGGTAGATATATTCCTAAGTATTTTATTCTTTCCGTTGCAATGGTGAATGGAATTGTTTCCTTAATTTCTCTTTCTGTTTTCTCATTATTAGTGTATAGGAATGCAAGGGATTTCTGTGTGTTGATTTTATATCCTGCAACTTTACTATAGTCATTGATTATTTCTAGTAATTTTCTGGTGGAATCTTTAGGGTTTTCTATGTAGAGGATCATGTCATCTGCAAATAGTGAGAGTTTTACTTCTTCTTTTCCAATTTGGATTCCTTTTATTTCTTTTTCTGCTCTGATTGCTGTGGCCAAAACTTCCAAAACTATGTTGAATAGTAATGGTGAAAGTGGGCACCCTTGTCTTGTTCCTGACTTTAGAGGAAATGCTTTCAATTTTTCACCATTGAGGATAATGTTTGCTGTGGGTTTGTCATATATAGCTTTTATTATGTTGAGGTATGTTCCTTCTATTCCTGCTTTCTG
>NW_011494613.1:4205309-4205625 GCF_000754665.1 Bison bison bison | reverse complement strand
AAGGCTTTCTCTGCATCTATTGAGATAATCATATGGTTTTTATTTTTCAATTTGTTAATGTGGTGTATTACATTGATTGATTTGCGGATATTGAAGAATCCTTGCATCCCTGGGATAAAGCCCACTTGATCATGGTGTATGATCTTTTTAATGTGTTGCTGGATTCTGATTGCTAGAATTTTGTTAAGGATTTTTGCATCTATGTTCATCAGTGATATTGGCCTGTAGTTTTCTTTTTTTGTGGCATCTTTGTCAGGTTTTGGTATTAGGGTGATGGTGGCCTCATAGAATGAGTTTGGAAGTTTACCTTCCTCTG
>NW_011494613.1:4170924-4205209 GCF_000754665.1 Bison bison bison | reverse complement strand
GTTTACCTTCCTCTGCAATTTTCTGGAAGAGTTTGAGCAGGATAGGTGTGAGCTCTTCTCTAAATTTTTGGTAGAATTCAGCTGTGAAGCCGTCTGGACCGGGGCTTTTGTTTGCTGGAAGATTTTTGATTACAGTTTCAATTTCCATGCTTGTGATGGGTCTGTTAAGATTTTCTATTTCTTCCTGGTCCAATTTTGGAAAGTTGTACTTTTCTAAGAATTTGTCCATTTCTTCCACGTTGTCCATTTTATTGGCATATAATTGTTGATAGTAGTCTCTTATGATCCTTTGTATTTCTGTGTTGTCTGTTGTGATCTCTCCATTTTCGTTTCTAATTTTGTTGATTTGATTTTTCTCCCTTTGTTTCTTGATGAGTCTGGCTAATGGTTTGTCAATTTTATTTATCCTTTCAAAGAACCAGCTTTTTGTTTTGTTGATTTTTGCTATGGTCTCTTTTGTTTCTTTTGCATTTATTTCTGCTCTAATTTTTAAGATTTCTTTCCTTCTACTAACCCTGGGGTTCTTCATTTCTTCCTTTTCTAGTTGCTTTAGGTGTAGAGTTAGGTTATTTATTTGACTTTTTTCTTGTTTTTTGAGGTGTGCCTGTATTGCTATGAACTTTCCCCTTAGGACTGCTTTTACCGTGTCCCACAGGTTTTGGGTTGTTGTGTTTTCATTTTCATTCGTTTCTATGCAAATTTTGATTTCTTTTTTGATTTCTTCTGTGATTTGTTGGTTATCCAGCAGTGTGTTGTTCAGCCTCCATATGTTGGAATTTTTAATAGTTTTTCTCCTGTAACTGAGATCTAATCTATCAAGCTACCAACAGTATTCTTCACAGAGCTAGAACAAATAATTTCACAATTTGTATGGAAATACAAAAAACCTCGAATAGCCAAAGCGATCTTGAGAAAGAAGAATGGAACTGGAGGAATCAACCTACCTGACTTCAGGCTCTACTACAAAGCCACAGTTATCAAGACAGTATGGTACTGGCACAAAGACAGAAATATTGATCAATGGAATAAAATAGAAAGCCCAGAGATAAATCCACGCACATATGGACACCTTATCTTTGACAAAGGAGGCAAGAATATACAATGGATTAAAGACAATCTCTTTAACAAGTGGTGCTGGGAAATCTGGTCAACCACTTGTAAAAGAATGAAACTGGACCACTTTCTAACACCATACACAAAAATAAACTCAAAATGGATTAAAGATCTAAACGTAAGACCAGAAACTATAAAACTCCTAGAGGAGAACATAGGCAAAACACTCTCTGACATACATCACAGCAGGATCCTCTATGACCCACCTCCCAGAATATTGGAAATAAAAGCAAAAATAAACAAATGGGACCTAATTAACCTTAAAAGCTTCTGCACATCAAAGGAAACTATTAGCAAGGTGAAAAGACAGCCTTCAGAATGGGAGAAAATAATAGCAAATGAAGCAACCGACAAACAACTAATCTCAAAAATATACAAGCAACTCCTACAGCTCAACTCCAGAAAAATAAACGACCCAATCAAAAAATGGGCCAAAGAACTAAATAGACATTTCTCCAAAGAAGACATACAGATGGCTAACAAACACATGAAAAGATGCTCAACATCACTCATTATCAGAGAAATGCAAATCAAAACCACTATGAGGTACCATTTCACACCAGTCAGAATGGCTGCAATCCAAAAGTCTACAAATAATAAATGCTGGAGAGGGTGTGGAGAAAAGGGAACCCTCTTACACTGTTGGTGGGAATGCAACCTAGTACAGCCACTATGGAGAACAGTGTGGAGATTCCTTAAAAAACTGGAAATAGAACTGCCTTATGATCCAGCAATCCCACTGCTGGGCATACACACTGAGGAAACCAGAAGGGAAAGAGACACGTGTACCCCAATGTTCATCGCAGCACTGTTTATAATAGCCAGGACATGGAAGCAACCTAGATGTCCATCAGCAGATGAATGGATAAGAAAGCTGTGGTACATATACACAATGGAGTATTACTCAGCCATTAAAAAGAATACATTTGAATCAGTTCTAATGAGGTGGATGAAACTGGAGCCTATTATACAGAGTGAAGTAAGCCAGAAGGAAAAACATCAATACAGTATACTAACGCATATATATGGAATTTAGAAAGATGGTAACAATAACTCTGTATACGAGACAGCAAAAGAGACACTGATGTATAGAACAGTCTTATGGACTCTGTGGGAGAGGGAGAGGGTGGGAAGATTTGGGAGAATGGCATTGAAACATGTAAAATATCATGTAGGAAACGAGTTGCCAGTCCAGGTTCGATGCACGATGCTGGATGCTTGGGGCTGGTGCACTGGACGGCCCAGAGGGTTGGTATGGGGAGGGAGGAGGGAGGAGGGTTCGGGATGGGGAACACATGTATACCTGTGGCGGATTCATTTTGATTTTTGGCAAAACTAATACAATTATGTAAAGATTAAAAATAAAATAAAATTAGAAAAAAAAAAAAATAAACTATATTCTTGTTATTCATGAGAGTTGTGTTCTATGAACTTGTTGGTAACAGTGAATTAGCAAATACTGAACCATTACTCCCACAGGAATTATAAGGTTAGTTTCCTAAAAGGCCTCTGGTCATACATAATATTTTCATTGGTCAGTCATACATAACCTTATTTTATGTGCATTTCTGTTTAAGGACACCTTATTTAATATATACTGTTGCTTTATTAACACTGAACTCACAGCCAAACAGTGCTGTGACTTTTGCCTGACAAAGTTTATCTAACACATGTATTTTCTCCCTAAGCACATCACAGCCTTCTGGTGCTTGGGGATACTACACAGCACTTCCACACTATGGTTGGGAGCCATTTTCAATTGCAAAATCATTAAGAAAAAATACAAAGAATATGTCATTAAATGGACCATGAAAAGGGCATGTTTATGGCATGAAAGCTGAAATAAGAAGTCAGAGTGCATCACCCTGTTTGACCTTGATGAGAATGTGCCCATTGGGTGATTCAGTTTTTTCTTGGCTTGGTGGGTATCTGTATATTTTAGCAAGGAGGCAAATTCATAAATAGATGGAATCCAGAAATAATGGGGATAGACTCTATGGGGGTGGAGAGGAACTAGTATCATCATTATTCTTAAAAATAAAGTTTAAAAGTTAAATGAACTTTGTTTAGGAAAAGCTCATCACATTTTTATTATTTTTCTTGTTGATCATGAACCCATAAAAGCTTCATCCTGTGAGGACAGGGAAGCATTGCCTTGCATTAGGCTAGCTAGCAACTCATTCTCTCACCAGACTTACAGAAATATAACAACAACTAATTTTAGTACGGTTCGTGGTAAATATTGATAAATACATAGTGATTTTAAGAGATTATCATATTTTGAAAGGATAAAACAATACAGAACTGGAGTTCTGAAATCTAGCATCTTCCTGAATCATATCTGGTCTCTCTCTCTATATATATATAATTGTATTTGTTTATTTATGGCTGTGCTGGGTCTTCATTGCTGCATGGGCTTATCTCTATTTGCAGCAAGTGGGAGCTGCTCTCTAGTTGCGGTGCGTGGGCTTCTCATTGTGATGGTTTCTCTTGTTGCGGAGCATGGGCTCCAGGGCATGCAGGCTTCAGCAGTTGTGGTTCCTCGGCTCAGGCTCAATAGTTGTGACATACAGGATTAGTTGCACCACAGCATGTTGGATCTTCCCGGAGCAGGGACCGAACACATGTCTCCTACATTGCCAGGTGGATTCTTTACCACTGAGCTACCAGAGAAGCCTCATATCTGGTCCTTGTCTTTGACCTGAGAATGACCACATCCCCTTGCCTGAGTGAATACACCAAAACAGAGACAATTTGTGTTTCATAACCATAGTGTAGCAGGCTCTTTCTTTTTATACTTTTTTTTTCTTATTGCAAAAGCAGTACATGTTCACCACAGAGAGTTTTGAACCTATAGGTAAGCAAAAAGAAACAAAAACAAGATAAATACCCCATACATATACCACCCCTTTCTTGCATGCAGAGTTCGTCGTCACTGTTCATTTTTCTGTGCATGTCTCCGGGATCATTTTCCTAAGCCTACACATGCTGGTTTCTCTTTTCCATGAGTTCAGGAGCAGGAACACTTCCTCTTCTTCAAGTCTTCACTGTAGGAGAACTCAATGCACTTCTCTGATGTGACAGCCCATTTGCTGGGGTGCGGTATATAGGCCCTGGCAAAGAAGAATCCATTTAGCCCACTATTTTCAGATAGACTCCTGGAAAAATCAAGAGTGTCAGATTTAAGAGCAAAGTGGTATAGAGTTGTCTCTTAGAGTCAGAGATCTGACAGTTTGTTTCTTCAACTTGTGTTGGATTTTAGTTTGCCTCTTCATGATGACAGGTCTGGGACGCAGCTTATGTGCACACCTCTGAATAGACTATCTTTAGACAGTTGAGACAAGCAATTTGTTCTCAGATGCTGGGGCCAGACACCAACAAGCTACCAATACAAGATTTTTAAGAAAAGGAAGTCAAATTTTAGTGCAATTCGATCTAGATGATTGAATACTTTCTGATCTCGGAATATGAAATTCCTTTAGAGAAGGCATATAATACTCATATGAGTTATGGTATTTTTTCATATGTCTAGTTAGGTCTGCTGTAATACATTTTTAGAAAACTCGAGGAAGATAAGCCTACAATTTTATATTCTATTAGGCTGTCCCTTCAGCTTTCCCAGTGACAATTTTAGAGAAGTCGATTATTAAGCCAGCAGTAAGCTCTTGAATGATTTGATGATACTGGCTTCAGGTTAAGTCTGATTTTGATATAGCTAATAAGCATGTACACACTGAAATGCATTCTTGAAGTCTGCTAGAAATATTGATTATACATCAGGAATACATTTAAAGCAATTCATGACAGTCTTGTCAAATCAGTGGTCTGGCACTTTACATGATAAAAGAATAAATGATGATTGATTAGTAAGCATTGCATTTAACTACAGAGAGTCTCCTCTAAAAGCTCTTCTGTTATGTTGCATGGACATGCTGCCTTGATGAAATAGCACATTAGTTTACCCCTAATCATGATGTCTCACTCATACTTAGCATAGAGAGGTCTGTTTACTCTTGTGCTGTGTACCAATTTAAGTTGAAGTGACCCATGTTACTTATGCTTCATCTACTTTTGTTTCTGACAACTGCTGTTCATCATCTGGCAGTTTTGGAAAGGTGGGTAGATTTCCTGTTGATAGCACTGTATGGTGCTGGACATATTTACATTTTATATGTTATTTTCATAACCATTATTTTATTTGATAAATTTAGTCATCATATGGAGTATTGAATTGTGGTGTTGGAGAAGACCCTTGAGAGTCCCTTGGACTGCAAGGAGATCAAACCAGTCAATCCTAAAGGAAATCAACCTGAATATTCATTGGAAGGACTGATGCTGAAGCTCCAATACTTTGGCCACCCGATACGAACAGCCAACTGATATTGGAAAAGACCCTGATACTGGGAAAGGTAGAAGGCAAAAAGAGAAGAGAGCCACAGAAGATGAGATAGTTAGACAGCATCACTGACTCAATGGAGGTAAAGTTGCACGAACTCTGGGAGATGGTGAAGGACAGGGAGTCTGGTGTACTGTAGTCCATGGGGTTGCCAAGAGTAGAACATGACTTAGTGACTGAACAGCAACGTGGAGTGATAGATTCAGATACCGTTTTGGTCACTTTACATAATGAAATCCCAAGTTTAAAATTCAATGACCTATTCAACCTATCAAAACTTGCAAATTTTAAATCCAGATGATATTACTTCCTCACTTGTGTATTCTCCATGAATTATGTTTCATTTTTTCTGTACTTTAAGGAAGTAAAATTTTTATTTACTTTTTTTACTTTCTTTACTCTTTACTTTTTCTTTTTGAAAAAATTAAATTTTGAAAAACTAGAAAATCTTACCAAGTGACCAAAACCTATCTTCTCAAGGGTAAAATTAAATATTAATGTGAGATATGAAAGATATGGAAACTATTATTTCGAGCCGAATTCTAAAATAAATAAAAACACTCTTGTTTATTTATAGTATTATAGAAAATAATCATGGATGTCTATTACCAAAATGTCTTTTACAATATAGTAATTATAAATATGCTATCAAATGATGAATTCCATCCAATTAAAATTTAGAAACATTCAGTTAATTATCAAGATGCTTCACAAACAATGGAGTTTAAAACTAGCTAAGACAGTAATTAGAAAAATCTGAATAATACAGATAAGGTCTGCACAAAAATAGAAATGGAAGTAACAGGTAGAGAAACAGATAAAAGAGGGGTTAGATTAGGAGGAGCTAGAGGAAAAGATAAAAGAGAGGTTAAATTAGCAGTTTTCATTCTGTTTCTGACACTTTAATTATCTGAAGGGATGCTGCTAGATTCTCAACAAAAGTTTCCCAATATAGTTATTTCCATTAACTATAATCATGCCAAGTATACCCATGCGCACATCTTACTGCTCCTCCGTAATAGGTGTTACAGACTCAAAACAGTGACATAGTGTTACCTCTCCAGGCAAGTTTGGAAGCACAAGCTGGTATCGTGGTATGATGCATGGTCACGTGCCCTTCCCTACTTGAGCAGAGCCCATGGACGGCTCTTCGATTGTGAAGAAATGAATCCCCTCCTAGAGAGGAATGCTTGAAGACCTTCTTGCTGTTTCTCTGAAGATCCAAGTCATCCCTCCCCAGGCATGCTCCTTCCTAGAGAACCAGCCCCCAAGCCCTGCCCATGACCTTAAACCCAGAGCCATGGCTAATGAAACCTGAGTCAATCAGACTTCATTAACAATTTGAATTCTATCTCAGTGTGGTGTATTAGCTTGAAAATGAGATTGTGTAGAGCTGGGAAAGCCTTTTTTTTTTTTTTTTAAATTTTTCTACCTCGTAAGCACTGCAGTAGAGAAAGCTAGACAGCAGTGAGAAGCAGGCAAGGAAAGCAAAGATTGCATATGACTTTGACCAGAGAGAAGAGAGGGAATTCTCAACTTTCCATTCCCAGTTTCCCTGTTGGGGCTTCCTGCCAACTTAGTAAGACATCTCTATATTACTTGGATAAGGAATGCTTCAGCTTCAGCTTAAATGAGCTTCTGTTTGTTCCAAATAGATGGTCCTTGATTATGGCAACCATGACCTGATTCAAAAGTAGTAGCAACTCTGTGCAAAGGGACATCTCCTACTGACCCTGCTACCTGAGACAGGATTTCAACTGAATTCAATTCAAGTACCCCCACATCTACCGGAGGAAATCACCCAGTTCGCTCAGACTGATGCCTTTTAGCAGGGCTTGGCAAGCAATTCTGCAATGTGTCTTATTCTTGCTAACTTGAAAAATTTACAGAATTTTCAACCTGTAAAGGAGCCTTAATATGATATCAAACTTAGCATCCTTGTTTCAGAAATGAGACAGCTAAGAAGTAGAGAGATGAATTCCCTCATTCAGGGCTTGGGAAGTTCTCGGCCCGAATTTCATCACTTGGCCTCTCTCCTCAAGCTATTGATAGAGGGGCCTTTTAAGTTTTCTTGCCTTGTAAAAAAAAAAAAAGAAAGGTTCTTCTGCCCATAAAACCCCCAGTTGACTTTATGTATTCATTTAGAATCATGTTATAATCATATATAAAAAAGTCAGAAGTAACAGCGGCTTAAACACATGACCATGTATTGCTTTTTTGCTGTTGAATCCTGGAGTGGGTTGCCGTTTCCTTCTCCAGTGTATTGCATTTACCTCACATAAAATCAGTATGAGCGTTTGCAGTTTTCCAAATGTAGTGACTGCATGGTCACCAGGGAGCCACCTTGCATTTTTATTTCTACTCTTCCATTCCTGGTATTTGAACTTCATCCTCAGAGTCACCCCAGTAGTCCAATATGGTGTTGGGAAACCGTCCGTCAAATCTGCATTCAGGGAAGCAAGATGAAGGAAAGAGGAGGGGGAAAGCGACACATCCTGGCTGTCTGTCTTCTCCACCTAATAGCTCATATTGTAGGTCGTAGCTCAGTTTAATGGCCACTTTCGGTACCAAGGGAAGCTGAGAAACACATCATTTCAGCCAGGCACATTACCATCTGATGTAATCGGAGGTCTCTTACAAAGAAAGAAAGAGTAAATGGATATTGAGACAGCAACTAGACATCTATGCCATACCATCCGAGAATTTTTGTCACCAGTTCTTCCTCAAAGGATATCTTTAGAGGGCATCTCAGAATATTGCCAAAAATTAGATGACATCCTAAAACTCCATGAGGCAAAGAAATCCTCCACAAGTCCCGTCCTCGTGTTATAAGAGACCCCTAATGCCGTCTGAACCTCTGTCTAGTTCTGTCTTCACTCACCACGCACTGACTCCTTTCATCCTCTCCTGCCAGGGATTTTGCAGCAGCACATATTGACACTGGCAAGACTGAAATATGTTCTACTTACTGTTAAAAAGCTTTTGCATATTGTCTAGGACTCTTCAGAGAAGGCAATGGCACCCCACTCCACTACTCTTGCCTGGAAAATCCCATGGATGGAGGAGCCTGGAAGACTGCAGTCCATGCGGTCACTGAGGGTCGGACACGACTGAGCAACTTCACTTTCACTTTTCACTTTCATGCATTGGAGAAGGAAATGGCAACCCACTCCAGTGTTCTTGCCTGGAGAATCCCAGGGACAGGGGAGCCTGGTGGGCTGCTGTCTATGGGGTCGCACAGAGTCGGACACGACTGAAGCGACTTGGCAGCATAGGACTCTTAAGTAGGAGAAAGAGACTCTTAAGTCAGTGGGAAAGCAATAGGGACACGCCACCAAAAAAGCATCTGTAAAATGGCAGATAATAATGGTACCAGCCTCATAGAAATTTTATGATGATCAAATGAGTTAATGTATGTTCAAAGCACTTCGGACACTGTTCTGAAACAAAATAAGTGCCCTCTGAGTGTTTGTTATTGTTATTACTGATTGTTATTTTATTGTTATTACCACATGGCTTTTTTTTTTTTTTTAATACTGAGAAATATTTAGTGGGAAGCTAGGAAGAAGATGGCTTTGTCCTCAGAACTGAAATTGCTCCCAGGAGAGTCACTAATGGGTATAGATGACAAGGAGGAGACACTGTGTTCGAGAAGCCACTGCTCAAATGGCTTCTCTAGTACCTGGTTTATCAAGTTGCTCCGTCGGTAAAGCGAGCCCTTGCAGTGTGAGTGCTGGAAGATACTCTTCCTGTGAGGGGAGGAGTGTCACATCCAGGGGGTCCTTCCAGACAATGAGGGGGATGAGGTGGCTCTGAGGGTACTTGGAAGAGAACCAGTACTCCAAACCAAATGGGAGACATGCTAAGCTGCTTCTTCACAAGTCTGCATCAGCCCATTCCTGGCAAGTTGGTTTCCGGATATCTCTGGGTGCAGCTTTTGCCGACTCACACTTGAGTTTCATAACCGCATTACAATAAACTACTTACACTTTTGTGGGTTGCATGGGAATTTAATGCTGTTCTAAATTAAGTAGAGAAGAGAACAAGAATGTGTTAATTATATGCAACAATGAACCAAGTGTAAAAGCTGAAGTTTTGAAGTTTATTCTTTGAAGCATATTCCTAGTTTTTTTTTTTTTTTAATGAAAGTAAGGAAATGATGAAACCGCTTAATGCTTGAAAAACCTGGGTCGCTGTTAGAACGGTACTTTGAAGGCTGTTAACTTAGTCATTATGGAGAGGCTGGTGTGCCCTCAATAGTGACAGTAATTAAAGTCTCTGATTTGGAAGTCTTTTTAACCATGATATGGCTCTAAAAGTATGTGAGAAATTTCCTAGAATTGACATTTAGAAAGAAGCTGAGTGACTTTCTGTAGCCTGTAAATCACTTTCAGTGCACAGTGAGAATTAGAGACAAGGGCAGGAACAAGAAGTATAGGGAAAAAGAGATCTGGGGTGAAAAGGAAACATATAATTCTATCAAAATGGTTTTTACTGAAATGCCACAAAGGCCCATTCACCTGGCAATCACTCTTTGCAACAAGGCTAGGAGAGAGAAATTGCAAAGCTTACAAGGACTGAAATTCACTTCAGATACCTCTTTGGTTTTTGTTTGTCCAGTTGGATAAAGATAAAGTGAATTTTTGAATATGATTTTCCATACCCCACTGTTGTTTAAATCACAAACTACCTCACGTGAGGAATACAAACACTGACCATTTTTTATTTGAAAAGAAAGGAGGCAAAGATTATCGAGGAGCATTTCCAATGGTCATGGTATTGGCATTCGGGAAATTAGTCTGCCTTTTCCATAGCTACCTTCCCTCTCACTCTAGGGCAACTCTCTCTCCTGCGTTCTCAAAGGTGAGTCAGATCCCTCAGTGAAAAATGAGAATCACTTTTAACACCTATCTCATCTATTCGAGTCTAATTAAGGTTCAATATATTTCTCTGCATTTCTTTTGCATGACAAATGAACAACAGCATCTGTTAAATTTGCACATTTGCAGTACAGTCTGGAATATAGGAATAGAAATACAAGTTATCGTATGCTTCATAATCTTTTCATTAGTTGCTCAGTCGTGTTCAACCTTTTGCAACCCCATAGACTGTAGGTAGCCACCAGGCTCCTCTGTCCAATGAAATGCTACAGGCAAGAATACTGGAGTGGGTAGCCATTCTCATCTCCAGGGGATCTTCCTGACCCAGGGACCAAACCCAGGTCTACTGCATTGCAGGCAGATTCTTCACCGTCTGAGCCACCAAAGTCCTGTATTAATTGATGATCATTTCCAGGTTAGTAATTAAGATTTTACCTGACCAGAAAAAATTAATTCACGGAGTAGGGACTGGAAAGTTAAATAGCAGCTCTCAATCTTGCAAGTAGAGAAAGACCCAAGAGCTGCAGATTGTATCTACACACTGCATTTGGATTCTAAAGCATGACTGTAGACACTAAGATTAAGACTCTTTCCAAAGGAAGAAGAGCTTCCCTGAGGGGAGGAATGTGGGAGCTTGCTGGCCTGCAAGCTGACAGGGTAGGAGGAAGAAAAACAATGCTCAGATGAATCTGTGAGCTTCTATAGAAGGAAAAAGTATCACATGAGGGGAGGGAGGAAGTTGTGGGAGGTCCATGATGACTCACTTGGGTTAAGAACAGGACAACTGGCCTGAAATGACACCAAGAATATCCACGGCCTGCTTACCAGTCACTCACGGAGACTGGGTAATATTAAAAACAAAGGGTATTTGAGATAAAAAAGCAGGACAAAGTGACTTTGTGGTCCTGGAAAGAAACTTCCCGTCTGACTTTAGCGGGCAGTATTGAGATTCTAACTGGAGGCTTAAGCCCCTGGGTCCTTGCTTTGCAAGGCAGCTTTTCTTGAAAGCTGGAGCTGCCCAGTTTCCTCCTGGCACAGGCTGTGGGCCCATTTAAATTCTTTTAAAAAAATGCTTTAAAAAACTGTTGTATTATTTTTATGTGCTATTACAAATGCCTATTGTAGAGGGTTCAAGGACTTTGAGGGCTGATCAATGTAAAAGAAATGCCATGGAAGGCAATGACACACAGGGCTGTGGGAGGGGAATCCTTCACAGCCTGAGACCTGCAGAGGCTTCAGGCGAGGGGGCATCCAGAATGGGAGGGGGGAGGAAAGAGACTCCTGGCAGAGAGGAAGATCACAGGAAGGCTTCCACTTTAAGACAGTGTTACTGTGAAATGTCAGGGGGTCTCTGGGTCAGAGAGCCCCAAAGGGCCATAGCAGCTTGGGGTCTTATAACCAGGCTCTGTCTTATCAATGGATAAGGATGGGCCACCGCAGTCCAGTGAAGGCGCATAGGGTAAGCAGAGCAGACAGGCTTTAAATAGCTAAAAATCTGCTTGCATGGTCTACTTTAAAAATAATTGGATGTGTTAAAATTCGAGTTTGGTGCTGGAGGGGGGAGGCTTTTGAGCTAATGTATCAGCAAAGGATAAACAACTGAGTCTATGCATAGAAGCCATCTTTCATTCTTTATGTAACACCTGTGATAAATGTTTAATATAAAGTATTCGAACAGTACAACAAATAAAAAGAAGAAAGTAAATGCAACTCCATATCCTTCAACCAATAAATAAGTACAGTTAACATTTTGATCTCTATTGACATTTCTCTCTCATTCTCTTCCTCACACACACACACACACCCCAATATAAACAATTTTATGTAAATAGAATCACATATAGTATCAAGCTACTAATCCCTAACTTTTCTTGATTCAACAATACTAATAAGGGCATAAGCATAGATCCATATTGTAATTTTTATTTTTGCATAGAATTCTATTGTATGTTCATGCTTTAATTTATCTTTAAAAATCCCTGTAGTGTGTATTTCAGTGTACTATGGTAACTAATGCAAAGAATTCTTCAATTCCCATCTTGTGTGTTGTTTTCTAATTTCTATAAATTCATAGAAGTGGAATTACTAAGTCAAGGTGTATGAATATTTAACATTATTGATACCAATTGCCATATTGCCTTCTAAATTTTTATTAATTAACTTACACTCCCATGTTTATTCATGAACTTTAGATTAAGTTCAGGAAGGTTAAAATATGAAATGAACTGAGATGTGTAAAAGTTGCTGTGAGCGAAACTGCATTCTTAAAAATGTATTTGGAACAAGAAAGTGATCACAAAAAGGATAAATCTATAGTCCCCTCACTCTTAGCAGATGGTCCACCTTGGACTTCTCAGAGAAAGCAGAGGCAATGGGGAGTGAAATTTTTCAGCCTTCAGTTTCTACCCTCAACCTCAGTTCCATTCTGGGTCACCTGCCATGTTCAAGGAAAAGTATTTCCACTTCTTCCTGAAGTTCTTGGTCTTACAATATTTCATAAATTTGTCACTTTCTCACTCTCCCCATCAAATACTTTAAACTAGAAACCTGTTCAAAGCATCTTTGCTCTAAAAGCAGTATCCTTAACATACGGTCCCTTCAAGTCCTCGCCTGGGGCAAGAGAAACATTTGCCAAGCCCCACGCATGTGAAAGTGCATATGAAAATACCCAATACATGTTCCTATCCTAAGGAAGCATTTCTGGGATTCTTAAAAACACCTGTCATACTTTTGTTATTTACACCAGACTTATGATCAATCCAAGTGATAATTTAAAATCCTCCCTTAACTGATTAGAATTTAGTACATAGAATCCTTTCTCCTGTGGAATAAACTCCCTCTTTGTCTTCCCTGATGGCTCAAGCAGTAAAGAATATGCCTGGAATTCAGGAGACAAAGGCAACATGGGTTCGGTCCTTGTGTCAGGAAGATCCCCTGGAGGAGGAAATGGCAACCCACTCCAGTATTCTTGCCTGGGAAATCCCATGAACAGAGGAGGCTGATGGGCCATAGTCCATAGGGTTGCAAAGAGTCAGACACAACTGAGCACTCAGGCAAGCAAGTCTGTAACTGTAACATAACTTGGCCTCATATCTAATCCTTCCTCTGTCAGCTTGTGGAGACCCACTGAACTCTCCTTTAATGACCTGATTTCCTTTTGCTTGGCAAATTCAAAAACAAATTCAATTCAGGTTTCCGCTGGTGGTCCTTGTCTTATTCTTTGACCCCGCTTCCTTTTATTTCCTTGCAACACTCAGGAGTGGTCTACAGGTCCTGCCTCTGCTTTCTCCCTTTCCCCTTATTTTTCATCCACTGAAAAATGCTTTCTGCTTATACCAAACTAACTGCTGCTGCTTTTGCAAAAGTCATCAAAAAGTATTTCTAATTTACTAAGTCAGTGGTTTATTTTTACTCTGCATTCTAGGTGATCTTTTTGTGGAATTTGAAAATTTCTGTCTTGAAATTCCCTCCATCCTGGTTTCCTGAACACTATTCCCTCATTGATATGATATGCACGCTTAGTTGCTAAGTTGTGTCTGACTCTTTGTGACCCCATGGACTGTAGCCCATCAGGCTTCTCTGTCCATGGGGTTTTTCAAGCGAGAATACTGGAGTTGGTCTCTTCTTGATGAGAAAGAGGAGAGTGAAAAAGCTCACTTAAGACTCAACATTCAAAAAGCTAAGATCATGGCATCTGGTCCCATCTCTTCATGGCAAATAGATCGGGAAAAAGTGGAAACAGTGACAGATTTTATCTTCTTGGACCCCAAAATCATGGGAGATGGTAACTGCAGCTATCAAATTATAAGACACTTGCTCTTTGGAAGAAAAGCTGTGCCAAACCTAGACAGTGTATTAAAAGGCAGAGCCATCACTTTGCCGACAAACGTCCATGTAGTCAAAGCTATGGTTTTTCCAGTAGTCATGTACAGGTGTTAGAGTTGGACCATCATAAAGAAAGCTGAACACCAAAGAATTGATGCTTTCGAATTGTGATGCTGGAGGAGACTCTTGAGAGTCCCCTGGACTGCAAGGAGATCAAACCAGTCAATCCTAAAGGAAATCAGTCCTGAATACTCAGTGGAAGGATTGATGCTGAAGCAGAAGCTCCAATACTTTGGCCACCCGATGCAAAAAGCCAACTCTTTGGAAGACTCTGATGCTGGGGAAAATTGAAGGAAAAGGAGAAGGAGGCATCAGAGGATGAGATGGTTAGATAGCATCACTGACTCAATTTAATGACTTTGAGCAAACTGTAAGGAATAGTGGTGGCTCTGACAATAAAGAATCTGCCTGCAATGCAGGAAACCTTGATTTGATCCCTGGGTCAGGAAGATCCCCTGGAGATGGGAATGGTGACCCACTCCAGTATTCTTGCCTGGAGAATTCCATGGACAGAGAAGCCTGGTGGGCTACAGTCCATGGAATCACGAAGAGTTGGACATGACCGAGTGACTAACACTTTCACTTTCACTGGGAGATAGTGAAGAACAAGGAAGCCTGGCATGCTGTAGTTCATGGGATCACCAAGAGTCAGACATAACTTAGCAACGGAACAACAGATTCCCTCATTATTTCCCTTCTACCTCTGACTTATTCTTCTTAGCCTTTTTCTCTCTATGGTTTCTCTCCTTTAACAATTCCCTTAAACCTAAGGCCTCTGTATCAGTCAGTTTTTTCTATATAGCGAACTACTCCAAAGCTCCGAGGTATCGAACAATGATTTATTTTACATCATGTCTGCAAGTTGACTGGCGATCAGATTATCTAGCCAGAATTCAGCTGGGCTTAGTTCCAAAGACAAGTTGACTCCAGATCATCTCCATAATTCTCTCATTCTCTACTGACTAATAATAGCCTGGCTTGGGGCATATTCTTTTCATAGTGATGGTGAAAGTATAAGAGGCCAAGCCCAGACACACTTGCACATTTCAGGCTTCTGACTGTGCTGGATCTGCTGACATCTCACCTCCTAAGCAAGTTACATGGTCAAACCCAAAATCAAGGGAAAAAGAAATATCTTGGGCTTATCATGAAGCCATGGCAAGGAGTGGTTGCATACTACTACTAGTGGTAATCAAAGAATTGTTACTAGTAACTTAGCCTATTAAATACGACTTAACTGCCTAGAAGGCTCTGTGTGATCTGACCTTAACTACATCTATAGACTTGTTACTTGGCACTTCCTCTTCATTACAAAGTTCCAGACACAAAGCTGAATTTTGGTTCCTTCAACACCAAGCTCTTTTTCTTAATCTATGCAATCTTCAGGTTTTAGTAGAAGTATCACTTTCCATGGAAGTCTTCCCAGTCTCTCCAGATTAAGTCATATTCCCTTATTATATCTGCTTGTAGACTGACACAATTTTTCTTTGTTGCATTTACCATGTTTTCAATGACATAATGTTTGTTTATATATTTGATATCTTTCTCCCTCCCTGGAATTTAAGCTCCATTATGCTAAGATTCCTAAAGGAGATCAGTCCTGGGTGTTCGTTGGAAGGACTGATGCTAAAGCTGAAACTCCAATACTTTGGCCACCTCATGCGAAGAGTTGACTCATTGGAAAAGACCCTGATGCTGGGAGGCATTGGGGGCAGGAGAAGAAGGGGACGACAGAGGATGAGATGGCTGGATGGCATCACCGACTCGATGGACATGAGTTTGAATAGACTCTGGGAGTTGGTGATGGACAGGGAGGCCTGGGATGCTGCGATTCATGGGGTCGCAAAGAGTCAGACATGACTGAGTGACTGAACTGAACTGATGGTAAGATTTGTCTTTATTTTGTTAAATATTATATTCCTAGTGTTTCTTATTTGCCTATCATATAATAGATATTCAATAAATGATGCAGTTGGGACTTCCCTGGTGGTCCAGTGGTTAAGACTCCGCCTTCCAATGCGGGGAGTACAGGTTCAATCCCTGGTTGGGGAGAGCTAAGATCCCACAGATCCCACAAGCTTCAGGGTCAAAAAACTAAAACTTAAAAAAAAAAATGTTGTAACAAATTGAATGAAGACTTCAAAACAATTTTTAAAATAATAAATAAACGATGCAGTTAATGAATCTATGTGTTCTTCTTAGTTTCAGCCATTTCTATGACTTAAACTTTTACCAAATCTGAATCTAGAGTCTCAAAATCTTTCCTGAGCTCTGAACAAGATTTCCAACTGGATATTCCATGGCAGCTTCATGTTCAGAAGTCAACTCTCTTATCTCCTCCTGTTAGTGGAAACATCACAATTCACCTGACAACCCCCAGTGTCAGGCTGACTGGGCTTCCAGGTTCCCAGGTATTTGGCTGAACATTATTCTGGAGTGTCTGTGAGAGTGTTTTAGAATAAGATAATGTTTGAATTGGTAGACTGAGTAAAGCAGATTGCCCTCTCTGATGTGAGTGGGCCTCATCTAGTCCATCAAAGGCTTGCAGAGAACAAAAAGAGCAAGCAAGGGAGAATTTGCTCTCTCTGCCTGACTTTGAACTGAATCCCTGGTCTTTTGAATCCTTGGTCTTTTCCTGCCTTTGAATTTGGGCTAGGACTGAAAATTATCCCAACTGCTCTCATGGTTCTCAGGCCCTCAGAACTGGAGTAGAACCATCAGTTGATATGATTGGCTCTCTGGTTCATCAACTACAGATCATGGGACTTCTCAGCCTCCATAAACATAAGAGCAAATTCTTTATACAATCTTAATCTCAATCTATGTCTCTGTGTGTAAATATATACACACACACACATAGATATGCATAGACATATTTTCCAGTGAATTCTAAAACACCAAAATCCTGAAAAAGTGTCTCAAGGTCCATACTTCCCTCAACCCTTATGCATAATTTGTCTCTAAAACCTGATGCTTTTTTGTTCTGAATGTCTGTTTAGTCAGCATCCTGACTTCTCTATCATGAATAATATTGGCACTAAAGAGGGTAGAAAAATATTGTTGGGAAGGAAAGGAAGTCCAAGATGGGATAGAACAATCTAAGAAAACGCCTGGTGGGTTTAAATGTGTCCCAAGTTTCCTGGCCAGGATGAGTCACATCCTTGAGAGTGGAGAGCATATACTAATGATACCTCCATAGGAATTGCTGAGAAATTGTTTAATAAAACGTGAGATAAAGCAGAAGAGTAGAAAATTAGAGCTGGAGGGCAGGACTTTCACAGGCGATTGAAGGTCTCAGTTGAGACCATGATATTAGAAAGACTTAAGCTGTAATATCCCACTGGCTTTGGGGCCAGGATTTCCAAATTACCCCTTTCCAATGACAGTACACATGAGTATTCAGTATCGCTATTTGTGAGCTCTCAACAGTAAGTACACAATGTGATAAATAACACTGCCCAGAGGTAATGATCAAAAAGAAAAGTAAAAACACTGTGTATTTTTTCCTTACACAATATACTGCTGCTGCTGCTGCTAAGTCGCTTCAGTCATGTCCGACTCTGTGCGACCCCAGAGATGTCTGGCAGCCCACCAGGCTCACCCGTCCCTGGGATTCTCCAGGTAAGAACACTGGAGTGGGTTGCCATTTCCTTCTCCAGTGCATGAAAGTGAAAAGTGAAAGTGAAGTCGCTCAGTCGTATCCGACTCTCAGCGACCCCATGGACTGCAGCCTACCAGGCTCCTCCATCCATGGGATTTTCCAGGCAAGAGTACTGGAGTGGGGTGCCATTGCCTTCTCCAACACAGTATACTAGTATAGAAAATATTTGCATTTGACATTTACTTGTTGACTTTTTTGGGGGTGGCAGGAGAGGGATTAGAGAATGACAGTACCCCTTCCTCGTGTTTGACACAGTGTAGTCCACCATCAACCATTATTACACACTCATAATTTTGCCTATATTGGATCTGGATAAATTTTATAAACATCTACCTTTATTTATGAGCATTTCAGTTCAGTTCAGTCGCTCATTCGTGTCTGACTCTTTGCGACCCCATGAACCGCAGCACACCAGGCCTCCCTGTCCATCACCAACTCTCAGAGTCCACCCAAACCCATGTCCATTGAGCCAGTGATGCCATGAAACCATCTCATCCTCTGTTGTCCCCTCCTCCTCCTGCCCTCAATCTTTCACAGCATCAGGGTCTTTTCAAATGAGTCAGTTCTTCACATCAGGTGGCCATAGTATTGGAGTTTTAGCTTCAACATCAGTCCTACCAATGAACACCCAGGACTGGTCTCCTTTAGGATGGACTGGTTGGATCTCCTTGCAGTCCAAGGGACTCTCAAGAGTCTTCTCCAACACCACAGTTCAAAAGCATCAATTCTTCTGGACTCAGCTTTCTTTATAGTCCAACTGTCACATCCGTACATGACCACTGAAAAAACCATAGCCTTGACTAGATGGACATTTGTTGACAGAGTAATGTCTCTGCTTTTTAATATGCTGTCTAGGATGGTCATAACTTTCCTTCCAAGGAGTAAGCATCTTTTAATTTCATGGCTGCAATCACCATCTGCTGTGATTTTGGAGCCCAGAGAAATTAAGTCTGACACTGTTTCCCCATCTATTTCCCATGAAGTGATGGGACCAGATGCCATGATGTTCGTTTTCTGAATGTTGGGCTTTAAGCCAACTTTTTCACTCTACTCTTTCACTTTCATCATGAGGCTCTTTAGTTCTTCTTCACTTTCTGCCATAAGGGTGGTGTCATCTGCATATCTGAAGTTATTGATATTTCTCCCAGCAATCTTGATTCTAGCTTGTGCTTCTTCCAGCCCAGTGTTTCTCATGATGTACTCTGCATATAAGTTAAATAAGCAGGGTGACAATACACAGCCTTGACGATCTCCTTTTCCTATTTGGAACCAGTCTGTTGTTCCATGTCCAGTTCTAACTGTTGCTTCCTGACCTGCATACAGGTTTCTCAAGAGGCAGGTCTGGTGGTCTGGTATTTCCATCTCTTTCAGAATTTTGCACAGTTTATTGTGATCCACACAGTCAAAGGCTTTGGCATAGTCAATAAAGCAGAAATAGATGTTTTTCTGGAACTCTCCTGCTTTTTCAATGATCCAGTCTTTATATGAGCATTTATCTTTATTCAAACTAGAGTTTTGTATTAAAAACAACAGCCTTGGAAATGTAGAAGTTAAAGATGTCAGAATGCTTTGGTCTACATCATCAGTTTGTGTGTGTGTGTGTGTGTGTGTGTGTGTGTGTTTAGGTATAACTATGTACTTAGTGCTTGTTTACTTTTGTGGGATCTCATTATTCAGTCTGTATTGAAATGTTTGCCTGAACTGGAAATCCCAGTGAGCCTCGGCTTGGTGAGTCACATGCTACAAACAGAAGCAAACAGTAAAGGCAGGTATGATTAGAAGGGGACAGAGAGGAGCCCTTGTAAGTATGATAAGAACAAGTGGAAGTTTAGGGAAAAAAGTAGAGAATGTGTTTCTCTAAGATACTTGTGGAGATGAAATAGAACATCTTTGCAAAATAGCTGTTATATCAATTAATTAGTGTGAGGGCCCCAAAATAAATGATTTTCACAGACAACTATGTCCAAGGTCTAGAAATTCACACACATATTCACAGACAACTATGTCCAAGATCTAGAAATCAAGCTCCAGCCTCTGCTTCCATATTTATTAGCAATGACCATAAGTACTAAATTGTTGCAGAAATCACATATTGTGTAATGGAACAGTGAAAAGAGGAATCCTTCTTATTCAAAAATTATGATTCCATGACATTAAATAATTACATACTTTTAAAACCTAGTACTCTCCAGCCACTCTTTGCTCTATTCGTCTATCTTCCATCATCTCTTTCTTTCTTCTTGCATTTGTGCCTTCATTTATTCAGTGAATATCAGGTGTCCACTATATATCAAACACTGTTCTAGGCACAGGGACTAAAATAATAAACAAAAAGCACACAAACTTCCTGCCCTCTTAGAGTTTACTTTCTAGCAGGAAAAACAGACAAGGCTAGGGAGGGTCTCACCGAGGTCATTTTGAAAAGACAGGAATGATGTGAGAGACTGAACCTTGTGGGTATCTGGAGGAGAATGATTCAGGAAGAAAATAACTGCAAAGTCCTGGGATGAGAACATGCCTTGTGTGTTGAGGAAATGGGTAGGATGTCAGTGGCTGGAGAGGATTGAGCATGGGAGAGAGTACTAGGAGTATGGAGTGCAAGAATATGTAGGGCCTCACAGGCCATTGAAAGATTGTGGCTTTTATTGGGTGTAACATAGAAAGCAAATGGAGGTCTTGTTTTGTTTAAATAAAATTCTTATTTTCAGTATATTTATATAATTCTAAAAATATAGAAAAATTGACAAGACAGTATAATGATCTTGAATAATCTCCTATAGTGTGAATATCTTATATGACCATAGTGCATTCTCCAAAACTAAGAAGCTGACACTGGTTCAGTACTACTAACTAAACTACAGAGCTCACTGGGATTAATCTGTTTTTCCACTAATGTCCTTTTCCCTAGATTCTGATCTAATTGAGAATACCATGTTGCATATAGAAGTGGAGGGTTCTCAGTGAAGGGCTGACGTGACCTGACCATCATTTGACCATTTACTCTGGCTGCTGTATATGTACTTAGAACCCATTTGCTATGTACAGAATTCCTACTTCCCTTGTACCAAAGTGATGAATACCCTTAATGCTATTATCTAGTAGGAGATGCTGTTTCAGTGCCTTATCCAGTGATAGGTGCCTTTCATTCAACCTGTCATTAAGTAGATGCAGCCCATGGATCCCAGAAGCTGTTAAGGTAAATCAGCCATGCATCTGAGAATATACTTAAAGAAGCTCTTATATGTTAGACAGAAGAAACTTGGGCTCAGAAATAGAATTATTGTTCAAGAACTCAGTTAGATCAGTTACCCAGACATGGCCTATAGCAGAGGAAAGCTTATCTTTGGGTTTTGCTTTTATGTTCGTGTTAGAGGGTACAACTGAGTTCGCTTATTTGGGGTCCAATTAGGTAGCACTTTGCAGTATTCAGTATTGGCAAACTGCTTTCTCAAATATTCCTGTAATCAATAAAATACAAAATACACTATATCAGGCATTATCTAGAATAGACTTCCTTCCTCAGATTTATGTGCGTAGAGAAGGTCAAAGCGCCCTGGTTAACATAATGTCTGAATCACGCAGTTTAAAGCACCATGTGCTCCAACCGCATGTTTGAATAATTACCTTTAAAGCCAAGTACTGATGAATTAAATCTCACCATTCCACAGACACCTCACTATCATTTCCATTACTGTTAATGGGCTGTTTCATTTTCCTGGTAAGTTCACTTAAAGACCACATAGTTGTCCAAATAATAGGTCCCATTTTTCCTTAATATTTCATGCTGAGGTTTATTGGTCTCAATGAATTCCATCAACCGTCAGGGAGACATTTAGTGATGATGTGAATAAGCTGCCTCCAAATGTTTTACATTCATATTATTTGCTTTTCCCACTTTTGGCACTTGCGCACTTTTGCTAACAATTTTAGATAATGCAGTTTAAATAATGTTTTAAAAGAATTTTCCTGAAAATGAAGTATTTTCCTTTTAGGGTATCCACTTACATTTTAGAGAAGGAAATGACAACCCATTCTAGGATTCTTGCCTGGGAAATCCCATGGACAGAGGAACCTGGCAGGCTACAGTCCATGGGGTCACAAAAGAGTTGAACATGACTTTGCAACTAAACAATAACAATTTATATCTTAGCATAATGATATCTTATTGCCTTTTTACTATGGAAATATCAGAAGTTTATTCCCTTTTGAAAGCTTATTAAGCACATTTTATCCTGCTTAAATATTATTTAGTGGTGGATTTATTCTGAGGTTCATCCAAGAAAATCTCCTAAAGAGTTAAGAAATAGAACATGGACCTGTATAAGGTTTATCAAAAATTGCTTACCTTAATTTCCGGTAAATTGGCAAAGTAGATATTTGGAAACTAGTATATCTGGATAAATATTGAGAAATGATTTAAATAAGGCAGTTGAAACAAGCAGTGTTATGTTTTATGCAAATTTTACATTGAATTGCAATAAAAAAAGTAATTGTATTCAAGGTCGGCTATGGAGGTCAGCTATGGAAGCCATGGTTCTTACTTTCACAACTGCCCCATATGAATTTGGATGGTGTCCCTTATGGGATGAATGTTACAAGTTAACATTTCATAGTGTTAACCCTTAAGGCCTTTTTAACTTTTTATTTGCCTGAATTATTAACCCAAAAGCTCTCTCTCTCATTGTCCTACTTTCACTCCAGTTGAGAGGAAGATGTGAGCTATGTTATCTGCCTTTCTAGATGATCTTCACATGTTATATTGTCTTTACTTCTTTTTCTCAATAGACACATATTTTGGTTAGTGTCAAATTGAATTTAAACAAATTGAGGCTTAATTCTCTCATAAGATTTTAACATTTGAAATTATAGATATAACAGCAATCATAATAACTTCTGCAGCTGAAATGCATATTGAAAATTATGTGGTTTGCACTGAGAGTACTTTCATCCTTTGATGGATATTGGGCACATCTGCTTGGAAATCTGAAAATACCAAGAGGTCTATTCTTTCCTTTTTGTTGTTGTAAATACCTCTGTATGGAAACTATTCATTGAATATGTCACTTCAAAATTCTTGTTGTTGTTCAGTTGCTAAGTCATGTCCAACTCTTTGTGACCCCATGGACTGCAGCATGCCAGGCTTCCCAGTCCTTCACTATCTCCCAGAGTTTGCTCAAACTCATGTCCATTGAGTCAGTGATGCCATCCATCCATCTCATCCTCTGTTGGCCGCTTCTCCTCCTGCCCTCCATCTTTCCGAGCATCAGGGTCTTTTCCAAAAGTTTGGCTTTACACATCAGGTAGCCAAAACATTGGAGTTTCAGCTTCAGCATCAGTCCTTCCAATATTCAGTACTGATTTCCTTTAGGATGGACTGGCTTGATCTCCTTCTGTCCAAGAGACTCTTTTTTGTTTGTTTTATCTTTTTCAATTAGTGTTTTTTATTCTTTGGCTAAATATGCAGAAATAGGATAGCTGTCCAAGGGACTCTTGAGTCTTCTCCAGCACCATGTTTGAAAGCATTAATTGTTCAGTGCTCAGCTTTCTTTATTGTCCAGCTCTCACATCTGTACATGACTACTGGAAAAACCATAGCTTTGACTATACAGACCTTTGTCAGCAAAGTGGTATCTCTGCTTTTTAGTACGTTGTCTAGGTTTGTCTTAACTTTTCTTCGGAAGAGTAAGCGTCTTTTAATTTCGTGGCTGTAGTCGAGGTCTTCAGTGATTTTGGAGCCCAAGAACATGAAATCTGTCCCTGTTTCCATTTTTTTCCCTTCTATTTGCCATGAAGTGATGGGACTGGATGCCATGATCTTAGTTTTTTGAATGTTGAGTTTTAAGTGAGCTTTTTCACTCTTCTCTTTCATCATCATCAAGAGGCTCTTTAGTTCCTCTTTGCTTTCTGCTATTGGACTGGTATCATATGTATATCTGAGGTTGATATTTCTCCCGGCAATCTTGATTCCAGCTTGTGATTCATCCAGCCCAGAATTTTTCATGATGTACTCTGCATAGAAGTTAAATGAGTAGAGTGGCAGTATACAGCCTTGATGTACTCCTCTCCCAATTTTGAACCAGTTCATTGTTCCATGGCCAGTTCTAACTGCTGCTTCTTGACCTGCATACAGGTTTCTCAGGAAACAGGTAAAGTGGTCTGGTATCCCCATCTTGTAAGAATTTTCCATAATTTGTTGTGATCCACACAGTTAAAGGCTTTAGTGTAGTTAATGGAGAAGTACATGGGATTTTTGGAATTCCCTTGCTTTTTTCTGTGAACCAATGAATGTTGGCAATTTGATCTCTGGTTTCCCTGTGTACATTTGGAATGTACATTTCCAGCTTGTACATTTGGAAGTTTTCAGTTCACATATTGCTGAAGCCTAGCTTGAAGAATTTTGAGCATTACCTTGCTAGAATGTGAATGAGTACAATTGTACTCGGTAGTTTGAACATTCTTTGCCATTGCCTTTCTTGGGACTGGAATAAAAACTGACCTTTTCCAGTCCTCTGTCCACTGCTGAGTTTTCCAAATTTGCTGGCATATTTTGTGCAGCACTTTAATAGCATCATTTTTTAGGATTTGAAACAGGAGCTGGAATTCCGTCACCTCGACTAGCTTTGTTCACAGTAATGCTTCTTAAGAACCTCTTGACTTCACCCTCCAGGATGCCTGGCTCTAGGTGAGTGACCACACCATTTTGGTTATCCCAGTCATTAAGACCTTTTTTGTATAGTTCTTCTGTGTGTTCTTGCCACCTCTTCTTAATATCTTCTGCTTCCATTAGGTCCTTGCCACTTCTGTCCTTTATTGTGCCCATCTCTGAGTGAAATATTTCTTTGGTATCTCCAGTTTTCTTGAAGAGATCTCTAGCCTTTCCCATTCTATTGTTTTCCTCTGTTTCTTTGCATTGGTCACTTGAGAAGGCCTTCTTATCTCTCCTTGATATTCTCTGGAACTATGTATTCAGTTGGGTGTTTCTTTCCTTTTCTCTTGTTTGTCTTTCACTTCTCTTTCTTTTTCAGTTATTTGTAAAGCCTCCTCAAACATTTGGCCTTCTTGCATTTCTTTTTCTTGTGGATGGCTTTGGTCACTGCCTCCTGTACAGTGTTAAGAATCTCTGTCCATAGTTCTTCAGGCATTCTGTCTACCAGATCTAGTCTCTTGAATCTATTCATCACCTTCACTGTATAATCACAAGGGATTTGATTTAGGTCATACCTAAATGGTCTACTGGTTTTCGCTATTTTCTTCAATTTAAGCCAGAATTTTGCAATAAGGAGCTCATGATCGAGGCACAGTCAGCTCCAGGTCTTATTTTTGCTGACTGTATAGAGTTTTTCCATTTTCAGCTGCAAATAATATAATCAATCTGATTTCAGTATTGACCATCTGATGATGTCCATGTGTAGAGTTGTCTCTTGTGTTGTTGGAAGAGGGTGTTGCTATGACCAGTGCATTTTCTTGGCAAAACTCTGTTAGCCTTTGCCCTGCTTCATTTTGTACTTCAAATCCAAACTTGCCTGTTACTCCAGGTTTCTCTTGACTTCCTACTTTTGTATTCCAATCCCCTATGATGAAAAGGACATCTTTTTTTGGTGTTAGTTCTATGTCTTGTAGATCTTCATAGAACTGTTCAACTTCAGCTTCTTTGGTCTGTTCTCCAGAGCAAGACCCATTTTTCCTACTTCAAGATAACATTGTCCAACAGAATAATCTCCCATAGATGTCAAAAAATAAGTTTTTTTTAAATGGAAATGAACATATGTATTTACTTACCCTTATCTAGTATATGATATCAAAGCCATTATGAGTTGCGATCAGTAGGAATCTTTAAAGTAGTCATTGTATAGGAGTAATAATGGTAGCTAATATTTATGTAAGATTTGTGTACTTAATAACATGATGATTACTTGTATTTCTTTGGCTAAAACCTGGACACTTTCTTATGTTGTTCCTTGTGCCCAGTGAGACATCTTGGAAGTAGTCACCCAAGCTAAAGCATGCAATTGTAAACCATGGGAAAAATTAGACATAACTCAATGGGAATTCTATTTGTAAGATTCCTATCCATGACAGCAAATTCATTAGCATTATCATTTAATTTTAACCAAAGATGCTAACTAGCCCATAAATCATTAAGATACCCAGACTTAAATATACAGATTCATACACTCACCATAAAATATATATCAGATCTAGGATCTCATGGAGAAGGAAATGGCATCCCACTTCAGTATTCTTGCCTGGAGAATTCCATGGATGGAGGAGCTTGGTGGGCTATGGTCCATGGGGTCACAAAGAGTTGGACACGACTGAAGCAACTTAGCACTAAGATCTCAACATCTCAGTGTGTCTTATAATCTATGAAAGTAACTTTTGAAATAGAGTTTTAATATCTGAAACAAACTAAGAGTTATCTATTATTTATGCTTATCTAGCTGTGTAGCCAGTGATTTGAAAAATCAATAGCAAATGGTTAAGTTCGTATACAAATCAGAAACCCACTTGAGTCAGTATAATTCTGAGAGTTTTCCACTTCACATATCTTGCACCCTAGCACTTTAGTTCAATTTTATGGGCTTATTTGCCCTAGAGGTCTAGGTTAGAGGTCTAAATACTTGCAATTATCTTTCAAGATAATGCCCTTTTAGTAAGTCTCACATATCCCATACTCTAACCAAAATGTTGAACTGCAAAACAGTTGCTTCTTGATTGCAACCATTGAATAATACTGAGAAAATGTTTATGCACAAATAGGTTTGAAACCAAATAGACAACAATTCTCTGGGTGTTACATAAAGTTCACATTTACACATGTTTTCAATAAATATGAGTATGTTGTTTAAAACAAGTAATATAAAACTCAAGCTAAACAAGAAAATTTGAATGTTGGGAAATTATAATTGCATAATTTATTTTTAAATATAAATTTTTATTGTGAGAAGCTTCAATATCAGCACTCCTTCCCCACATCCTCTATCTTCAAACCTGGACCAAGTTACCTCTTTTGATAACTGCAGAGAGACTTGCTGCTAAGACCAGTGTTGTGCAAGGGGCCAATGTCACAGCATTCATATAATTTATCCTCTTTCTCAAGAATTCAGATTCCTTTATGGGTTTTGTTTCAGGACCGATTTCAGTCTTCCCATCTAATCTTTCATCACTTTTGAGCAATTAGTAAATTGTTTCTTTTAATTTTAACTTATTCCCTTATTGTTTTCTTTCCCAGAAATAGGAATGCAGATAAATAATGAAGAGGCCAAAGATAAATAGTAGCATGAGGAGGATAAATAAATGCTTCCCTAATTTGAAAGCAGTCAATTATATCTGAATTATCCTTGTTATACTGTAATCCTGGCTTTGATAGCAAAAAGAAATCATCCATTCAGTACTAAAATGTAAAAAATGTTCCTACCAGACAGAAAATATTGAATGGTTTAAATCATATTCATTTATATTAGTGATCAGAAAAATCCATTGAAATAAATTAGGTAGCAGAATGTCATATAAAATTTTAGCTTTAAAGGTTATTTGGCTTTGGGATCAATTGATTTTAGATACAATACTTGCCTCAGGCTTTTATCTTACTACTTAAGGAAACAATAAAAATAGGAGATGACTTACTGTCAGACATTAAACAATTTCCTTAGTGGACAACTTCATTTTAAAATTTGTATTTTAGTTTTATCCATATATAGGCTTTCTACTCATGTCTACTTGAAAAAAAATTTCAAATAAAGCTTTTAATTTAAAAGAATACTATGTCATGTTTGAGACTAATTAGCGGCTTGCTTTTGTAAGGTTATATTATTCCAACGTTTTAGAGAAAATAAAGGAATTATAATAGTTCAATAGATAATGTTTTTTTCTGGAACAGCCCACTCTTCTGTCGGGGAAGATGAAAGATAACAAGAAGGCTACTTTTATGAGAGTTTGAAGGAGAAAGGATACGTATATAAATGACTGATACCCGTTGCTATCCACCTGAATTCTCACATTGTTAATTGGCTGTACTCCAATACAAAATGTCACTTTTCACATATATAGCTCTTACCCATCAATAAAATGCATTTAATTATGCAAATATTTACTGAGCCCTTATGATACACTAGAAGCACTTTTAGGCTCTGAAACTACAATTCAGTTTGAATATCTTGTCTATAAAGATTTGTTTTCATTAGAAAGCTCTATTTAATAGTAACTCTTCCTTGGCTGTTAGTCTCAAAACATTTTTTTCATCACCTTTAGATGTTCACTACTTATATCATCTATTGGATGTAGAAATGTTTTTTCACTTTCAAAAGTCAGAGAAAACTCTACTATTTTTTAAAAAAGAACACCTGTTTTGCTTCTCATATTTCATGCAACAAGCACAATATAATTCTGAAGGGTGTTTGTAATGATTACATGGAACTTCCCCTGAAACTTCTACAACTTTCTTTTTGTTCTAATTGCAGTCTTAGTAACCTTAGGAAATTCCTATAAGGAAAGTAAGGGATGATACCAAAATAACCCATTTAAAAATGAGGAAGTGGTGGTTACTTATCCTTCATTCAGGTTTAAATTGGAAGGTCAAGACAGAGGCATCTAAATCAGAGCCAATAAAGCTCTAAAGAGGTAATGATTTATTTTCCAGCAAGTTTTCCATATTATTGATTGATCCCAAGGTCATGTAATATTTTTTTACAATTTCCCTTTAGCTTTGTGCCAGTGGCAATTGCTATTTGTCACTAGCCTTAGAAGGGGATTAAGAGGTTAGAGAGTTGGCATGTGGAAAGTGACCTGCAAGAATGCTAATGATATAATTGTGTGTGTATGTGTGTTGGGGGAAGGGTGTCACATGTATACATTTAACAAATCAGGAAGCTAAAGAAGCTAGAGAATGTATAGTAAATTATATTAAACGGCTCCAACAATAAAGTTAGAGAACTACTTAATTTTTAATCTAAGACCTTTTTGAATTACTTTTAAAAAGTCATTATTAACATTTGAGGATTGCTTCCTTTCTCTTTTAGTGACCCAAAGTAAAATGATACAAGATTTTAATATTCATATTAAATATTAATACTTCTTTTAGGGACAAGTTTTCAAACCAACAGACTTTGCATTTATACTCCCTGGAAATTTCTTTCATTTTTTTCCCCATGTGTTCAAATTCCTGGCTAGAGATCTACTAAGAATAGATTAAGGAGCATATTCAGAACTGGGGATTATCAATGGAAACTTTAAGTCAAAAGCTAACACTAGGATGTGGGATTGCATTTTCAGGGAAGCAGCTTTTAATATTAAAGCATTTCACTAACTCAGTTGTCTTCCTTAAGTTTGCTGATATTCATTCTGTCAGAATTTAGCAACTCAGTTTCTTGAATATGGTTCAGAAATATGTGGTGCCTGTGTTAAAGAAAAGACGTGGATGCTTTGTAGGGTTAGGGGCTTGGGAAAGGGCTGTAAAGAGAAGTTTGAGTAACTCTGATATGATCTTTGGGTCTTCACTTTCTGGAATCACCAGTGTTTTCTCCTCTTGGTCTCCCTAAACCCATTAAACACCTGCATTCTAAAAGAGGGGCTTCCCAGGTGGCACTAGTGGTAAAGAATCCTCCTGCTAATGCAGGAGACATAAGAGATGTGGTTTGATCCCTGGGTTGGAGAGATCCCTTGGAGAAGGGCATGGCAACTCACTCCAGTATTCTTGCCTGGAGAATCCCATGGACAGAAGAGCCTGGTGGGTTACAATCCATGGGGTCCCAAAGAATCGAACAAGGCTGAAGCAACTTAGCATGCACGCATGCATTCTAAGAGTGTCTCCATTAATGTCCAATGGTCTGTAAACCCCAGGTTAGGCCGGTGCAGGGAGCTCTCTGGTGTCTTGACCTCACCAATTCTGATTTCTGGCTTTACAGGCTTTCACAGCCTCTCTTCTGTCCACAATCTAGGATTGTGGATAGAACAAAACCTTGACTATAGTGAATGATATAAAGGTGGCTTAGTGATCTGTAAGTTAATATGGCTACCTACAGTCTACTCAAGAATACCTCTCAACCATCTTTCTTGATCATTTGGGGCCAACTCAATGGGCTGAAGCTCTGAGTTCAATAGGATGTTTAGAAAGAGAAGCTCCTCATGGTTCTGACTGCTATGTTACCACTGCCACCCAGAGTCAGGAACTCCATCAGATCTCTAGCCTCCAGCCCAAGTTCCCTGAAAATGAGAATCCCCCCAAAATATTAATTTTCTATGTTCACAGCCTTCTGAAACTGCACTTTTAGTATCACAACAACCCCAGCCATTGGTACTTTTTATCCTCTACTCTCGGAGAAGGCAATGGCACCCCACTCCAGTACTCTTGCTTGGAAAATCCCATGGACAGAGGAGCCTGGTAGGCTGCAGTCCATGGGGTCGCGAAGAGTCCGACATGACTGAGTGACTTCACTTTCACTTTTCACTTTCATGCATTGGAGAAGGAAATGGTAACCCACTCCAGTGTTCTTGCCTGGAGAATCCCAGGGACAGGGGAGCCTGGTGGGCTGCTGTCTATGGGGTCGTACAGAGTCGGACATGACTGAAGCAACTTAGCAGCAGCAGCAGCATCCTCTATTCTGGGCTTCCCTGGTGGCTCAGATGGTAAAGAATCTGCCTGCAATGCAGGAGACCCAGGTTCGATCCCTGGGTTAGGAAGATCCCCTGGAGACCCACTCCAGCATTCTTGCCTGGAAAATTCCATGGACAGAGGAGCCTGGCAGGCTACAGTCCATGGGGTCGCAAAGAATCAGACACGACTGAGCAACTAACATTAGCTCTGTTATTTCATCTGCAGCTTGGAGGCTTGTGTGTTGTAAACCCACAGAGGAAAACTCAGAAGTTATATAGAATCAGTCTTTTTTTTTTCCTCCACCTAGGAGAAATTGTTTTGTTTTCTTTTATTTTTCTGGAAAGTCAGTTATATGTTGCCATAGGGATAAAAGGTAAGAAAAAAAAATAATCTAACCAAACAGGAATATGACTTTTCATTTATGTATATAGGCACTTTTACCTGCCTTGTGTAAAATTCGTTCAACTCAACAAATATTTATCGAATCCCTACTATGTGGCAGCCATAATTCTAAGTTGTACGTACTATCAGTGACCAAAAGAGATGGACTGCTTACCCTCATCCAGCTCATAGTTACTTCACAGGGTATTGTAGTAATTGACGCATGTAATATACTTGGCGTAGTGGCTGGCATTTAAAAACTACATAAGATACAGACTATGTGTAAGAGAAAATAGGACAAATGGCAGTGTTCCAGATTGAACTTAATTTAATCATCATTTGTCACTGCTCTGATGAATATTGCGAAAATGAAGGCTTTAGATTGACACTTTTTAAGTCAAAACATGAGAAAATATATTCTTAGAGTCAGTTGTAAAATGACATTAATCTAACCGTTGATATTCTGATTTTCACAGCAGTAGCCTAGTAATAGTATTAACTTCATTCTCGCATAATTTACAAAATTAAATGTTAGTTCTGTTACAGCTGCCTTTTCCCATTTTTGAATAATGCTGAGATCTCATCCCAAGGGTATGGTCTCTTTCCTGACACACATCTGATGAAAAGAATTCTGTGAAATATTTTAAAATGCTTTGAAAAAGAGAAATTTGACAATACAATTTTCATTATTAAAAAATGGTTCAGTCTTTCAGGTAATGCTTTCATTTTTTCTGCGGCAGATGAGACTCAGTTGAAAATCAGGTATTCAGTTACCTTTTGATCTTCTAAATTTGAAGATACCTGACAACCTGAGATAAAAGATTGACACTTTTAATAATAATCACTTTGCTTTATATTAAAATCCTCAATAGCATAATAAGAATATTATTCTTTATTATGTAAGTAAGCCCTTAAGGGAACTACAAGGACCAGAAAATGAATCATAATTGAATATTATAAAATTAGTAGCATTACCAAACAAGAAGAAAAAAAGAAGCATAATGAAAGTTAATTTTTATAATGATTAGAATATTACAACTGTAATGCAATCAGATGACATGCCATACACACACAGCAAGAAACAATCCATATTCATTTCAACCTATTATAATAATAAACATGAAGGAGAAAGTTCTTCATCACATATATTATGACTTTATGAAAGTAGCACTAATATTATTTGGCAGTAGTGACAAATTTTCTTAATATATTCTCCTTTTGATTGGACATATCTCTCCATTAGGAAGCAACCTAATGCCAAAAACGGAGACTTTATATTCCTATGTGCTTTTCCTTTTGAGTTCCAAATAATACTTTTTTCAAAGATGATTTAATTTTTCTCTATATGAGTTTAGATTTGTTTTTAAAATATCTCAACTCATTACAAACAAGCCAGAATGACTCTGAGATTTATGTTAAGGGCAGTGTCTTGAAGTTTGATGATCAGGTTTCTAGACCTAGCCAGTGATAGTCCATTTCGTTTATTTGTCAGAATCATTACAAACCTATGGAAATCTTCTGCACAATCCATAAGCCATATGATGACTCAAAATGCATAAATGGGACACATATTTAAGACAAAACAGTTCCATTCTTTCTGTTTATATCCAAACTCTTTTTACAAAGACTGCTGTCATAAGGTGCAACATCTCATTAACCTCATTCCACAGATGGAGAAAAGGAGGAAGGAATTGTCTGTTTGCCTTTTTACTATCATCAGGTTGATAGAATAGTTTGTGATTTGCCTAGCAGAATCACTTTAGCAATTTAAAACAGGGTGTAATCTCTTAGACTCTGTGGGCAAGTACAAGTTGTGGTTAATGGAACTTCTTTCTAGATAATTTGGGTGCTCCAGCGATCTTCAGAGAAGCTTTAAAAAGTGGCATTTTGGAAAGAGATGGTGTGATAACTAAGACTCTCAGATATTTTCTGTGTGATACCACAGTAGGGGATATGGCAATCAAGAGGTCAGGAGGGATCCTTTAGCAGGTCTTTGGAAAGGTTTTCCTAGTCACACTACCACATCATGATACTTCATTTCTCTACATAGCACTTATTAACATTGATTTTTAAAATGTAATTAACTTAGTTATTGTCTGTTTCTCTTTCCTAAAATGTAAAGGTAGCTGAAGAGGTGACATTTAAACAGAAATTAATGTGATAAGAAAGAGTCCAGGAAATATCGGGGGAAAGCATTGCAGCCAGAGTAAGAATAGCTCATCAAAACCCTAACTGAGAATAAGTTGGCCATGTTTGAGGAAAAGAAAGGGCAGGCTATCTAAAGTAGAGTGGGGTGGAATAGTGTGGAAAGATCTGGGGAAGGCAGGCAAAAGCCAGGTTACATAGAGCTTGGTAAATCAGAACTAAAAGGTCGTATCGTACTATGAGTTAAATGATCAGCTCCTGGGGGCCGCCAGTAGGGAGGGCGTTCAGCTGGAGTGATGCAATGTGATCACAAAGATTTTGCATTTAGTCTCTGTACCAAGAACACACTGCAGGAAGTGGGGGAAGAGTAGAAGAGAAAGGCAGTTAGGAATGCACTGGAATATTCTAGCTAAGAGACATCATTAACTTGAACATCCTTCCATAGAAAGGAAGTGGTGGAGCTGGAGAGGAGTGTTAGGATTTAGGATATGTTTGAAAGGTAGAATCACTTTGACTTAAAGATGGATGGGAAATGAGACATAAGGGAAAGAGATTACTCCAGCTACATCCCCCCTGTTCTCTAGAAGCACTCTGTTGTTCTTGTATTTTTGTGTGTTGAAGTAAAACATTTCAAGGTCAGTTTTCATTCCAATCCCAAAGAAAGGCAATGCCAAAGAATGTTCAAACTACCGCACAATTGCACTCATCTCACATGCTAGCAAAGTAATATTCAAAAATAATAGCAAACGAAGCAACCAACAAACAACTAATCTCAAAAATATACAAGCAACTCCTACAGCTCAACTCCAGAAAAATAAACGACCCAATCAAAAAATGGGCCAAAGAACTAAAGAGACATTTCTCCAAAGAAGACATACAGATGGCTAACAAACACATGAAAAGATGCTCAACATCACTTATTATCAGAGAAATGCAAATCAAAACCACTATGAGGTACCATTTCACACCAGTCAGAATGGCTGCGATCCAAAAGTCTACAAATAATAAATGCTGGAGAGGGTGTGGAGAAAAGGGAACCCTTTTACACTGTTGGTGGGAATGCAAACTAGTACAGCCACTATGGAGAACAGTGTGGAGATTCCTTAAAAAACTGGAAATAGAACTGCCTTATGATCCAGCAATCCCACTGCTGGGCATACACACTGAGGAAACCAGAAGGGAAAGAGACACGTGTACCCCAATGTTCATCGCAGCACTGTTTATAATAGCCA
>NW_011494613.1:4167146-4170824 GCF_000754665.1 Bison bison bison | reverse complement strand
TATTATACAGAGTAAAGTAAGCCAGAAGGAAAAACATAAATACAGTATACTAACGCATATATATGAAATTTAGAAAGATGGTAACAATAACCCGGTGTACGAGACAGCAAAAGAGACACTGATGTATAGAACAGTCTTATGGACTCTGTCGGAGAGGGAGAGGGTGGGAAGATTTGGGAGAATGACATTGAAACATGTAATATATCATGTAAGAAACGAGTTGCCAGTCCAGGTTTGATGCACGATACTGGATGCTTGGGGCTAGTGCACTGGGACGACCCAGAGGGATGGTATGGGGAGGGAGGAGGGAGGAGGGTTTAGGATGGGGAACACATGTATACCTGTGGCGGATTCATTTTGATATTTGGCAAAACTAATACAATTATGTAAAGTTTAAAAAAAAAAAAATTCTCCAAGCCAGGCTTCAATAGTATGTGAACCATGAACTTTCAGATGATCAAGCTGGATTTAGAAAAGATAGGGGAACCAGCGATCAAGTTGCCAACATCTGTTGGATCATCGAAAAAGCAAGAGACTTACAGAAAAGCATCTACTTCTATTATCTATGCCAAAGCCTTTGACTGTGTGGATCACAACAAACTGTGGAAAATTATTCTAGAGATGGGAATACCAGACCACCTGACCTGCCTCCTGAGAAATCTGTATGCAGGTCAGGAAGCAACAGTTAGAACTGGACATGGAACAACAGACTGGTTCCAAATAGGGAAAGGAGTACATCAAAACTGTGTATTGTCATTCTGCTTATTTAACTTCTATGCAGAGTACCTCATGCAAAATGCTAGGCTGGATGAAGCACAAGCTGGAATCAAGATTGCCAGGAGAAATATCAATAACCTCAGATATGCAGATGACACCACCCTTATGGCAGAAAGCAAAGAAGAACTAAAGAGCCTCCTGATGAAAGTAAAAGAGGAGAGTGAAAACGTTGGCTTAAAACTCAACATCCAGAAAACTAAGATCATGGCATCCGGTCCCATCACTTCATGGCAAATAGATGGAGAAGCAAAGGAAATAGTGAGAGACTTTATTTTTGGGGGGCTCCAAAATCACTGCAGATGGTGATTGCAGCCATGAAACTAAAAGGCGCTTACTCTTTGGAAGGAAAGTTATGACCAACCTAGATAGCATATTCAAAAGCAGAGACGTTACTTTGCCAACAAAGGTTCGTCTAGTCAAGGCTATGGTTTTTCCTGTGGTCATGTATGGATGTGAGAGTTGGACTGTGTAGAAGGCTGAGCGCCGAAGAATTGATGCTTTTGAACTGTGGTGTTGGAGAAGACTCTTGAGAGCCCCTTGGACTGCAAGGAGATCCAACCAGTCCGTTCTGAAGGAGATCAGCCCCGGGATTTCTTTGGAAGGAATGATGCTAAAGCTGAAACTCCATTACTTTGGCCACCTGATGCGAAGAGTTGACTCATTGGAAAAGACTCTGATGCTGGGAGGGATTGGGGGCAGGAGGAGAAGGGGACGACAAAGGATGAGATGGCTGGATGGCATCACTGACTCGATGGACGTGAGTCTGAGTGAACTCCGGGAGGTGGTGATGGACAGGGAGGCCTGTTGTCCTGTGATTCATGGGGTCACAAAGAGTCGGACACAACTGAGCAACTGAACTGAACTGAACTGATACTGATGTGAGAGTTGGACTATAAAGAAAGCTGAGCAACAAAGAATTGATGCTTCTGAACTGTGGTATTGAAAAAGACTCTTGAGAGTCCCTTTGACTGCAAGGAGACCCAACCAGTCCATCCTAAAGGAAATCAGTCCTGAATATTCATTGGAAGGACTGATGCTTAAGCTGAAACTCCAATACTTTGGCCATCTGATGGGAAAAACTGATTCATCTGAAAAGACCCTAATGCTGGGAAAGATTGAAGTTGGGAGGAGAAGGGGATGACAGAGGATGAGATGGTTGGATGGCATTACCGACTCAATGGACATGAGTTTGAGCAAGCTCCAGGAGTTGGTGATGGACAGGGAAGCCTGGCTTGCTGCAGTCCATGGGTTTGCAAAGAGTTGGACACGACTGAGCAACTGAACTGAACTGACTGAACTGCAAACATTTCAAAGTAAGCAGCAGGGAAGGAGTGGAGACGCAGATGTAGAGAATGGACTTGTGGACACGGTAGGGGAGTGGGACAGTGGGATGAATGGAGCAAGAGGCATCAACACACGTACACTAGTGGGTGAAAGACGGATAGCTGGTGAGAAGTTGCCAAGTAGCACAGGGAGCCCAGTCTGGCACTCTCTGATGACCCGGAGGGATTTGCATGGTTGTATGGCAGAAACCAACACAACTTGGTAAAAAAAAAATTTAATATTTAAGTAAAAAATAAAATATTTTAAACAAGTAAACAAGTATTAAGTGTTCAGTTTGTTGACACTTTGTGTAGGTATATTATGTATATGTTTGCTTAACCAACCATAAAACAAGCCATACTTTTCCATACCCAAGAAGACTCCCTAGAGCTGCCTCCCAGGTACAGTATTATTAACTCTTATATGCTCTTGATATTCTTCCTCAACCCCTTTACTGCATCCATTTTTCATATCTTTAATCTTAAACTATAGCTTTGTTCATTCTGTTCTTCTGTTTGGTAACTTTACTGGTGCCCCACTGTATTAAGATACCTAAATTTATTAACTTTTAATTAATTCAAATCCTTCCATTGACTCATCTCAACACCTTTCTCCCGTGTCTTCCTTTATCATAGATGGAATAAATTACTCATTACTCTTTTCCACATAAGTCTTTCTCATTTCCATCTATAACTTTACATGTATTATATTTTTTATCTAAAATACTTTCTCCCTTGGTTCTACTCATTCTTTGGGCCCTCAGCTGGCCTTCCATGAAAATACCAGGATAATCCTACATTTGTCCAAAGTATGTGACATCTATATTGCTTTAATGTCTATAATGAATTCTCATATTTTGTTCTTTGAGGACACATGGCATCCATGCTGCTTTAATATCTATGCTGTTATCTCCTCTTTTTTGTTCCTTTATGTATCGATCACCTCTAGCATAGTAACTGCTGCAAGTTTGCTGTTTGATAAATGTTTGTTGAATATATGGTGAAAGAATTCATTAATGTGCATCATTAGCTAACTTGGATGTATTTGTAATGTCTCCTCATCTGGATGGTATATTTTTTAGAGCAAATTTCCCATAATATCATTCATAGGATCTAGCAAGGTGACCTGGAGAAAGTAATTGACTAAAAAGTTAACAACGCTGTCTTTCTTAAAATGCTTCTCTTTGCCGGTCCTAATTGACTACTCACTAAATCAGGTAGCTTTGACAGGTATTATCAGTGTGTGATAATAGATATATCAGTTCAGTTCAGTCACTGAGTTGTGTCCGACTCTTTGTGACTCCATGGACTGCAGCATGCCAGGCTTCCCTGTCCATCACCAACTCCTGGATCTTGCTCAAACTCATGTCCATTGAGTCAGTGATGCCATACAACCATCTCATCCTCTGTCATCCCCTTCTCCTTCCACCTTCAATCTTTCCCAACATCAGGGTCTTTTTAAATGAGTCAGCTCTTCGCATGAGGTGGCTAAAGTACTGGAGCTTCAGCTTCAGCATCAGTCCGTCCAATGAATATTCAGGACTGATTCTTTAGGATTGACTGGTTGGATCTCCTTGCC
>NW_011494613.1:4165858-4167046 GCF_000754665.1 Bison bison bison | reverse complement strand
CAATCTTTCCCAACATCAGGGTCTTTTTAAATGAGTCAGCTCTTCGCATGAGGTGGCTAAAGTACTGGAGCTTCAGCTTCAGCATCAGTCCGTCCAATGAATATTCAGGACTGATTCTTTAGGATTGACTGGTTGGATCTCCTTGCAGTCCAAGGGACTCTCAAGAGTCTTCTCCAACACCACAGTTCAAAAGCATCAATTCTTTGGCACTCAGGTTTCTTTATAGTCCAACTCTCACATCCATACATGACTACTGGAAAAACCATAGCTTTGATTACCTTTATTGGTAAAGTAATATCTCTGGTTTTTAATATACTATCGAGGTTGGTCATAGCTTTTCTTTCAAGGAGCAAGCGTATTTGAATTTCATGGCTTTAGTCATCATCTGCAGTGATTTTGGAGCCCAAGAAAAGAAAATCTGTCACTGTTTCTATTGTTTTACCATCTATTTGCCGTAAAGTGATGGGACTGGATGCCATGACCTCAGTTTTTTGAATGTGGATTTATGCCAGTGGCTTTTTCACTCTCCTCTTTCACCTTCATCAGGACGCTCTTTACTTCCTCTTTGCTTTCTGCCATAATGGTGGTGTCATCTGCATATCTGAGTCTAAGGTTACTGACATTTCTCCCAGCTGTCTTGGTTCCAGCTTCTGTGTCATCCAGCCCAGTATTTTGCATGATGTACTCTGCATAGAAATGGTATGGACCTAACAGAAGCAGAAAATATTAAGAAGAGGTGGCAAGAATACACAGAAGAACTGTACAAAAAAGATCTTCACGACCCAGATAATCACAATGGTGTGATCACTGACCTAGAGCCAGACATCCTGGAATGTGAAGTCAAGTGGGCCTTAGAAAGCATCACTATGAACAATGCTAGTGGAGGTGATGGAATTCCAGTTGAGCTATTTCAAATCCTGAAAGATAATGCTGTGAAAGTGCTGCACTCAATATGCCAGCAAATTTGGAAAACTCAGCAGTGGCCACAGGACTAGAAAAAGTCAATTTTCATTCCAATCCCAAAGAAAGGCAATGCCAAAGAATGCTCAAACTACCACAATTGGACTCATCTCACACGCTAGTAAAGTAATGCTCAAAATTCTCCAAGCAGGCTTTAGGAATACATGAACCATGAACTTCCAGATGTTCAAGCTGGCTTTAGAAAAGGCAGAGGAACCAGAGATCAAA
>NW_011494613.1:4154818-4165758 GCF_000754665.1 Bison bison bison | reverse complement strand
TTCTATTTCTGCTTTATTGACTACGCCAAAGCCTTTGACTGTGTGGATCACAATAAACTATGGAAAATTCTTCAAGAGATGGGAATACTAGACTACCTGACCTGCCTCTTGAGAAATCTTATGCAGGTCAGGAAGCAACAGTTAGTTAGAACTGGACATGGAACAACAGACTGGTTCCAAATAGGAAAAAGAGTATGTCAAGGCTGTATACTGTATACTGCTTAATTAACTTCTATGAGAGTACATCATGAGAAACACTGGGCTGGATGAAGCACAATCTGGAATCAAGATTGCCGGGAGAAATACCAAAACCTCAGATATGCAGATGACACCACCCTTATGGCAGAAAGCAAAGAAGAACTAAAGGGCCTCTTGATGAAAGTGAAGTGAAGTGAAGTCACTCAGTCATGTCCAACTCTTTGTGACCCCATGGACTGTAGCCTACCGGGTTCCTCTGTCCATGGGGTTTTCCAGGCAAGAATACTGGAGTAGGTTGCCATTTCCTTCTCCAGGAGATCTTCCTGACCCAGGGATTGAACACGGTTCTCCCGCATTGTAGGCAGATGCTATACTGTCTGAGCTACCAGGGAAGTCCATGTGAAAGTGAAAGCAGAGAGTTAAATAGTTGGCTTAAAGGTCAACATTCAGAAAACTAAGATCATGGCATCCAGTCCCATCACTTCATGGCAAATAGATGGGGAAACAGTGGAAACAGTGTCAGACTTTATTTTTTGGGCTCCAAAATCACTGCAGATGGTGACTGCAGCCATGAAATTAAAGGATGTTTACTCCTTGGAAGGAAAGTTTTGACCAACCTAGATAGCATATTCAAAAGCAGAGACATTACTTTGCCAACAAAGGTCTGTCTAGTCAAGGCTATGGTTTTTCCAGTAGTCATGTATGGATGTGAGAGTTGGACTATAAAGAAACCTGAGTGCCAAAGAATTGATGCTTTTGAACTGTGGTGTTGGAGAAGACTCTTGAGAGTCCCTTGGACTGCAAGGAGATCCAACCAGTCCATACTAAAGGAGATCAGTCCTGAGTGTTCACTGGAAGGATTGATGCTGAAGCTGAAACTCCAATGCTTTGGCCATCGGATGGGAAGAGTTAACTCATTTGAAAAGACCCTGATGCCTGGAATGATATAGATGGGAGGAGAAGGGGACAACAGAGGGTGACATGGTTGGATGGCATCACCAACTTGATGGACATAAATTTGAGTAAACTCCAGGAGTTGGTGATGGACAGAGATGCCTGGCATGCTGCAGCCCATGGGATTACAAAGAGTAGGACATGACTGAGGGACTGAACTGAACTGAACTCTGCGTAGAAGTTAAATAAGCAGGGTGAGAATATACAGCCTTGACGTACTCCTTTCCCAATTTGGAACCAGTCTATTGTTCCATGTCCGGTTCTAACTGTTGCCTCTTGACATCACGTGCACTCAAATCTGGTGTCTGAATTGTGGGGAATGTGGTTCAGATATCTGATGGAACCTTCTGGCAAACTCCAACCTAAAGGTGCATGTAAGAAATACTTTATATAACTGGAAATTTACCAAACCCGCTACAGTAAGTGGACTATGCCTAGAAACAAGAACGGATTATTTTTAAACACTTTTGACAAATGAGCATGTAAAGACATACAGATCATTTCCATGTAGTAACATGAGAGAAACATCATTGATTCATTGCTCTCAGAAATTTTGATGAGGGAACTAAATTAACTGCAATGCAATTTGATTATATTTTTTAAAAATCAGTAGTAGACAGCCAAGGTTTAGTATAAAGGCAGAACGTGAAATGGGAGACCTGATTTCAGGGATGTTCAAATTATTTTTTTAACTAGATGTGTCTTTGGAGAAGGTGCCTAAATTCTCTGGTCTAGTTTTCTTATCTTTAAAGTGAATAATGACCAGAAAGCCTTCAGAAAAGAATGAGATTGTACATGGGAAAATCTTTGATGGTCTACATGCCGTCTACTAATAATGAGTTAGTAAAAGCATAATTTAATAGAAAAAGGAAATGTACGTATAGGTCCAGAAAAGTCATAGCCATGTTGCATTGCTGTTTTCTAATACTTATCACCTATTGCACTCACTAAGAAATTATTCTTTTCTGGCTGACTCCTTTCATACTGGCAACTGTTGTCATGGTTCTTGTCTCAGACCCCTGAGAGATGTTTTGAATTGTCACTTAGATAAATTTGGGCACCCCTCCATTAGTGTTGAATTCCAATAGTCATGGAAATTACAAGTTGTCCTGTTCCATGTGGCAGCTGGTAAGCAAATAGCATCCTCAATTTTATGTCATAACTCAGTACTTGAGAATTGGCAGATTAAAAATTCAATAGCATCATTCACTGCATCGTCTTATCAGCAAGCCACCAGTGAAAGGATTAGGAAGTGTACATTGCACGCCTGTCATAAAAGAGCAATTTGAATTTCTTCCTTAGAAAACAAAAAATTTCAGTAAATAAATATTTGAATATGCATTGAAAATAGGTGAGTAGAAAACTGTGCCAGAGGAGTAAAATGTGTTATTTTAAGTATTAATTATATATATTAACTAGTACATAGGATAATTTTATTAAGTTTAGAAAGGAGATCAAGGTTAATTTTATTACCAAGTGCCCTTGATCCTATTCATTTAATAGTGAATACATAATCTATCAAAGTACAAAAAAATTTTAAAGCAATTAAAAATCACTTTAACAAGGTCAGAAATTATGTTTTCAGGTTTAATTTCTGAGTAAGTACAATGTCATGATTTTAATAACAATGAAAAATAAATTTAGACTTTTGAGCAGTTTTGTTTTTTTTTTCTGAGGGAACACAGAACCTTGAAAATACCTTGGGAGAAATTACTAACCTCTCTGGAAATTAATGAATCCTTGTAATGTTCCTGGAGGATTAGGGATGTTTTCTAATTCCGCATTGCAGGTGGGAAACCAAAGAGCCTGGCCAATAGTTTCTGTGTCCAGGGATGGACTGACCAGGACTCTTAGAACATGCTTCCCTCTTCAGTTTGTCCTTTTCACCTTGTCCTTTTAACCTAATACAAAGTGGGCAGGTAATCAACCTGTGTTGTTTGTTTAGGAATCTTATTTCAATCTCTGAAATCCCTGGGCATACTCTCTGGAATATCTGGAGCTAAATTAAAAGCTTAGTTTCTTGTATGTAACACTGTACTTTTCTTTCCAGTTATCTAAAGTCCAACTTCAGAGAAGGCAATGGCACCCCACTCCAGTACTCTTGCCTGGAAAATCCCATGGACGGAGGAGCCTGGTAGGCTCCAGTTCATGGGGTCGCTAAGAGTCAGGCACGACTGAGCGACTTCACTTTCACTTTGCACTTTCATGCATTGGAGAAGGAAATGGCAACCCACTGCAGTATTCTTGCCTGGAGAATCCCAAGGACAGAGGAGCCTAGTGGGCTGCCATCTATGGGGTCGCACAGAGTCAGACACGACTGAAGTGACTTAGCAGTAACAAAGTCCAACTTACAGGATTATATGCCCACACTTATGGTCATATGACACACTGATATCAGTCTGGGCCATGGGACTGTTTGCCCAATGGAGTGTAAACAGAAGTGGTCTACTCTGTGTCCAAGCAGAAGCTTCGAGAACCATAGTGTACTTCAGCCATTTCTCCCTCCCTTTGCAATGACAGTGTCACATCCAGATAGGCACTGCTCCTTTTAGCCTGGGTTCCCGGGATGAGAAGATAAGTAGAGTGGAGCTGCAGGGGATCCACAGATGACTCATAACCCGAATAAGAAGTAAATCTGTATCATTATAAGTCATTGAGACTCTGAAGTTGTTTGTTAATGTAAATAACCAAGCAAAATTTGGTCATTCACAGTCCTTACCACACAGCAACAGATTTAAAATAAATGACTGTAAGAATTAATGCACAGAAACAGGTATTCAGTTGGAAATCTACATAGAAACTTTATATTTACATCTAGTTCTTTGTCACTATATTTTCATCATGGTAATTACAATATTGTTTAGGTACTTGAATTTTAAAAATGTGTCCCTATAAAAGAGACACAGGTTAAGCTTCAGTGTAGCTCTCAACTATAAAAAGGAAGATAAAGTTTAGTAGACTCTTGGCATTTATGGATCTAAAATTGACCACATATAAGCGTTATTAAATCTGTGACTTGTGGTGGTTCGTAGGTTTGCTGAGGCATTAGTTTGAATGGTGTTCTCCAGTGCTCCTCAAAGCACAGGGCCTGAATCAGCAACCTCAGAGTCACTTGGGACCTTGTTAGAAATGCAGATTCTCAGGTTTCACCCTAAACTGATTCAATAAGAAACTCCTGGAGTTGAGGTCCAGTGGTCTGTTTATCCAGCCTTCCCAGTGATTCTAAGATTTGAGAACCCCTATCCTGGTCGTTTTCCATGAAGGCCTTTGCTACTCTCTCCACCACATAATGGAACAGGACCTAGAAATTGGCATTTTAAAAGCTTCCTTTTTATTCCTGATACAGGTGGCTCATTTTCACTGCCTTACATTTTAAGAGAGAATGTAGTAGTATTCTCAGAATATGTTTTCACATTGTAAGAGTGGACATTCAAGATAAAATGCAGTGTGTGTATATATATATATATATACACAATGGAATATTACTCAGCATAAAAATAAATATTACTCAGCCATAAAAAGAATGAAATAATGCCATATGCAGCAATATGAATGGACCTAGAGATTATCATACTAAATGGAGTAAGTCAGCCAGAGAAAATGTCATTTGATATCACTTGTATGCGGAACTGGGGCTTCCCCAATGGCTCAGCAGGTAAAGAATCCACCTGCAATGCAGGAGACACAAAAGACATGGGCTCGATCCCTGGGTTGGAAAGATTCCCTGGAGGAGGGCATGGCAACCCTCTCCAGTATTCTTCCTTGGAGAATCCCATGGACTGAAGATCCTGGCAGGTTACAGTCCAAAGGGTCACAAAGAGTTGGACATGACTGAGCGACTAATACACACACACACACACACACACACACACACATATATATATATATAATTTATATCTTTACATAAAATGGGCAGGAGGAGAAGGGGACGACAGAGGATGAGATGGCTGGATGGCATCACCGACTCAACGGACATGAGTTTGAGTGAACTCCGGGAATTGGTGATGGACAGGAAGGCCTGGCGTGCTGCGATTCATGGGGTCGCAAAGAGTTGGACACGACTGAGCGACTGAACTGAACTGATACACAAAATAGATAAATGAGGACCTGCTGTATAGAATGGGAAACTATATTGAAGATCTTGTAATAACCTATAGTGGAAAAGAATCTGAAAAAGAATTTATGTATAGACGTATGTGTATAACTGAATCACTTTGCTACACACCTGAAACTAACACAGCATTGTTAATCGACTATACTTAATTAAAAAAAAAAGTGGCCATTCAGAAAGAGCTTGGTATACAGCAAATCTCAAATGCCTCATGTATATGCAATTTAAGGTAATAAATTGATGTTTAAATACTCATCATCATAACAAATATTGGCTTTTATAAAACATCAAACCACAAATATGTTCACACAGTGTCTCCTGACATCCATCCACAACAGGGAACAAGGCCACTGTGAAAAACACAAAGCGTGAAGTTCTAGTCCCTGCTTCTCTCAACTGCACGCTTCACTGCCTGCTTATCGAGTGGTGCTGATAGCCCTGAAGAGAGGGGACTAGGAAGACAGCAGTCTAGGAATCAGAAGTTTGGAAAATAGATTCCCAGGGGCAGATTCTTAAATTAAAACATGAAGTCAAGTTGGGAAAGGTAGCTCTGAGTGGGGTGTGAGTCAGGATGAAGAGGAATATAAATGAAAGTGAAAGTGCAAGTGGCTCAGTCTCTTTGAGACCCTATGGACTGTACAGTGCATGGAATTCTCCAGGCCAGAATACTAGAGTGGGTAGCCTTTCACTTCTCCAGAGGATCATCCCACCCCAGGGGTCAAACCCAGGCCTCCCGCATTGTGGGCAGATTCTTTACCTGCTGAGCCAAAAGGGAAGCCCAAGAATACTGGAGTGGGTAGCCTGTCCCTTCTCCACCGAATCTTCCCAACCCAGGAATCAAACCGGGATCTCCTGCATTGCAGGCAGATTCTTTACCAACTGAGCTAGGAATAGTAGTTTAAACAAACAAACAAAAAAACTAGAACTAAAACAGCAAGAAAGAAAAGAAAGAAGGGAGAAAGGGAGGGGAGAAGGGAGAAAGGAAAGGGATCATCAATCAATTTGTTTTAAAGTCTAACTTCCCATCTTTTGTGCCATCATTGTGCTCATATTAAAGTAGCACCTGAAGGCCATCATCTGCTGCTGACCTTCATGCAAGAGAAATATTTCCTGTGGTTAGAATGCAAGTGCCTTGGGGTCAGGAACCATGTCAGTCTTGTGACCACGCTACTCTAAAAATTGACAATCAGTGAACCCAGAAGCAACTTTACTGTGAAGCTAAGCCCTGCTTTCTTCCTTGCAAGGTCACCTTCAATATATAGAATTTTATTTTTGAATTTTTTATTATTTTTCTTAAAGAAGGCCTTGAAAATAAGCTCCAGATCTCCTCAAACATGGATCCACCTCTGGTTATGAGGTGATAAACTGAGGTGAAATATTCTTGGACAAAGGTCAGTGAGATCATGGCAGGGAAAGGATTAAATCAATATGTAGAAGAAAATCAGCCGTACCTGTTGACTGACTGGACTGTGGAAGGAGGAGGAAAAAGAAACAAAAAGTGAGCAATTCCATTTCTTCCTTTGATGGTATTATTAAGTTCAAAGATAAATCATACATAACAAGTTCTCTGGATATCAACATATATATAGAAGGCATCTCAATGATTCAGTTCTTAGGGAAGTAGAGAAACAGCTAAATTCTACTATAATTAGGTAGATTACAAACTGGTTAAATGACTGTAGCGCATCCAACTGAAAGTTTAACATAAATCTAGAAGTTTCTAGGAGTGCATCAGTTGCCTAGGTAATCTTTGTAACTTTTCAATATGTTTGTCGTTTGGGCCAAATAATAAGCATATGACTCAGGGTATTGGCATATGTGATGTGATTTGTAGAAGACCAAAAAAATAAGCTAAAAACTCAAAAGGATGATGAATTCGACTCTGAATCATTTTAATTGGGATAAAGCACTTGACAGCAACATTGTTAAAACTGCCTGAGCTCACTTCATGTCAAATGGTGATGTCCACCTATGAAAGCTAAGGTCGTTCTAGGCCACATGAATAGAAAGGTTTCTAGACTCCAGAATGAGAGGAGGATGGTAGCCTCATTTAGCTCTACAATGGGTGGTTGATATTTTCTATCTGAAGACAGGTTCTATTTTACCCCTCTGAGGATAAAATTAGGATGAATACCCGCAGGTTTGATTTTTATTATAATTACTTTGTGATAGAAATATAAAAGATAGAAGTGTGATAGTGAGTTGCCATTGTGTGTGTTTAATCATAGGCTGGAAGACAGTCACTTACTAGGAATTTTTAGGGGAGATTTTTAGGGCAGGTAGTTTATTATTTCATGTAATTTAAGGTATCTTTTTAAACTCAGCATTTGCAAGATTCTTTTACTCTATGACTCCTTGATAATTTTTGCTTAAATTCTGTGTTGTTGATCCAGCTCCTTCTGAGTTGCTCTTCTAACTACTAGAACTGGCAGCAGTCTGCACCATGTTCCTTTCTGTGTTTCCAGAATTTTGTCTCATGGATCAAAAGATAAATTCTTACCAAGAATGAATCTGCTATTTATTTTTCTGTTCAAGCAAAATTCAGTTTACTCATCTAAATAGTTAAAGCTTCATAAAGGAAGTTCCTGGCAAAATGAAAAATGTTAAGTACATTATCTTCACAATATACAGCATAGAGATATCTATAGGGCTTCCTACGTGGCTCAGTAGGTAAAGAATTTGCCTGGCATGCAAGAGACACCCGTTTGATCCCTGGGTCAGGAATATCCCCTGGAAGAGAGCATGGCAACCCAGTTCAGTATTCTTGCCTGGAAAATCCCATGGACAGAGAAACCTGGCAGGGGGCAGTCCATGGGGTCACAAAGAGTCGGACAAGATTGAAGCCACTGAGAACGCACACACGGAGATATCTGTGGTGAAAGGCCCTGTTGAGCTTATAAACAGTAACCTGATCATTCTAGATTTTTCAGTTCAAGTTTTTTGTTGAAAAAAAGACTTTGTAGTCATACTTTCCAAGAGTTCTCAACATATTCAATTAGCATTAATAAAACATAAAATCAACTAACTTTTGCCCAAAGAGTTATGCTAGAAAACATTCTTTTAAAGATGATTTTTCTATTTGATGAATTAGCCAAATTTTCACAGTAAAAGTATTTGGGATCTTGTATTCCTTGGACAAGTAGCAATTAATTATCTTAAAGGTCAATGAATAAAAAGGACATTCAATAACAAATGAGACAATAGAATTAACTTTAATGAACAGTTATGATTACTGAAGCATTCTTTTATAAACTAACAAAGAATCATGGCCAAGTTTAGACTTAATTTTATTATTTTTATGATAGAAGCTAATTAATTCTTTAATATAATCACCATAATTAAAAGGGAAAAAACTCCTATTCATTAGTTGAAATTATTTAAATATCATGAACAGTCATGAGAAAAGGTAAAACAAAAAGTCAAGATGAAGAATCAATCATGTTTAGAAAATAACCAAATCAAATAGTGTATCTAACTGAATAGAACCATTATAAATAGAGATGAGACAGAACAGTGTTATTATAGCACTTAGAGTATATTTTTTGTTCCCCAACATCTTTGTAAATTAGGATTCGTCCTATTGCTTCACTGAAGTCCTCACAGGAAACTTGGAAATATAAGACTACAGTTGGCCTCTGGGTTACAGCTGGTAGTTTCTTCTTTGCAACTGAAAGTATTCCGGAACACTTGCAATCTGAATACTTTCAAAGAAACCAGTGGAGAAAGATATATTCAGTAAAAATCAATAAGGTTGTACTTGTTGTCATTCAGTCACCAAGTCATGTCTGGCTCTTTGAGATTTCATGGCCTGCAGCACGCCAGGCTTCCCTGTCCCTTACCATCTCCTGGAGTTTGCCCAAGTTCATGTCCACTGAGTCAGTAATGCCATCCAACTATCTCACACTCTGTCACCCTCTTCTCCTTCTGCCTCCAATCTTTCCCAGCATCAGGGTCTTTCCCAGTGAGTCAGCTCTTTGCATCAGGTGGCCAAAGTGTTGGAGGTTCAGCTTGTACTTAAATGACTCAATTTCAAAATTATCCATCAAATGTGGAATAAGCTATTACTGAGTAGTGGTCTACCAGATTCTATTACAATCGACATGTTGTTGTTCAGTCGCTTAGGCCTGTCTGACTCTTTGCGACCCCATGGACTGCAGCACACCAGGCTTCCCTGTCCTTCACAACATCTCTTGGAGCTTGCTCAAACTCATGTCCATCAAGTTGGTGATTCCATCCAACCATCTCATCCTCTGTCATCCCCTTCTCCCACCTTCAATCTTTCCCAGCATCAGGATCTTTTCCAGTGAGTTAGCTCTTTGCATCAGGTGGCCAGCCAAAGTATTAGAGCTTCAGCTTCAGCATCAGTCCTTCCAATGAATATTCAGGATTGGTTTCCTTTAGGCTTGACTGGTTTGATCTCCTTGCAGTCCAAGGGACTTTCAAGAGTCTTCTCTAATACCACAGTTCAAAAGCATTAATTCTTCAGCACTCAGCCTTCTTTATGATCTAACTCTCACATCCATACATGACTACTGGAAAAACCATAGCCTTCACTAGATGGACCTTTGTTGGCAAAGTTATGTCTCTGCTTTTTAATATGCTGTCTAGGTTGGTCATAACTTTCCTTCCAAGAAGCAAGCATCTTTTAATTTCATGGATGCAGTCACCATCTGCAGTGATTTGGGAGTCCAAGAAAATAAAGTCTCTCACTGTTTCCATTGTTTCCCCATCTATTTGCCATGAAGTGATGAAACTGGATTCCATGATCTTAATTTTTTGAATGTTGAGTTTTAAGCCAGCCTTTTCACTCTCCTCTTTTACTTTCATCAGGAGGCTCTTTAGTTCCTCTTTGCTTTCTGCTATAAGGGTGGTGTTATCTGTGTATCTGAGGTTACTGATGTCTCTCCCAGAAATCTTGATTCCAGCTTGTGCTTCATCCAGCCCAGCAATTAGCATGATGTACTCTGCATATAAGTTAAATAAGCAAGGTGACATTATACAGCCTTAACGTTCTCTTTTCCCAGTTTGGAACCAGTCCGTTGTTCCATGTCTGGTTCTCACTGTTGCTTCTTGACCTGCATGTGGATTTCTCAGGAGGCAGGTAAAGGTATTCCCATCTCTTTAAGAGTTTTTCAGTTTGTTATGATCCACACAGTCAAAGGCTTTAGTGTAGTCAACGTGGGATAATCAACATGTGATAAAGTCTTAAGAAACTTACTTTTATAGAAACAATAATAGGAAAATATGTGGAATTTTAAGTTCTTGTTTTAATGAAGTATCTAAAACAAGAGCAAATTGTATACTTACCATAGGTTTTTAAATTTATCCTGATTGCCTTTTATTATATTATTACCATCATCATAATATACTATATGTGCTATAGTAAAATTATGTTAATATTTAATTACTGTCATGGAATCTAATGCTGATCTCACAACTCACCTGTAGTGCTGAAAATCCAGTAGGGTCTCAGTCATAGAAAGAAAGTCTCGGTAAGTAGTTGAAAGACCCCTATGCAGATACAGGGCTTATGTTCACTATAATGCCATCATCACTTCATGGGAAATAGATGGGGAAACAGTGGAAACAGTGTCAGACTTTATTTTTCTGGGCTCCAAAATCACTGCAGATGGTGACTGCAGCCATGAAATTAAAAGATGCTTACTCCTCGGAAGGA
>NW_011494613.1:4122951-4154718 GCF_000754665.1 Bison bison bison | reverse complement strand
CTCCTCGGAAGGAAAGTTATGACCAACCTAGATAGCATATTGAAAAGCAGAGACATTACTTTGCCAACAAAGGGCCATCTAGTCAAGGCTATGGTTTTTCCAGTGGTCATGTATGGATGTGAGAGTTGGACTGTGAAGAAGGCTGAGCGCCGAAGAATTGATGCTTTTGAACTATGGTGTTGGAGAAGACTCTTGAGAGTCCCTTGGACTGCAAGGAGATCCAACCAGTCCGTTCTAAAGGAGATCAGCCCTGGGATTTCTTTGGAAGGAATGACGCTGAAGCTGAAACTCCAGTACTTTGGCCGCCTCATGCGAAGAGTTGACTCATTGGAAAAGACTCTGATGCTGGGAGGGATTGGGGGCAGGAGGAGAAGGGGACGACAGAGGATGAGATGGCTGGATGGCATCACTGACTCAATGGACGTGAGTCTGAGTGAACTCCGGGAGTTGGTGATGGACAGGGAGGCCTGGCGTGCTGCGATTCATGGGGTCGCAAGGAGTCGGACACAACTGTGCGACTGAACTGAACTGAACTGAGAGTATCAGCTAGACAAATAAGAACTATAAGGTTTAGTGAGTCATTCCAGAAGGAACCACAAATCAAGCACAAACTGGTTTCTCTGCTCAAATGCCACCTTCTTCAAGAAACCTTTTCGATCACCCATCTAATTCTTCACTGTCTGAGCCACCAGGCAAGCCGCCATTGTTTTCATAGCATTCATTTTTACCTGATGCTGTGTATCAGGTTGATTTGTGTATTGTCATTCTTCCCTGCTAGAATATAAGTTCCATGAGGACTGAGGTGTTTATTTGTTCATAGTCCTTCAAGATGAAAAAAAAAAAAAAAGCCTCAAAAAATTAGTGACTTTCAATAAATGTTTATTAAATGAATACAACTCAGGGGAGGTAGACTATCTGCCAGTGGATGAAAGTGAAATCCCTCAGTCTTGTAGGCATTTGAGATACTGAACACCATTTACCCAGACATTGCTAAAAGCATAAAAATAATATAAATTTCCCTGAACCCAGTTTTCTCAGTGTGATAGTGAGATACATAAAGAGTCCCAAAAAACCTATAAGCATCCTTACAAAAAACAACTATACTCCAAATTTTGTTCATAAGTAAGAGTCCAGGTTCCTTGGAGTTTCTCTTCTACTGAACTTATTACAAGAGCACAGTCACCAATGTTGAAATAATTGAATACACACAATCAGAGATAGATAAGTAGAATATTCTAAGCCATTAGAATGCAGTTATAGTCCACTGATCTCAAGAGTGAATTAACAAACAAATTCAGAAATATTCTGGGAATAATTAGTACTAGAAAAGTTGAGCTGAATATAGAAAGAAAACATTTATAATACATGAGATACTTTTAATACGCTCATGAAATTTTCAGCATTTATGATTGTGTTGGGGTTAATTATTTTGGCAAAGGAAAGGATTTGAGAACTGTGACAATCAAATCAGTAAGCCACAGGATGCTGTTTACTCCATTGATTGGGATTTTCAGTAAGTTTACACAGTGCTTGTGGGACTAGCAAGCTTCAGGGATTTATCTCATGGGATCTAGAACCGATGGGGGAACCCACTGAGGAGAACTGTTAATTCTCACATCCTGTGTGGGAGGGAAAAGAAGAAGCATTTGCTGAAAGTAGACGTTGCACCAAACACTGAGAGATCATCTGATAGCAACTGAAGCAAAACCAGAGATATCATTGCACTGAAGCAGCAATGTTTTTGGTAGCAGCCAGTTTGATTTAAGAAATGGAAGTATCTGTACTTCCTTTCTGTGAGGGTAGTGGGTACAGTTTTTGTTTTCTTTCCTATTAGGCAATCATAAAGCAGTAGTTTAAAAAAAGAACAACTTGGTGATAATCCTGTGCCCTTAATTTTTATGAGAAAGACATAGTAAGTATGTCATTAAAAAAAAAAAAAAACTGATAGGTTCTTTTTGACATGTATGTGATGGCACTTCCCTGAGAAAAGGAATGTTTTTCCATAAGCAAATACCCCTACTGGTACAATTGCAGGACTCTGACATTATAACCTGTTTTGAAATTTGATGAAAATGGCAAGTTAGTATAGAGAATGTGAATTTTAACCTAGTCATCCTTACTCTGTTTGTTTGGTCCTGTTTACTTATGCCTTTTAGCTTTTTGCTTTTAAAGCACCAGTATTTTCATCCTTTCTTAGTTTCATTTACTTTTCTCAGCACTGTGCCCTTCTGTTGTGTGCAAGCAATGCTCACCTCCCTCCCTGCTCCCTGCCAACCCCATATCTTACTTGCTTTGCTGTCTTATTCAGCATCAGAAAAATAACCTTGTTTATAAAGAAGAGCCCAACTCAACGTTTGACAGGCAATAGGCAGTTTCTGAGTTCAGATGTCCAACACACATGCCTCTAACATTCTTTTCCTAACATTCCCTACTTTATATAAACATTAGCTTCATATTTAATATCAAATGGGAAAAAGAAAACTATATTATGGTATAGCAATATCATGATAAAGCATTGTTATAAATAGACGTTATTCTTAGAGTTTAACTAGAAGGCATTAATGCCTGTCTGCTTTCATACTCAAAGCCTGAAAAATATTCTGCATATTTAAAGAACTTAGTAATGAAAGTCTTGCTTTGATTTTCCTCCTTGCTTAACTTTTTAGCACATTGTAACTGATTTTAGCATATTTTGTTTTTATTTTCAGAGAGTTATTTTAGTCCCATCTTATAGTCTTCTATTTGACTTCATACTTCATTCTTTTCCTCCCTTTTCATTTTCCTGATTGAAACTTGATGTATTCAAAGCAGGAAATGGATAAGAATAGTCTTCCAGGTTATTTCCTGAAGATAAAACCCAGCTTCAAACCCAAGGAAAATAAAACTGAATTTCAATACCCAATTAAAGATTTTGAACAACAGAACAATTGGAGAATTTTTTTATCAAGTTGTTTTACAATGCCTAATTATTCTTCAAGACTTGGTAGCTGGCGACTCATTCATGCTCTGTACTCTTCAGGTCACTGAGTGATTTTTGCGTTTTATCAACGGAAGGTTGATAAAGGTTTTGAGCATTGTAATTCTCCTGTAGCACTAGCACTTTGGATTATGAGAGCAGCACAGTTTGTTTTTTCATGAGTTCCAAAATTCACCTTTCTCCTATTTTATTGAGGCAACATACATCTTCAAAATGTCATACTACTAAGCTTAGGTCAGGCTGCTGGTGGCTTTCTTCCCTCCCTTCCTCCCTATCCTCAAGTCCTCCACATTCCCCCCTCCCCTATTCAGGTCTCAGAAACCCTCTTCACACACTCACAGAGCAGGGATTCAATATACAGCGCCCTCATCATGGTTAACTTAAAGACCTTAACTTCTTACTGTTGATGACTACAATATGTAGCTGGCTCACCCTATAACATCAGGCTCCCCATAATCTTGCAGACTTCATGGGATGTGAGAGAGGGGATGGCAGAAAAAAAATGTTTAGAACCCTTCTCCACAATCACTCTATGAAAAGGGTACATTCTCAAGGAAAAAAAATACTGTTTAATTGCTAAGTCGTGTCTGACTCTTTGCAACCCCATGGACTATAGCCCACCAGGTTCTCTGTCCATGGGATTTCCCAAGCAAGAATACTGGAGTGGGTTGCCATGCCCTCCTCAAGGGGATTGTTCCAACAAAGACATCGAGCCTGCATCTCCTGCGCTCACAGGCAGATTTTTTTTTTTTTTAAATACCACTCAGCCACCAGGGAAGCCCTAAGGAAAAAATGCTTCCTCTTCAAGTTGGGTAGAAATATTGTAGTAAGTGAGGTTGTAGAAAGGGCTGTGGGACAACAGATAAAACACAAAATCAAAGGATGATGTAGGGGAGGGGATGGCAGAATGGACAGAGGCACTGATCCTAGGGACCTAATCCATTTAAGGTAGTCCAGGAACATCTCCATCTCTAGTCCTTCTCTGAGTCACATATCTTCTGGTCAAGGAGGCTTGTATGTCATCTAACATAGCTATTCTCAAACAAAATTTTCTTTCCTGGCCTTGGGAATTATTGTCTACATGATTTCTAGGTCAAAATACTAAAATTATTGATAAATGTAAACAGCTAATTTGTTTTGCTTTGTTCTTAAAAATATTAGGCTAAGACAAGTTAGAAGTGTCTGAACATTACTGAAACATGGGATTAAGTTTCAGTACATGAGTATCTTAGACATTTTGAAGCGGGTGCTTCTGAAATTATCTAGAGATTGAGTTGCCATTAGGAAAAACGAAAATTCCAGGGCTATCTACAAGCGCAGAAATGTACAGTTGAAAAAAAAATAAAAAGGAATGTGATGTGATGTCTTTACTTAACAGAGAAGGCACATGCCAAATTGCTTTATCAGATTATGGAAAATAAGAACTGTGTTCTATTATTTTTTCTCTCTTGCGAGGATCTGGGAGAAATAGGTTCTGATTCATTCCCTTATTCATTAGTTCATTCAACAAACTTTGCCCATTATTGCTGCTCACCTAGTAATTCTTGGTGGGTAAAGGACAGGATAAAGAATTATTTTATCATCTGAAAACTTCTTGGTAAATTTGGCAAAGGGCTTGGTGAAACACAATGCTGAACCCTCCCCTTCACTAGATTTGAGTGGAGGCCAGGAATATGCCTTTCTAACAGGTGTCCGGGCACTGCTGCTGCTGTTCTGAGGTTCAGACCTTGAGAATACTACTCTAGGCCACCAATGGTTGTTATACAGATTTTGATTGAATTGGTGAAGGCATTTATTTCTCCCTCTGTGAATAAATATGTTGGTTACTTTGACCAAACTGAGGTATGGTTGTTTCTCTCAAATGAAAAATGTCTAGCCTTCTCCAGATCAGTGGGAAGTAATCAGTCAAGCAGCACAATTCTTGTTAGCCTTTTAGGTTACCTGCTGCGGTAATACTTCACTGCAAGGCTTTCCCCAAATTCAGCTGATGCAACAGGATCTAGCTCAAGTGATGGGTACAGGTGGAAAGGTCAGTGCCTTCAGGACAGGAATCTCTCAGGGAAATGAGAGTTGTGCTAATTTAAAGAAAGGCCAAGTACAAAATGACTGTGAGAGCTGAGGGTCCCTCGTTTGCTGTATTTTTACAATCTCTCTCACAGTCATTTTGTACTTTCCTTTCTTGTTGCTACCACCATTCTCACTTAAATCTTAAACACAAAATATTTGCCTGGATCGTTGACCCCTTGATGTGTGTGTGTTAGTTACTCAGTTGTGTCCGACTCTTTGTGGCCCCATGGACTGTAGCCCGCATGCTCCTCTGTCCTTGGAATTCTCCAGGCAAGAATACTGGAGTGGGTCGCCATGCTCTCTTACAGGGGATCTTCCTAACCCAGGGATGGAACCCAGGCCTGCTGCATTGCAGGTGGCTTCTTTACTGTCTGAGCCACCAGGGAAACCCAAAGGGAATTTTGTCTCTCCTCATTCCTTTATGTTAGTCTTATGCAAATTTGACTCCTAACCTGCTTTTCTTCTCACTTCTTGTGCTCTTTCTGGGGCACCTCACTGTCTAAAGCAGCATCTGACATCTGTGAAGTCCAACATTCCAAGTCTACTTTCTTTAGCCCAAATTTATTCTAATTCCAAGTAGCTTTTAAACAATTTCATTTAGATGTTTCACATACATCTCGGCTGGTCAGAAGAAACCCAGTGGGTTGGCTGCCTAGACATCCCCCAGGGTGGAATGGGGTGAATTTATCCTGGGTCAGCCCTGAGCCTCAAGCCTTTTAGGTTCGTGAACCTAATCTTGTCTAATACTCTAAAGTCAGCTGTAGATAGGGGAGCTGAATAATTCCAGTGAGTTTACAAGAAACATTAACTAAATTTCCAATTTTATAATATAAATATAAAAATTTTCATCTGGATCAGTGTATCTGCAAAAACACCTCTCTCTCTCTCTTCTTTCTGTCTTTCTCTCTTCTTCTCTCTCTCTTTCTTTCTCCAGGTATCAATAAAAGAGGTCACGTGACAAGCAGAACTAGAGCTCTGACCTCACTGGAGATTTTATATCCAGGCCAAGAGAGACCAAGTCTGTGCCCCATGTGAAGGGTTACTTGTCTAGTAGTGTGCTGGTTGCTGTCTCCATATTCTGCCTTTCTTATCAATGAGAAGTGCTGAGCACGCACCACCACCACCGCTACTGTGACAAATTGTCTCCTCAGTTCATCCTGTTTCAGGCTAGCACAGGGAGTTGTTAGACTATCCTATGGTAATTATATATATATGCCAACACAGCTTGATTTTTCATTTCATAATTCTGGTTCAGAAAATGTCACATTTACCATGTATCGAACTAACCGTATTCCTCAACTGTTATTTTACACACCAACTCTCATGTTCTGGGGGTTCCTTGTCTCCACTCCTGTATTTTCTGTCTTGGTTAATGGAATCCACATGTGCCATCATTTGGACCCTCAGAGCTATCCTTTCAATTTTTTTCTGTTCCCCTGGCTATCACGTTAAATTAAACATCTGCAGAAGCTTCCTAACTCTCTTCCTTTATCCTGCCTTTCCAATTCATTCTCAATACTTCTGGCAATGTCAAACCCAACCTGCCGTTTCCTCATTCAAAGTTTTCTTTGACCTCTATTTTTAAACTTCTTAGTTTGAAACACATGCTATTCTTGATCTGAGTTCTATAGACTTCTTCAGCCTCATTTCTACCACTTGTCCAGATGTGTATCCCATACTGCAGGCATACTGAATTTCTGTCCATTCCCTGAACTGCCATAATTTTTCACTCATGCTTCAATACCTGTGTTTACCCCATCTGGACTAGTCAAGCTTTCACTTTCTCTTTAGTAAGCTCCTGGCCATGCTCAGAAATTCTGTTCCTTTTATATCACTTCCTTTTTTTTTTTTTAAGATGAACACTATTTAATGTACTAATTATACGTGTTTTGTCTATAAACATCTGGAAAACAGAAAAGAATAAAAAGCACCCATAATTCCAACAATTGATGATAATCTCTATTAACATATTTGTCATTCTTTCCAATTTAAAAAAAAAAGAAAAGAGTTTTTTAATGAAAAACAAGTACTTTTCATCATCTTTTTACTTTGGTATCAACATATATATTTTATATGCCGTGGTTTTTTCTTATTATTCTCTTATATTTCAGGTACACAGAGTTAATTGCACTCTCTAAATCATAACAGAGTAGAATTACTTATGCAGAGCCCTTCTTTTATTTATTTCTGTTATTTATTGATGCACTGCCACATTATTTTTGTTTTTATAACTATGTAGCAAATTCTTTCTTCTTTGCTCTTCATGTAGAAATGGTTCCTTAGTTGCTCATCAATGTTTATAAATATGTTTTATAATTGTTTTGTGGCTTCTTCCAAAATCTTTATGAAATTTTAATTAAAATAACATCACAATTATAGACTTATCCTTAAATTGTTCTCATTCATAAGCATAACGTACCTCTCCACTTATTCACAACTTTCTAAATATTCTTTTGTAAAGTTTTTTAAAGTTCTCCATGATGATCTTTTACTCTTTATTTTCTAAAATTTTTATAGGTTTTGTTGCTACCGAGTTATCTTCTATTTGAATTTAAAGTTGTCTCTTGTTGCCAGAAAGGAATATGGTAAATTTTTATAAGTTGATATGTTTTTCAGTAAACTTGTTAAGCTCCTATACACTAATAAATTATCTGTCAATTTTGTTGATTTTCTATGTAGATGATCATATGTTTGCAAATAACAATGGTTTTGTCATTTTCCTTCAATTATCCTTTCCTTTTATATACTAAATTGACCTGGATATCCAGGCTGCTACTGCTAAGTCGCTTCAGTCATGTCCAACTCTGTGAAACCCCATAGACGGCAGCCCACAAGGCTCCCCCGTCCCTGGGATTCTCCAGGCAAGAACACTGGAGTGGGTTGCCCTTTCCTTCTCCAATGCAGGAAAGTGAAAAGTGAAAGTGAAGTCGCTGAGTCTTGTTCGACTCTTAGCGACCCCATGGACTGCAGCCCACCAGGCTCCTCCTTCCATGGATTTTCCAGGCAAGAGTACTGGAGTGGGGTGCCATTGCCTTCTCCGGGATGTCCAGACTATACTACATTGAAGCTTTGTGGAAACAGCAAGCACCTTTGTCTTATTCCCAAACTGAAAGGAAATGTGCATAATATATTTTTTGTTGTAAAATGTGCTATAGGGTTTGGTTTAGAGGTGTTATTAAATTAAGGAAGTTTTCTTCAATTTTTAATTTTTGAGATTTATTCTCTTAGTCTCAATGAAGTATTAAATTTTATCAAGTGCCTTTTCTGCATTATTTTCTCTGTTAATTGTGACATATTTGGTAGATGACATTAATAAATTTCCCGATGTTGAACTTTTGCTTGCATTCCTGAGATAACCCCTCTTAATTATATTGTATTATATTTTTAATATCCTATCAAATTCAGTTAGCAGTAATTTATTCAAAATTCTCCATGTGTTAATAAGTAAAATAGACATGGATTTTTCAATTTTTATAAAACTGTCCTTATCTAGTTTTGAAGTTAAGGTTATACTAGTCTCATAAAATGCCTAAGCATCTTTCTCTATTTTATTATCTGAAAAAAATTTTTTAATGTATTTTCTGTTCTTTGAATGTTTGATGGAAATCACCTGCAAAACATTTTTTGGTTAAATATATCTCTTCTTTCCTTCCTTCCTTCCTTTCTCTTTCTTTCTTTTTAAGTATTGGCAGTCTTTGAATATAATTTCAATACCTTGAATAAGTACTAATCTATTCAACTTTTAAAATTTATTCTCATGCTCATTTTGGCATTTTTAACTTCTTCAGAGAAAGTATTCATTTGATTCATTCACGTTTACTGAGGAATAACACTACATCACATTCTCTCTATTTAATTCTGCATGATAAATTCTGTTATCTTTATATCATGTTATTCATAATTGCAGTGAGTGTCTTTATTATTAAATGGTTTTCAAGCACTTTTTCCAGTTATCTTCCAGCCTTTGGATATAATGTGATTTATTTAACCTGTCTGGTAGCAGATTGTATTTTCCAGAGGTAGCCACAATCTATGTATTATCCCACATGCTCTTGACACTAATTCCGTTAAGAGTTAAGAGACTAAGATAACCCACTGGGTGGGGCTGGAATCTTCCACGTTTTTCCTCAAAGCATTTCTTTTAGTAAAAGATTTTTTCCCAAATTTAGCAGCTGTCTGCTTCATATTTGGGGTTCCTACCTCCATATCCAACTTATGGCAGTTTTAAGATTTTTCTTCACTGCCATTAAAAAATAGACAATAAAACCCTGATTTATCAATATATCTCAGGGGCCATTTGCAGCAGAAGTCACATAATAGAACCCAAATCAATGGACTCAAACTTCTCTAGTATCAGTGTCATCTCTCAGGACATAGTGGTTCCTGATCTCTTGCACCCAAACCACGTTTCTGGCTCATGCTTTCTAAGAAGAAACTCTTGACCTAAGGTTTTTCATAAATGTTAGCCTTATAAAATGTTTAAGCAGCTTTTCCTTCTTTTGATAATGGCTCTCTCCCTTTTAATTTTTCGCTTCTCACCTGTGAAAGAGTGTTAAAGAGCAGATATGCACTGCAGAAACTGTAAAGGGAGGCACAGTCTCATTTAGGAGCTTTATGGTCTCAGATTCCCGTAACAAAGAGAATAATCTCTCATGCAGGATACACTTGAAAAGGTTCTCAACTGAGACAAGGAAAAATTCCTTGAAATAAAAATTAGAGGATATGAACACTTTGGAAACTCTTATATAATTATCCTTATGAAAGGCTGCTCCTATTATAAGTCCTAGCTGTAGATCTAATTTTCCCAGAGACAGGCATTTAGAACAGAGCATAATTATTTAAGATGAGCCATGCTGCCATTTTTTCAAGGAGAATAAAAGCAAAAAATCCTGCACAGAAAAAAATCTCCAATTCAAAAGGTGAAAGCTAATCTTGTTCATCTCACTGTTATACGTTGTTTTGATGTATATAATCTAAAGAAACAATCCAGATATTGCTTAAAACTGAGGTAAATTTGAGCCTGTATCATAAATAAATACTCATATGATTTTGAATACTATGCTGTCATTCAGTCGTGTCTGACTCTTTGCGACCCCATGGACTGCAGCCCACCAGGCTTCTCTGTCCGTGGAGGTTCTCCAAGCAAGAATATTGGAGTGGGTTACATGCCTTCCTCCAGGGGATCCTCCCAACCCAGGGATCGAACCCAGGTCTCCTGCATTGAAAGCAGATTCTTTACCACCTGAGCCACTAGGGAAGCCCAATTTTGAATACAGTGTAGTTTAAAACTATACGATAATTTGAAACAATATCCCAGAATGATTATTCAAGAAAAAATTGTCTAATGCAATTATGCAATTGATGAGTTAGTATACTCCTAACCATATAGTGAAAAAGTTTATGTCTCAAGGATATCCTTAATTCTTTCCAGAGTTACTTTGTTCCAAGATTTGTGTTTTTGTATTTTTCTTATCATATCAGAATCTTTTTCGTCATCATTAGTCACAGTGTTTATTCAGTCCTTGTGTGAATATCCTTGATCTGAAAATACCAAGATAAGCTTCCTGGAGGCTTAAACTTCTCTCCTTTAAAAAAAAAAAAAAAAAAATTCCAGTAAACACTGAGAGTTGTTTTAGAGTGTGATGTAACTGCTTTCCTCTCTCATGAACTCTTGTGCTTTAATGAGTCATAACGTTCAAATAAACCGAAGTTTAAACAGGAAAGGTTTATGAACTGAGAATGCAGATCCCTGTTACAGATCATAGGCAAATCTAAAAGTCATTAAATATTCTGCATTTATTCTAATTTCTGCCCTGCCTTCCCATGAAATGAGAGGAAATGGATATGGATATGTAAATATGTATTTTCCTTTATAAAGCATCTGCTCTAACTGGGTCAACGACAGGGTTATGCCTGTTAAAATGGTGAGTTGACCATATGCATTAGCTTTCATGACAAACAGATGGGGAAACAGTGGAAACAGTGGCTGACTTTATTTTTCTGGGCTCCAAAATCACTGCAGATGGGGACTGCAGCCGTGAAATTATAAGACGCTTACTCCTTGGAAGGAAAGTTATGACCAACCTAGACAGCATATTCAAAAGCAGAGACATTACTTTGCCAACAAAGGTCCATCTAGTCAAGGCTATGGTTTTTCCAGTGGTCATGTATGGATGTGAGAGTTGGACTATAAAGAAAGCTGAGCGCCAAAGAATTGATGCTTTTGAACTATGGTGTTGGAGAAGACTCTTGAGTGTCCCTTGGACTGCAAGGAGATCCAACCAGTCCATCAAGGAAATCAGTCCTGGGTGTTCATTGGAAGGACTGATGTTGAAGCTGAAACTCCAATACTTTGGCCACTTGATGCGAAGAGCTGACTCATTGGCAAAGACCCTGATCTGGGAAAGATCGAGGGCAGGAGAAGTGGACGACAGAGGATGAGATGGTTGGATGGCATCACTGACTCAATGGAAGTGGGTTTGGGTGGACTCTGGGAGTTGGTGATGGACAGGGAGGCCTGGCGTGATGCAGTTCATGGGGTCGCAAAGAGTCGGACACAACTGAGCGATTGAACTGAACTGAACTGATTAGCTTTCATTCCTTGCTCAAATCCCAGTAGCACAACAAGAAAAGGACTTTTAAAATAGCTTAATAAGGACAAAGATAATTGGGGAGGACACAGTGGTGGCAAATTGTGGGAAACTGGAAAGCAGATGGGCTAGAAAGTTAAATCTGAAATTGACAGTGGGCATCTGCGGAGCAACTTAATTTTATAAAGAAGAATTTCTCAAAAGATTCAAATTAATGATACCTATAAATTAATTTATAACTGATAGTCTTTTAAAAAAGGAGTGAAAGCCTCATGTCCTCTCCCTTCCCTGTGAAGCTGGATGGCAGCTCCTCCTCATCCCAGGAGTTTTAATCTCTGCAAAGTATAAAATAAACTATCTCCTGACTTTGGAGGATTGTATGTTAAAATAGAAGATGAGCAGACAGACTTTTGCCCTCCAGATTGGAGGTTAGAAGCACCTTCTCTGAGGACTCTAACTAGTCTAACTAGTCCAGAGGAAACATCACTAAACACTAGCTGACACTGGAAGTCTATGATAGGAAGGCCTTCAGATAGCGGTCACATACTTGGACACACAGCTTTCAATGCACTGTAGTTCATTACTCTTCAATCCAAAAGAGCAGACCAGATTCCTATAATATTGAGAGATCAGGGCAAAGGTAGGTTTTAGAAGCCAATGTTGGTGACATAGAAGATTCTAAAAATATCCAAGAAGAAAAAAAATAGGTTTTATAAGAAGAATTAAGAAGAATGGCTTGGATATTGTAAACACAACTGGAATGTAGAAAAGAGTTGAGTAATAACACACAATACTGGGCTTCCCAGATAACACAGTAAAGAATCTGCCTGCCAATGTAGGAGATGCAGCAACCCACTCCAGTATTCTTGCCTGGAGAATCCCAGGGACAGAGGAGCCTGGTGGGCTGCCGTCTATGGGGTCACACAGGGTCGCACACGACGGAAGCGACTTAGCAGCAGCAGCAACAGCAGCTTTGATCCCTGGGTCAGGAAGATCCCCTGGAGAAGGAAATGGCACCCCACTCCAGTATTTTTGCCTGGGAAACCCCATAGACAGAGGAACCTGGAGGGCTACAGTTCATGGGGTTGCAAAAGAGTCAGACACAACTGAGCAACTAAACAACAAGAACAATAACTCACAGTACTAAGGGAACATCTTTTTCTTCCTAAAACTTGAGACCCAACAAATACCCATTAAATGCACGAGTAAGCCAAACTCATTGTCAAACACACAAGGTCTCCCTGGAGGATGTGCTCCATGAAAATGAAGAAGTAAACAAAAAAGAGAGTGAGAAAGACACATATAGACAGAGACACAGCCATAGGTGCCAGGAAGCAAGAAAACAGTACAAGAGAGAGACAAAGGTCGAAGCAGTTCCCAAGACTGCAGAAGTCTAGCAGACTCAGAGATGCATCCATCCATGGCCTCTAAGAGACCTCTTCAAGAAGGAAAGGCTAGGACACCAGGATGCTTAATGAACAAAAAGCAGATTTAGTAATATGGGAAACTGGTTCATGGAATACTCGAGCTTTCTATACTATCCTTGTGACTTTTCTGTGAATCTAAAACTATTCTAAAAGAAAGACAGAACCATAATAATAGATGAGAGTCAGGAAAGTATGCCTGTAAGTAGTTGGTGGTGGTCAAAGAAGAGTTAAGTCCTCATTCTCCTTCAGTCTAAAACTGGAATATCTTGAGGTTAAAATATAAACGTCTTATTTAGTGACATGGAAAAGTGCTAAGTCACTGTCATGTCCGATTCTTTGCAACCCCATGGACTGTAGTCCATCAGACTTTTCTGTCCATGGAATTCTCTAGGCAAGAATACTGGAGTGGGTTGCCATTCCCTTCTCCAGGGGATCTTTTAGACCCAGAGATCGAACCCAGGTCCCCTGCATTGCAGGCAGATTCTTCACCATCTGAGCCACTAGGGAAGCCCTTAACGACATGGAGGTCGACATGAAAATACAAAGCTGTGGGAGGAGGGGAGTGGGAAACAGGGATCAGCAGTCAGGGGAGTATTGGCTTAGTAACAAGACTTGTATACTGTTGACGCTGTTATGTGTACGCATTACTTGATGGAAATAGAAAATTGATTTAAACAGAAAAAATGCAGTTGCCATATATTATCCAGATTTTCCAGGGGAATTTTAATGTCCAGTGATCTTTTCTATTGCCCCTTCATATTCCCTTATTAAGTCATAGCCATGCTGCTTTAAGAAATAATTCGATTTGGAAAATTCAGGCACTCTAAGAAGAGAAATCACAGCAGTTCTATGTAGTTTGCCTATTTATTATTTGCATATAAATAACACTACTGAAATTATGTCCAAAAATATTATTCTTCATCCTGAGGTTGAAGAAAAGTGTTTATGGTTTACACCAAGTACTTAATTCCATTTTCTAAAAGTGCATGTTATATTAGGTCCCATTTTGTAAAAGCAAGGCAGAGTACAAATTCAAGAAATTTTACTGTATCTTCTTTTTTTAATCAGATATTCCAGGGTACATGACACAACTTGTTTTTATTCTTTTCCAAGTACCTTCAAATATAAATATTCTAAAAATACTTGAAGATGGATCAAGGAAATGTTGACTGTAAGAGTATTTATTCTGTGGTTATTGGAATCACCTTTTGACTATAATTAAATTATTTGCATATGGGTGAAAGTGGGGATCTATTTATGCCATTTCTCCTTCATAAACAGAAGTTTAGATAAGTCCTACTTATCTTTAAATTATCTATGATGCTTCTGGAAAGAATCAAGTCCTCATCTGTAATATATCGCACTTGGAAGTTCTTCTCTGGTTGGTATAACTTGAGTCTATCACTTTTATCTCAGAAAACAAGATGTCTGTGTTGAAGTGCCATTCTTCCATGTCAATAGGTTCCTTCATCTATTCAGTGAGTCTGGGAACAATATGCATGTGTCTCACATTGATTCAAACGTGTTTCCGTAGCTGTGCCCTTGAAGTGTCTTTGCGTTATCTCCAACACGCCTGTCCTTCAGTTCACACCACACCGCATCTGCTCGATATCTGTCTGCCTCACACAACTAAACCAGCAAGGCTGAATTGTAATGGGTGGATAGAAACCTGGTGGGAGAAAATGGAAGTGAATTTGAACTCAAGATTAAATTTCCCTTCTAGGATTCCAAAGGAAGCAATGGGTCTATGACCTTAAGTTTTTTCTAAGTATCTACAAGTGAACTACTTTGATTAACTATCAGTAGTGTGTATGCTTGTGAATAATTTTTAGAAATAAATTTTTATTCAGATGATAATAAGAGGATTTTGCAAATTAACTTATTTCTCCAAATTTTTTTTTTCTTTATGAGAAATTGAGCAATACCTGAAAAGAAATATATCTGGAATATTTCCTAGACCTTTCAGAATAAAATAATGCCCAAGTGATTGTGACTCCCACCTAACTTTTTCTTTTATTAATAAGGGAGGGATTTGTCATGAATCTGGATCACATATAAAGCAGTATCTGTTACTGTCCAAAAGATACAGCCATTGAGGAAGGAATAAAGGTATTTAGTTTAATCATGTTGTTGTAGGCCTATAGACTAATGAAATCATGTCAGAGGTGGGAAAGGGTTAGGAGAAACCTGCCTGAAGATCTGGCTTTGGCAGTAGCCTGTCTACCCCTAACCACTCTCTTTCCCCACATTCAGTCCAGATCCTTCCCTCTATACTTGTCTCACATGCTAACCCTGATGCTGTGTCCAGTAGAGGAGCTCTCATTCTGTTCTGAGCAGACTCTCCCATATTTGGAATGTTTTTTCCACTAATATTCATTGAAAACTGGTAGTAGTCAAAAATAATAGCTACAATTAATTAGGTCCTTACTTACATGCATTATCTCATTTGATAACACTACGAGTGCTATTTTTATCCTATTTTACAGTTGAGGAAATTGGGTCTTGAGAGGTTAAATGAATTGTCCAAAGCCAGAACACAAGCTGGGGCCTAATTAAATGGATGTCAACCCCTGTGCATTTAACTCCCGTGGTACATGGTACAAGGCCATTGGTCATCCCAAGTCCATACTCCTCACTTCCACTACTGCTTACTTATTGCCGTTGCTTTCTGAAAGCCAGCCAAGATCAAAGCTCTGAAGAGGTTTTATCTTCTGGGGAAGACTTCTCTCTTATCAGCATCTTCACTGGGGACTCTCTTCTGAAGCTTCTTCGTTTGACTTCATGGCACATTTTATCATGGTATCTTGGTTTTCCTTCCCCTCTGACGTTTTTTGCCTTCTCCTTTTTGCTATCTGTTGGCATTCCCCTAGGCTTATCCTTAGCTCCCTTACCTCTGGTCAGTACATTTTGTTGCTTCTGGATTAAATTTACATAAGCACTGAAGACAGATCATTTCACATCCTATCTTCTAATATATTCGCTATCTTATTTGATAATACTCACTTCTGCTATAAAAACCTCAAACAAACAAGATGGATGAAATGCACAAGAAATGTTAAGTATAGATAGTAAGTCAGTAGCTTATGATATACAGGCAAAAACTCATGGCATATGTGGATAATGAGTAAACGAGTAGCCTATGAGACATAGGCAGAATAAATACAGAGTTAGTATCCTGCAACACATACTAACCAAAGGAATAGATCATGGAACAAATGAAAATGTTGCTTACAGACATAAAAGATGTGTAAGCCTAGTCATAATCATGCCCCACCCACAACTCCAGCAGAACTACTGATATTCCTTTCAAAGCTTTTAGTGTTTTATTTGAACTTCTGGTTTGCTACTTTTCCTGCCTTGTACACATCCTGTCTTCACATCTAGTCTGAAAGCTCCCAGAAGGCAGGCACACTGACCTATGCAAACTTCATTATGGGGAGCATTTGGCATCCAGAGCTGCTGCCTAATACAGCTGAATAGTTCACGGCATAAACCTGGGCGCCTCAGCTCAAAGTTAACTGCTTCTCTTTTATTGTCGTTTTCATAAAGCCATCCAACTGTGAAATCAAGAATTAGTGTTTACCAGTTCTCTCAATAGTAAAACATGTGTATCACCCAGGTAGAAAGCGCTTCTTTTCCTTTTACTGAAAATAAACAAAAAAAAATAAAAATAAAAATAATTTACACACATATGCTGATGCATTGCACATAAACCCTATTTTTAATGCACTGAGAGTAGTGTTACATAGAGGCAGGACATTAAAGCAGGTAAAGGCACTGACTCTCGAGTTCAATGCCAGGTTTTGAGACTTGGATTTTGTAACTGCCTATCACTGAAACCTTGAATAAGCTTATTTTTCACCTACCTTCCCCAGTGTCCCTATCTATGAATGTTGGGAAAATAGAAATGGTACCTAGTGTATAGGGCTATTGTATGGAATAAATGAGCTAAAGCAGGCGAAAAGTGCTTAGAACAGTGCCTGGCAAGTGGTAAGCTGTCACTACATCTTGGCTTTTATTATAAGAGCTACACACCCTACAAAGCCATTTTAAACAGACTTCTTTCTCTATACTGTGAATAACCTTCCAGCCAAAACTGTTTGCCTTTCAAAACCAGATTCCAGTCTCACATCCTCCCTAGATAAGTGACTACATGCGCACTCATTATCAAGGCCAAGAAAAGCTGCAAATAATGCTGACGGTCATTAACTCTAATAATACTCCTTTTATGTTTGCTTTGTCCTGTCGAGTTTATGAACCATTTTCACATTCACCGCATCATTGGATTTTCACAACACATCTGTAACAAAAGCAGCCAGCTATTATTTCTCATTTTTGAAAGACAAGAAAACTAAAGCACAAAGGGGTTAAAATGGCTTGCCTTTGGTTACCTGGAGGATGACCATGAGCTCAGAGCATTGTAACTTCTGACCGTGGACCTTCTTTCTGCCCAGCACTGGTTGAGTAGGCTCTACTGACAGGTCTTAAGAGCAAAAATAGCTTCAAGCCTATAGTCCCTGACTCTCCCCAACACTCTTTTTCTGTCCTTTTTAAAAGAATAAGAAGTACCTTATTGTTTATTTTCCTCAAGGATTTTGCTACTAAGATCCTCCTTCCTTCAAGATGATCTTCAAGTTCTGAGAAAACAGAAAATAGAGCCCACGCAGGGCTTCCAGGGCAGAACTAGTGGTAAAGAACCTGTCTGCCAAGCAGGAGACATAAGAGACGTGGGTTTGATCCCTGGGTAGGGAAGATCTCCTGGAGGAGCGCACAGCAACCCACTCCAGTATTCTTGCCTGGAGAATCCCATAGACAGAGGAGCCTGGTGGGCTATGGTCCATAGGATTGCAAAAAGTCAGACGCAACTGAAGCAACTTATCACAGCACACACAGAGACCCCTCACAAAAACTGATGTTTTCCTCATTCATACGGTGCTGCATTTAAGCCTAGTGGCTGCATAACAGAGGAGTTCAAGCAGCACTGATTCAGAGATGCATTGTCTGGGCGTAATTCGTCTTTACCAGTTACCAGTTTCATGACCTTAAGAAAGTTACTTAATTTCCCCCTGCCTCAGTTGCCCCATCTATAAAATGGGGAGAACATATTACCTTCCTCATAGGGTTCTTGTGATGATTGTAAGAAATAATATGTGTAAATTACTCAAAAGAGCACCTGACAAAATAGATGTGTGCTCCTGTTGTTATTGGAGAAGGCAATGGCACCGCACTCCAGCACTCTTGCCTGGAAAATTCCATGGACAGAGGAGCCTGGTAGGCTGCAGTCCATGAGGTCGCTAGGAGGCGGACACGACTCAGCGACTTCCCTTTCACTTTTCACTTTCATGCATTGGAGAAGGAAATGGCAACCCACTCCAGTATTCTTGCCTGGAGGATCCCAGAGATGGCGGAGCCTGGTGGGCTGCTGTCTGTGGGGTCGCACAGACTGAAGCACAGACACGACTGAAGCAACTTAGCATACCTGTTGTTATTATGTGTGAGAAGAGTCTTTAATTTGTTCTCTTTTGACTGGTTTTGCTCCAGCTGCCTGCTGCAAGAACTGTCGCTGTGTGAACCAAAATGACCGGATCGTGTAAATCCTCAAATGCTAAACCGATGCCCTGCATTGCATTTCTCACGTCAGATCTTTGATTGTCCCAGAGCTACTCTCCCTTGCACACCTTGAATTAAAATATCCACGGTCTTACATTGCCCCCAAACCTATCTCAAAGAGTCTATTTCCTGACTTTTACCCTAGTCACCATGATCCCCCTCCAGTTTTGCCTAAGGAATGTGTTGCTATGGCAACACTCACCACCCACAGTCAACAGTCAAATTTCATTTCTCAGACATAGCTATTAAAAAATAAATGGTCCATGTAACATTCTTTGTGTTTGTTTCCCTGTTCATTTGTGAAATCTCCTACCTGTTCGAGGCATTCACAAATGTAATAAAATACCCTTTCTAAACATTTGGGCAATTATTTGTTAATTCAACAAAGGCGCTATTCAGATTCTCAATGTTTTATAAATAGCTTTCCATCAACATGAAGTTTAAAAAAAAAGTCACAGTCATAAGCTACTTCAGTCCTAGATTTTGCTTAGTCAAACTGCGTCTTATTTTGTAATAAGAACATGAAATGAATTGTTACATATTATCTGCTAAAAAGAATTCTGTCTCTTTAATTTTTAGAACCCAAAGTAAAAATGACTTATTTAACTGAGTCAGAAACAAGAAGAGGGGTGTAGGATTTCTCCCTCTCTTCAGTGGCCTCCCCACCAAATTCACTTTTATTTCCCCAATGGAGGACAAACTAATAACCCATGGTATGTGTACAAGCCATGGCGAACATCACACATTTCTAGGATACTTTTCCTGGTGTGTGGCCGGGTAAAACCCAATCCAGCCCCCAACTGTGGGATGTCATGTGTCAATAGCAACCATATTTAACTCATTTCCATGCCTGACTCTCCAGCCTTCTCTTGGTGAGTCCTTAAAAAGTGATGCCTGCAGTTGAGTCTCTTGCTGTGGAGCCCTGGGAATGGAGGTAAGGAGGAAGCTTTACCCTATCAATGCCAATCTCTCCACTCTGTTGGCAGATAGAACAGCAGATGAATAAGCAGAAGCCCACCCCTACCCTTCCCTTTATTCTCCCACTTTCCCATCTCACCACCTGCTCCAATTCTCTTCTCCTATCTCTGATGATACTCCACACTGGTGATGGTTAATCATAACCAGAACAGCATTGGATAAGAATACATATGGATATGCTATCACTTGAGGTTTAAGGAAAGAATATAGTTCAGAAAGTTTTAGGACAATGGTCTTATAAGAACTTTTTAGAATAAAACTCTCAGGAATTTTGATCACAAGCCATTAAAAATCAGTGTCTATAACAGGAGGTTTTCATCTCTCTAAACTGGGAGGCCCTTTTTGTATTTTAACTTTACTGGGAAATCTCAGTTAACTCACTTAAAACATTAAAAACTCTTGTATAGATGTGGACAAGGGAAACAAGGATAACTGGCAGGAGCATATAAACTAGAAAGCACTTGAAAACTCTGCCTTATAAGATTATAAATGTGGTATGTAATAATGAATGTGACGATTTTGCCTAATTCTGTGTTAAGAGATGTACTCTGAATTTTAAAGGAAGATGCACTTCCTTATTTCAGAGAAAATGACTTAGGGATTTGTCCAAAAATTCTAAATATCAGACAAATCCTTCCTACCATACTGACATTTTCTATTAAAAGTGAGTAAATACTACCACCAAAAATCAATGAAGTAATTCCTTTTGAAGAAGCAGTGTGGGTAGGTGGTAGAGAGACGGTGGGTATATATCAGAAAAACAGACATCACAACAGACAGCAGCTGGCCAAGGTAGGCCACTACACGGTATAAGGTGATTCCCCATTGTGGCAAGTCCAGCTTTCCGGTAACAGGGGTTAGTGGGTGGTTCCACTCTAACTGGGAAAGAATGAAAAGATTTCTCTTGTTGAAAGTTGTTCCGAGTAGATTTTTTAAATACTAGATTAATATAATTTTTGACCTGTCATAACAATTGCTTTTTCTTATATCTAGGCATTTACTTTCTGGAAATTGTCATTTTAAGCAAGTTAAAAAGCAGTTAGATAAGATTTAGGGATTTCCCTGGTGGCTTAGTGGTTAGGATTCCATACTTTCACTGCTGTGGCCCAGGTTCAACCCCTGGTTGGTAACGGAGATCTTGCAAGTCATGCAGTGTGGCCAAAAAGAAAGAAGAAAAGAGAGAGAGAAGATTTAAACACAATGTAAAGAAAAAATATTTCCTCCTTATCTTTGGGATGGGAAGAAAGTGAAGCAATTTCCTGAGAAGAGGTGGTGTATCTAAAATCAAAGGGAATTTCCTAATGGCAAAATTCAAACTAAACCAAATTTTAACTAAAGAGCATCTTGATTGTTATCTTAATGAATCTCAGGTGGAGATAGTCGTTGTCAAATTCAGCAGTTTCTAGTATTTGGCTTTTTTCACTGAAGACTTCAGAATATTTGAAATTAATAGAAGGTATTAGTACAGTATACCCCTGATGATGATTCAAGATTCAGAGTTAAATTCACCAGAAGCTCTGCAGGCATGGGGTTAGGCCCCCAGAGTGTGTTAGTAGAAAGAAGAAACAAAGCAATTCTCTCCCTCAGTATGTCAACGGAGGATTCATTTTCCAAGTTCTTGTGTCCAGTACTAATAAGAAGGAACTCCACTTGAATTCCTTTGAGAACGTACACAGTTTAAATCTGGTATCATGTTTAACTTGTCTGCTTTATACTTTAGAGAACTAAAAGATTTATACCTTGAAGCTATTTTTTGCCCAAATGCTTTGAAAGGAGAGCACATTAGTGCATTGAACTCTGTGAGCAGTGTCTGATGTAATGAATGGATGATTTAACATGGGATTAACACTCTTCTCACAAAAATACCTCCGGTGTATACAGACCAAGGTCTCAAAACAAAGGCAGCTAGCCCCCGAAGGCAACCAGAATTCTGATTGGTTAGATAAAGCCAGTGTTTATTATTTTAATTATGAAAAGGCAAATCATGGTTCTTATCAGCCTCCAGCGATAAAACAGGACCCATGGGCTTCCTTTATTAGTTGTTGATATTAATTGGACAACCTGCTTACTGCTATTCTAGTTGCTCTGGAGGGTCTACATGCAGTCCAAAGTATCAAATTAATGACCATGAAATGCAGTTGAAAAACTACAACTATCACACAGGAAACAATAGCAAATAATACGGGGTGGTATATTCACACAACAAAGGCTCCTGCTTCTGTTAGAGAGAAATGAGAAGCCACATAGATTTTTTTAAGCTGGGAGAAGGAGTGGGGAAAAGAGGGTACCTAAGTGGATCTGTGCTTTGTGATAACCTTGGAGGAAGTGTGGAAGTCAGAGTGTGCTCAGGTTGGAGCGGGTAGGGGTGAGTAACAGGAGTAGAGAGACCAGGTTCGGACGCTAAGAATCTAGTTGATATAGAACAGAGGTAGTGGGAACAGAAAGAGCACAAAGGATACGTTCAAGAGACGGGTCTAATGTGGGAGCTATAGGAAGGAGTAATCAATTGGTCATGGAAGAAAGAAAGAGGAGAGTTCAGGGACATCTGTGGTTTCTCCTTTGGACAAGGATCTTAACCTGAAATAGACAGTTATGGGAATTTTGGCATGAAGTCTAAATGCAGGACAGTTTTGATGTTAGAAAACTCAGAAGCAGACTCATAGACTTAGAGAATGAATGTACAGTTATCAAGAGAGAAGAATTGTGGAGCGGTATAGATTGAGCATTTGGGATTGACATGTATACACTGCCATATTTAAAATAAAATGCTTTCCATGGGAGGAAAAAAAAACCCCTCAGGCAAATACTGTGGCTGTAGGGCAGACGTCTAACAGAACTCAAGGCTCCATTGACTACAGGGATACGCATATAAAACTGATGCCTGTGCTGTCTACTGTGTTCTCAGCACTCAATACCCCTGAAAAGGAAGCTCTACTATTCACTTTAAAAAGCTGGCTTGAAATTCAGCATTCAAAAAACTAAGATCATGACATCCAGTCCCATCACTTCATGGCAAATAGATGAGGAAACAATGGAAACAGTGACAGACTTTATTTCTTGGGCTCCAAAATCACTGCAGATGGTGACCGCAGCCATGAAATTCAAAGACCTTGGAAGAAAAGCTATGACTAACCTAGACAGCATATTAAAGAGCAGAGACATATTTTGATGACAATGGTCCATTTAATCAAAGCTATGGTTTTTCTAACAGAAGCAGAAGATATTAAGAACAGATGGCAAGAATACACAGAAGAACTGTACAAAAAAGATCTTCATGACCCAGATAATCACGATGGTATGATCACTGACCTAGAGCCAGACATCCTGGAATGTGAAGTCAAGTGGAGCTTAGAAAACATCACTACGAACAAAGCTAGTGGAGGTGATGGAATTCCAGTTGAGCTATTCCAAATCCTGAAAGATGATGCCGTGAAAGTGTTGCACTCAATATGCCAGCAAATTTGGAAAACTCAGCAGTGGCCACAGGACTGGAAAAGGTCAGTTTTCATTCCAATCCCAAAGAAAGGCAATGCCAAAGAACGCTCAAACTACCACACAATTGGACTCATCTCACACGCTAGTAAAGTAATGCTCAAAATTCTCCAAGCCAGGCTTGAGCAATATGTGAACTGTGAACATCCTGATGTTCAAGCTGGTTTTAGAAAAGGCAGAGGAACCAGAGATCAAATTGCCAACATCCACTGGATCATCGAAAAAGCAAGAGAGTTCCAGAAAAACATCTATTTCTGCTTTATTGACTATGCCAAAGCCTTTGACTGTGTGGATCACAAAAAAACTGTGCAAAATTCTGAAAGAGATGGGAATACCAGACCGCCTGATCTGCCTCTTGAGAAATTTGTATGCAGGTCAGGAAGCAACAGTTAGAAATGCACATGGAACAACAGACTGGTTCCAAATAGGAAAAGGACTACGTCACCATGTTTATTTAACTTCTATGCAGAGTACATCATGAGAAACGCTGGGCTGGAAGAAACAGAAGCTGGAATCAAGATTGCCGGGAGAAATATCAATCACCTCAGATATGCAGATGGCACCACCCTTATGGCAGAAAGTGAAGAGGAACTCAAAAGCCTCTTGATGAAGGTGAAAGTGGAGAGTGAAAAAGTTGGCTTAAAGCTCAACATTCAGAAAACGAAGATTATGGCATCCGGTTCCATCACTTCATGGGAAATAGATGGGGAAACAGTGGAAACAGTGTCAGACTTTATTTTTCTGGGCTCCAAAATCACTGCAGATGGTGATTGCAGCCATGAAATTAAAAGATGCTTACTCCTTGGAAGGAAAGTTATGACCAACCTAGATAGCATATTCAAAAGCAGAGACATTACTTTGCCAACAAAGGTTCGTCTAATCAAGGCTATGGTTTTTCCTGTGGTCATGTATGGATGTGAGAGTTGGACTGTGAAGAAAGCTGAGCGCCGAAGAATTGATGCTTTTGAACTGTGGTGTTGGAGAAGACTCTTGAGAGTCCCTTGGACTGCAAGGAGATCCAACCAGTCCATTCTGAAGGAGATCAGCCCTGGGATTTCTTTGGAAGGAATGATGCTCTAGCTGAAACTCCAGTACTTTGGCCACCTGATGTGAAGAGTTGACTCATTGGAAAAGACTCTGATGCTGGGAGGGATTGGGGGCAAGAGGAGAAGGGGACGACAGAGGATGAGATGGCTGGATGGCATCACTGACTCGATGGACATAAGTCTGAGTGAACTCCAGGAGTTGATGATGGACAGGGAGGCCTGGCGTGCTGCGATTCATGGGGTTGCAAAGATTTGGACATGACTGAGTGACTGATCTGATCTGATCTGATGGTTTTTCCAGTAGTCAGGTATGGATGTGAGAGTTCGACCATAAAGAAAGCTGAGCACCGAAGGATTGATACTTTTGAACTGTGGTGCTGGAGAAGACTCTTGAGAGTCCCTTGAACTGCAAGGAGATGCAACCAGTGGAAGGATTGATGCTGAGCTGAAGCTCCAATACTTTGGCCACCTGATGCGGAGAACTAACTCACTGGAAAAGACCCTGATGCTGGGAAAGATTGAAGGCAGGAGGAGAAGGGGACAACAGAGGATGAGATGGTTGGATGGTATCATCAACGCAATGGAAATGAGTTTGAGCAAGCTCCAGGAGTTGGTGATGAACAGGGAAGCCTGGCATGCTGTAGTCCTTGGGGTCACAAAGTGTAGGACATGACTGAGCAACTAAACTGAATGTTCACTTGGGGGTTCACAGACTTGATGCTCAGCTACCATTCTCCTTCACTCCTCTAGTAGAATTGGATCCTGTTTCTACTCCACCTGCCTACCCTTTGTCCTCAGTCCATCCTTGCCCCTCCAGGATCAGTGGGTCAAGCATGTGGTCTCTGAAATCTTCCTTTACAGCCAGTCCATCCTAAAGGAGATCAGTCCTGGGTGTTCTTGGAAGGACTGATGCTGAAGCTGAAACTCGAATACTTTGGCCACCTCACGCGAAGAGTTGACTCATTGGAAAAGACTATGATGCTGGGAGGGATTAGGGGCAGGAGGAGAAGGGGACGACAGAGGATGAGATGGCTGGATGGCGTCACTAACTCGATGGACATGGGTTTGAGTGAACTCCTGGAGTTGGTGATTGACAGGGAGGCCTGGCGTGCTTCGATTCATGGGGTCGCAAAGAGTCAGAGTGACTGAACTGAACTGAATTGCTTTTCTTCATAGCACTTATCACACTTTGTAACTATATGTTAATTTTCTTATTGTCTTTCATGAGATCATAAATTCCTTTAAAGTGAAGACACGTTTCTATTTTATTTATCACTAGATTTTCAATACAGGGTTCAGTGTCAAGGATGTGGGAGATGCTCAATAAATATACACTGAATGAATGAATGATGAGTTCTCCATTTCAGTTCCACTGCCTTTGATGCTCTGTGTACCTCATGGATGCTCTTTCCATGAGCAGAATTCCGGTAGTCAATGGTATGTGATTGGAGAAAGTGAAAAATAAAAGCATGATGGAAAAATATAAGTGGATTTAATGTCTCACCAGAGAAAGGAGATGAACAAGGGAAATGTCAGTGACTCAGACCTGTGTGACTGAAAGCTTTCTCTCTGTCATCTCATGCTATCAGGGAGTGTTACATTACAGTCCAGGAAAAAAAAAAAGAAAAGCTCTATTTTGGTTGGTGTTGTACTCAAATTCAAGTTACAACAGGCTGAATTATATGGTAATTCTATTTTTAATTTTTCAAGGAACCGCCATACTGTTTTCCATAGCAGCTTCACCATTCTGTATTACCACTAATAGCCGACAACTGTGTGAATATAATTAAGATTACTGAGCTGTATGCTTAAAAATACTTAAGATGGTAAATCTTATGTTATGTCTTTTACCACTTTTTTAAAAAATGTGAGGTATCATTGGGTGCCTACAGGGTGTTGCTACTGCAAGGAGATCAAACCAGTCAATCCTAAAGGAGATCAGTCCTGAGTATTCATTGGAAGGACTGATGCTAAAGCTGAATCTCAAATACTTTGGCCACCTGATGCAAAGAACTGACTCATTAGAAAAGACCCTGATGCTGGGAAAGACTGAAGGCATGAGGAGAAGGGGACGACACAGGATGAGATGGTTGGATGGCATCACCAACTCAATGGACTTGAGTTTGAGCGAGCTCCAGGAGTTGGTGATGAACAGGGAAGCCTGGTGTGCTGCACTCCATGGGGTCACAAAGAGTCAGACATGATTGAGGGACTGAACTGAACAGGGTGCTGCTAAGCATCTCAGCTGACAGATGCCTTGAATGATACTGGAACCTGTAAACCCCAGTGTTTCAGTGGAGAGCCTCAGGGGGAGAAGATGGAGTGTTTAATAATAAAACCCATTCTAACCTTATCACTACTCTGAGTTTTCATCCAGATGAATTAAGTATTCTCATTGTTCATAAAAAGCCTGAATATCAGTTTTAAATTGACTATGAAGTAGTAAGAAAAAAATATTAGGAAATTTAATATATTTTATTTGGCCTTCTTTCTCGCACTTAATATTTTGTTTTCATTAAGCCACCCCAAGCTGAATTTAAGATAATTTTATCTTCTTTCATCATGTGATTGTCCTATAAAGCCTCCTGTGATCCAATTCTTAATATTGATGGGATGTCAGTAATTCAAAAATATCCAAAGGATATTGGTCTCTAACACTGCCCTCATATTTCTGTGCTCTTTTAAAAGAATCCAGAGTATTCTCTTGAGCAGTTTCAAAAGGTGAAGAGAACAAATTTCCTGAACATAAACATAGGCTCAACAATAAGAATTTTATATGTATTCCCTGTTGACATATATATATATATATATTACAAATAAAATATATATATTTTATAGATAAAATATTTTGTGTGTATATATATATAATCTCTCAGATGGAGAAGATTTGGAGAAGGAAGAATCTATTCCAGGCTGAGAATGAACAAAGGTAAATGTGTATTCCAAGAGAGAGGCTGGGAAATTGAATTCTTATCCCTTATCTTTAAAGAGGGATAAGGCAGAGCTAATACTCCACAGCAGGAAGAGAGAGCCAGAGAAAGGCCAGGGGAGCTGCCCTCTCCCCTGTTGAACTGGGGCTCCCAGGTGTAGCAGAGTCATTGTGTGTCTGTTGCCGAGCCTTTTCCGAATGCTCTCAGTACAGAGAATGGAAGAAGGTTTCCTGCTCTGCTGGCGAAGCCTTCTTTGTGCTGAAACCCCACTCTCTCCACAGTCCAGATGTTCACAAAGGAGGTTCAGGAATGAGTGAGGAGGAATTTCTACAACCTTTTCCCTGATGGCGAGTATCTCTGCTGGTTTTCCAAGCCACTGGGCAGAAGACCCAAAGCCCGTAAGAGGCTTACTGCAGCCTTCCTCCAAGTCTCCCTGTCCTGGTCCTGAAGGCACATTCAGATACTAACCCAAGAATGTTGCAGTCATTCAAGACTACCCAGCTTGTAATGGACAATACACTTCTAAATCCCTGCCTGACTCTCCACTTTCATCTCCTGCAATTCAGGGTGACCCTGCTAAATCAAAGACCAAGAAAACTGTAATCCTCAAGAGGATTCCCCAGTGAGATTTTCCAATTAACACCTATCCAGTCACACAGAATGAATGAGGAAGGGTTATTATTAAGCAATGACATGTTCACAAATACACTTAAAATTGTGAATTCCTATGATAAATACGAGGTATTGAAAGTAGGTTGGTACAAAGTATTCTAATCTTCCAATAACTGTAAAGCCAAATCTACAGCAAGGCACAAAATTCACACTAAATTCACAAAAGGTATAATTTAGCAAAAATATAGTAACCATGATCTTCAGTATTTCGTAGATGTGTGTGGCTGTAACTAGAGTGTAGCAAGCAGTGCTTTTCCTAGTCTCCCCACTATAATAAATCATGCCATATTACGTGAATGGAGGACAAAACAAAGAGGTGAAGTACCAAAAAATATATGGCATCCAATTTTATTGAATACATTTGCCGAAATCACTGCTATTTTAAAACAAAAATTCTTGATGCTAAATCTGAAAGTCAAAAATCTTCTGAAGGTAATGGATCTGAAATGTCTTATAATGGTAAGAATAAATCACATTTCTGGAATAGTCAAGCCAATATAGAATCTGTTGTGCAGGGGTGTGTGAATTTCTCAGGTACACAGCCCCTAAAATAGACCAGATAGGAAGTCTGGCTAATAATAATTTCAGGGTCCCTGCCTCTACAAGGTAAATGCTAAGGTAACTGCTGATTATCCCTAGTACTTACAAAGTGATAACAGATAAGCCTAATGGGATTTGAATTTAAGTAGCTGTGATTTTTTTCCCCCCTCCCTCTTCCAGCTCTGTGAAGTGAAAATTCCATAGGCACACTTTCAGACTTAAGGCATGCCCTGATGACAAAGCACACTTACCATACAAATCCTACCAGGCCAGATCAGAGTATGAGACTAGCGCTGGAACAGGCACCACAATAAGCTGTCTAGAGACCTAAAGAGAAATGCCACCCACTTTGTTACAACAAGAATTTCTTAAAACAGGAAGAGTAGTACTTCCAATCGCTTTGTTAGGAGACACACTAGCCAATGGGCCTAGAACTGCTGGCCTCATGGAATAATGATCTGATTCATGACAAAAAGCTAGAAAATTCCATGTGTTCACTTATTAATACAGAGCATCTTTGCTACCTCACCTGCACTTTATGTGTGTGTCTACACACATGCACACTATGTGTGAGTGTTATTTCTTGAATGCCTACCATAGACCAGCTACATTACTAGGGACCTGGGATAAATGCTGAAGAAGAGAGACTGTACAATTGCTGCCCCCAGGGAAATTCAGTCTAGTGGAGCAGTGTTTCTCAAACTTTTAACATGCATACACATCATCTGGGGATCTTGTTAATGTACAAATTCTAGTTCCTTGTGTCTGGGGTGGTGCTGATTCTGTGTTTCCAAGGCAGGAGACACAAGTGTTACCAGTTCGATCCCTGGGTTGGAAAGATCCTCTGGAATTGGAAATGGCAACCCCCTCCAGTATACTTGCTGGGGAAATCCCATGGACAAAGAAGACTGGTGGGCTCCAGTCGATGGGATAGCAAATAGTGACACGACTGAACACACACTACTCCCTTTTAATGCCAGTGTTCTTGGCATTTGAGTAGTAAGGTACTGGAGGACATAGACATCGTTTCCCACAATTATAGAAGGGAAAAGTACAAGCATCCATGAGATCAAATAGAGTGGGGAACCTTGTATATACTTCAGGGTTTAGTGAGGAGTTTAAGCCACGGGAGTTTAGAGTTTAAACTCATGGTTAAGACACAGGAGTTTAGAATGTGGCAGACTGAGTTATTGAGACCAACTGTAGTGAGTGCTACATACACCTTTGGTGTCTTTATGCCTGAAGGTATTTTACTCTACATCAGAGTGTGCAGGACCTGGTTCAGGGATTGTTGGGAGTGCCTAAGGCCAAATACCCTGGAGCTACTTGCTTGAAGCTAGTTGGTGCAGCTTCACCACACAAGTGGGACACACTTGGGTTTCATAGATCTCAGATGGTTCCCTCCAATATTGGTCCCTAGTTTCCACAGTCATAACTCATTAACTTCCCTGTCTCATTTTTTGCCAGTGACTTCTGCCTCACCTCCAAATAAATTACTGTGAAGAGCTCCAAAATCCTTGTCTCGGTGTTTGTTTTTGAAAGTGAAAAGTCAAAGTGAAGTCGCTCAGCTAGACTCTTTGCAACCCCATGGACTGTAGCCTACCAGGCTCCTCCCTTCATTGGATTTTCCAAGCAAGAGTACTGGAGTGGGTTGCCATTTCCTTCTCCAAGGGATCTTCCTGACCCAGGGATTGAACCCGGGTCTCCTGCATTCCAGGCAGACGCTTTAACCTCTGAGCCACGGGGAACTTGAATTAAGAAATCATCCCTTTCAAAGAAGACAACAGTGATGAAATATACACGCACTCATGTTTGTCTATATGTGTACACACACACACACACACGCACACACACACACACACACACACAACCAGGTTGAACTCTAAGGGGTTAGAAAGAACATGGAAACCTAAGTGAGCTCTGAGACGGCCTGCTTTTGACCTTGGACATTTGCCACCAATCCTGGTGATCTTGAACTTTCATAGCTTTACAAGGAGAGAAGAACAAATGTCCAAACTCACTCCCACCCAAGGAAACCTCCTACCAATCAGCTGAGCTACATCCTCAATGTCAGAATAAACCAGAAATAAACCTCTCCTAAGGTCAGAGAACTGCAGGAGAAGTTACCTTGGGATTGAACAGAGGAGAGAGGAAATATCTTAACGAAGTTGTAACCAGAAGCTGGTCCCATTCCCTGACTGGGATGGTGGCTTCTTGTTTATCATAAAACTGTCCATAAGTATTTTAGGTACTTCTTATGTACATTTTATCCCACAATTTTCAATGATGTAATTTTAAAAAATCTAACAGACAGGAGAGGAATGAGGTCAATAAAGGGAAATCATGTAAGAATTATGAGATGTTTTGGAGGAACAGAGAACAGGCTAGTGTGGCTGGAGTACAATGAGCAAGGGGGAGAATGGTGGTGGATTCAGTCATATATTCATTTACTCATCTGTGACAGGTATGGAGCTTGTGTTGAATGAGAGACAGGCAAGAACAATCAAATAAATGAACAAGATAATTCCTATGAAGAAAACAAAATAGGTTGGTATCATAGAAAGGCTGGGGCTAGACAGTTAACTTGGTGGGAAAATGGAGATTGGGTTGCCTTGAAAGGTCTCACTTAGATGGTGGCAGAGAGACCAGAGACCAGAGAGACAAGAGGCTAACCTAGAAAGAGAAAGGTCTCAATAAGGATTGGAGCTTTATTTTATTTTAGGAGCAACAGAGGTATACACAGAAGAGAGACAATCAGACTAAGGCTCTTAAAGGTCATACAGATGAGTCTGAAGAATTCATATGGGGTTCAGAATAATGCAGGCAGAACGGCAAGAAGATATTTGATAGGGGTGGACTAGAATGATCATGAGTGAAAGTGAAGTCGCTGAGTCGTGTCCAGCACTTTGCAACCCCATGGACTGTAGCCTACCAGGCTTCTCCATCCATGGGATTTTCCAGGCAAGAATACTGGTATGGGTTACCATTTCCTTCTCCAGGAGATCTTCCCGACCCAGGGAAGATCAATCCCAACCCGGGTCTCCCACATTGTAGGCAGATGCTTTACCATCTGAGCCACCAGGGATCGTAGTGAGACATAAAACTAGATCATTCAAAGTATCAGATCAGATCAGTCGCTCAGTCGTGTCCGACTCTGAGACCCCATGAATCGTAGCACGCCAGGCCTCCCTGTCCATCACCACCTCCCGGAGTTCACTCAGACTCATGTCCATTGAGTCAGTGATGCCATCCAGCCATCTCATCCTCTGTCATCCCCTTCTCCTCCTGCCCCCAATCCCTCCCAGCATCAGAGTCTTTTCCAATGAGTCAACTCTTCACATCAGGTGGCCAAAGTACTGGAGTTTCAGCTTTAGCATCATTCCTTCCAAAGAAATCCCAGGGCTGATCTCCTTCAGAATGGACTGGTTGGATCTCCTT
>NW_011494613.1:4118361-4122851 GCF_000754665.1 Bison bison bison | reverse complement strand
TCTCAAGAGTCTTCTCCAACACCACAGTTCAAAAGCATCAATTCTTTGGCGCTCAGCCTTCTTCACAGTCCAACTCTCACATCCATACATGACCACAGGAAAAACCATAGCCTTGACTAGATGAACCTTTGTTGGCAAAGTAATGTCTCTGCTTTTGAATATGCTTTCTAGGTTGGTCATAACTTTCCTTCCAAAGAGTAAATGTCTTTTAATTTCACAGCTGCAGTCACCATCTGCAGTAATTTTGGAGCCCAAAAAAATAAAGGCTGACACTGTTTCCACCTTTTCCCCATCTATTTCCCATGAAGTGATGGGACCAGATGCCATGATCTTCGTTTTCTGAATGTTGAGCTTTAAGCCAACTTTTTCACTCTCCACTTTCACCTTCATCAAGAGGCTTTTTAGTTCCTCTTCACTTTCTGCCATAAGGGTGGTGTCATCTGCATATCTGAGGTGATTGATATTTCTCCCAGCAATCTTGATTCCAGCTTGTGTTTCTTCCAGTCCAGCATTTCTCATGATGTACTCTGCATATAAGTTAAATAAACAGGGTGTCAATATACAGCCTTGACGTACTCCTTTTCCTATTCGGAACCAGTCTGTTGTTCCATGTCCAGTTCTAACTGTTGCTTCCTGACCTGCATACAAATTTCTCAAGAGGCAGATCAGGTGGTCTGGTATTCCCATCTCTTTCAGAATTTTCCACAGTTTATTGTGATCCACACAGTATACTGTAGACTTAGAATATTCCTTACACTTAACCTCTGGTACAGATGCTTTCCCCTGAAGGAAATCACTAATCATGGAGTCCTAGCATTTTGGCTCTAATGATTGAGCAGATGACTGGCATATTACTGAAGCTGAATCAATCAGAATCTTTTCCTGGGATTTTACTAATGGAGCTAGAGGAGAAGGCTCACCTTTAGTAGAATGTTACAAGGGTATATTGTGAGAACTGCCAGATTTTGGTTCAGGTCTTTTGAATAAACACAGAAGGAAGCAGGAGAAGATGCAGCCATGAAGAGGGAAGAGAAAGGGAGAGAGATTAAGACAAAGCCTAGTGTGATTGAATCTCCTGGCTGCTGTGGTTTTGGCAGTATTCCATTCGACTATTGGAACTACTCCAGGATTTTCCCAGTTACAAATCATATAATTCCTTTTAGCATTAAGCTAATTTGAGTTGGATTTCTGTCAATTACAATAAAATAAAATAAAAACACACAACCCATATAAGAGGTGAGGAAGGTGATGGTGAGCATCTTAAAGGATAGATGTACCATTTACTGAAATGATGAAGGCAAATTGAGAACCTGGCTCAGGGTGTAAGAACCAAAGTTATGTTTGCTGCTGCTGCTAAGTCGCTTCAGTCGTGTTCAACTCTGTGCAACCCCATAGACGGCAGCCCATCAGGCTTCCCGTCCCTGGGATTCTCCAGGCAAGAACACTGGAGTGGGTTGCCATTTCCTTCTCCAATGCATGAAAGTGAAAAGTGAAAGGGAAGTCGCTCAGTCGTGTCCGATTCTTAGCGACCCCATGGACTGCAGCCTACCAGGCTCCTCGTCCATGGGATTTTCCAAGCAAGAGTACTGGAGTCAGGTACCATTGCCTTCTCCGAAAGTTATGTTTAGGAAATGGGAATCTGAAATACAAAATGACATAGCGAATACTAAGTACATGGTGGATATATAAATTTAGAGCTTATCCGAGAAAGCAGTGTGGATATATTTGGGCATCATTGGCATACAGATGATATCCCAAATCATAGGATGATATGAGATGAGATTACATGAAAGAGAGTATCCAGAGGAAAGAGAAAAGGGCCCAGTAGGACCTGATCAGATAGATGCAAATCTTTAAGAAAAAGGTTTGTGATTCACATACCATCCCCCTGCTTCCATACAACTGTAATTCGTTTGTTTGCTGGATGTTATTAGCTAACCCTACAAGTTTCACCTTCATTGTGATCAGTTGGGAAAAAAAAAAAGGGCTGGGTAAGAGGGGGGTGTGTGTGTGTGTGTGTGTGTGTGTGTAACTTTAAAATAGTGAGACTGATTTTCAAGTGTAGCACATAAACTGGCTCTGTAGGCAATTTAAAAAAAATCTTAGATAAATATTTATACTCTAGAACTTGGTAGGCATTTGGATTATAACAAGGCTTTTGTGTGCATGAGTCATACCTCCATTATTTCTTGATTATAAACTTGGCAATGGGGACATGTACTAGTTCTGTAATGGCCACTAGAGAATAATTTTCTATATTACCTCCAGGGCACATGGAACATGATCAGCACTGCCTCTGTTTAGATAGCAGTTTGAACGAGGGAGCATAAAGTTTAACATCTTTTAAAATTTCTTGTTTCTGTAGTAAACCAAATGAGTACCTGTTATTGTGACCTACATTTCTGAAATGAGTGACTTTATATACATGTATGCAGATAACTTAATGACAATGTTACCTAAAAGAAGTCTTTACCTGTTAAGTGTATGTGAATTTGTTAGGTTAAGAGTCTGTATGATCTGTTGCATTAAGGGTCGTATCCTACATCTTGATTAGGCCATGTACACAATATGATTAGAAGCTGTGTTTTCAGAAAATAAAATTACCAAATTTTATCCTTCTTTAAGTACTATCATATATACTTGAGACTTAGAATTTAAAATTTACTCAGTTTGAAATATAAAGAAAATGATCGTTGATCATTTTTTTAAGGTTCAGTACACATTTTGTTAAGGTCCAATACACATTTTGTTATGGTTCAATACAGTTCTAAAAGGCAATGAATCTTTACAATTCTTGGTCTCTAGCTTTGATTAGCTTCTGAATGCCATGTTCTCCTAATGGAATGTTGTTTCCTTTTCAATTTCCTCTGAAGTATTTTTATATATCTTTGGTGAACTCTGAAATATGCTAAGACCCAGATGTTGTTTTCTTTCAACAGTAGCAGAATTTATTCAGTGGGATTGACAACTATATAAACTTATAACTTGAATGTGATTAGTGCAATTTTATTCTTCTCCATCATTGCTTCTGACATCCTAAAATTAATAATCAAATGAAAATATTGGGCTAAACTTATTCTTCTTATATATGGTCTCTAGTTCTTTGGATGGGGTGACCTTGTATAAATGAAAGAACAAATGAATATCATACATGATTCTAAATAATAATACAAGATTGTCTAAAAAAGAAACAGAAATATTTTGTTTACTATGCTTTTTCAGATTAATAATTAGCTTACATTTAGAAATGCGTTACCTTCAAAATAATGTGGGGATCAAAGGGAATATACTGACAATATTTCTTGAAAATATAACTAGCATCTTATTTTGTTTATACCTTACATTTTGGAATTCAGCTGCTCAGAGTCAGATTAATTATAATGTTTGGTTCATGTTATTCATCATTTGTCCAGATAAAGCCACTTTTCTTTATTTTATTAATTATGTAATTACTGATTTTTAATAATGGAATAACCACCTAAAAACCCACTATCCAAATCAAAAGCTAGGACTCTAACTACAGTCCACATCAAATACCATTTCTACTACCAGAATACTGATCAGATTAACTCATCTTGCTACTTGCAACTATATTTCATTCATTTTGATTGCTATATAATATTCATTGAGTAAATGTATCATAGATTATTTATCTGTCATCTGTTGCTGGACATTTGGATTAATTCTGTTTTTTTTTTAATATGAACAATGCTGCTATCAGCATCCTTTTATATGTTTTCTTGTACATGTGCAAGCTTCTCTTGAGTATTATATACCTGAGCATGAAAACTATACTGGGGTAAACAGTATCAGATCAGGTCAGATCAGTCGCTCAGTCATGTCCGACTCTTTGCGACCCCATGAATCGCAGCACACCAGGCCTCCCTGTCCATCACCAACTCCTGGAGTTCACTGAGACTCACGTCCATCGAGTTGGTGATGCCATCCAGCCATCTCATCCTCTGTCGTCCCCTTCTCCTCTTGCCCCCAATCCCTCTCAGCATCAGAGTCTTTTCCAATGAGTCAACTCTTTGCATCAGGTGGCCAAAGTATTGGAGTTTCAGCCTCAGCATCAGTCCTTCCAATGAACACCCAGGACTGGTTTCCTTTAGGATGGACTGGTTGGATCTCCTTGCAGTCCAAGGGACTCGAAAGAGTCTTCTCCAACACCACAGTTCAAAAGCATCAATTCTTCGGCGCTCAGCCTTCTTCACAGTCCAACTCTCACATCCATACATGACCACAGGAAAAACCATAGCCTTGACTAGATGAACCTTTGTTGGCAAAGTAATGTCTCTGCTTTTGAATATGCTGTCTAGGGTGGTCATAACCTTCCTTCCAAGGAGTAAGTGTCTTTTAATTTCATGGCTGCAGTCACCATCTGCAGTGATTTGGGAGCCCAGAAAAATAAAGGTTGACACTGTTTCCACTGTTTCCCCATCTATTTCCCATGAAGTGATGGGACCGGATGCCATGATCTTCGTTTTCCT
>NW_011494613.1:4091247-4118261 GCF_000754665.1 Bison bison bison | reverse complement strand
TGTTGAGCTTTAAGCCAACTTTTTCACTCTACTCTTTCACTTTCATCAAGAGGCTTTTGAGTTCCTCTTCACTTTCTGCCATAACGGTGGTGTCATCTGCATATCTGAGGTTACTGATATTTCTCCCAGCAATCTTGATTCCAGCTTGTGCTTCCTCCAGCCCAGCGTTTCTCATGATGTACTCTGCATAGAAGTTAAATAAGCAGGGTGACAATATACAGCCTTGATGCACTCCTTTTCCTATTTGGAAACAGTATATGAATGTTCAATTTTAGGAAAAAGTCGCAAGTTTTCCCAAAGTTGTTACTCTTATCTGTAATATATAAAAAAGGCTATAGATTTTCACTTCGTATTGTCAGCATTTCAAATATTTGGAATCCAGTGGAGGTAAAATGGTATCCTATTATGATGGTAATAGCATTATTTGAAAATAAAAAGTCTGGCAATAAGGTTTACTCTTTTTTTTTTTGGCTGTGCTGGGTCTTCATTGCTACTCTAGGGCTGTCTCTAGCTGCCCTGAGCAGGGGTCACTCTTCCTTGCGGCACTCAGGCTTCTCGTTGTCGTGGCTTCTCTTGTGGAGCATAGGCTCTAGGGCATAGGTGCTCAGTGGTTGTGGCTCTTAGGCTTATATGCCTAGCCGCATGTAGGATCTTCCCAGATCAAGGAAGATCATGTTCCCAGATCATGTTCCCTGCATTTGAAAGTGGATTCTTAACCACTGGACCACCAGGTAAGTCCTAAAGTTTACTTTTGAGGTGATCAAAAGGTTTTGGAACTGATAGAGGTGATGGTTGCATAACATTAGTGTTAGTGTTAGTCGCTCAGTCGTGCCTGACTCTTTGCGACCCCATGCATGGACTGCAGCCCACCAGGCTCCTCTGTCCATGAGATTTTCCAGGTAAGGATACTGGAGTGGGTTGCCATTTCCTTCTCCATGCATAACACTGAGAATGTACTAACTAATCACCTTAAATGTACACCTTCAGTTCAGTTCAGTTCAGTCGCTCAGTCATGTCCTACTCTTTGCGACCCCATGAATCACCTCCCTGTCCATCACCAACTCCCAGAGTTCACTCAAACTCATGTGCATAGAGTCAGTGATGCCATCCAGCCATCTCATCTTCTGTTGTCCCCTTCTCCTCCTGCCCCCAATCCCTCCCAGCATCAGGGTCTTTTCCATTGAGTCAACTCTTTGCATCAGGTGGCCAAAGTACTGGAGTTTCAGCTAGAGCATCATTCCTTCCAAAGAAATCCCAGGGCTGATCTCCTTCAGAAGGGACTGGTTGGATCTCCTTGCAGTCCAAGGGACTCTCAAGAGTCTTCTCCTACATCACAGTTCAAAAGCATTAATTCTTCGGCACTCAGCCTTCTTCACAGTCCAACTCTCACATCCATACATGACAACTGGAAAAACCATAGTCTTGACTAGACGGACCTTTGTTGGCAAAGTAATATCTCTGCTGTTTAATATGCTATCTAGGTTGGTCATAACTTTCCTTCCAAGGAGTAAGCATCTTTAAAATGGTTCATTTTATGTTATATGAATTTTACCTCCATTAAAAAAAATAAACCCACAGGTTCTGAGTTCATCCTTGCTCACTTGACCCCATACCAACTATCCATACATGATCTCTGGATTTCAGTTTTATTATCTGAAAAATGGATATATAAGTAACAGCAACCTCCAATGGCATTCATGAGCACTAAACCTGCAATTGCTAAGATAAATATTCAATCAAGTGAGCTGTTAATAAAAATCAATAATAAATTAAAAACATTAAAAATTAAAACATCCATTCATTTTTAGTTTTCTCAGGTATATTACACATTTCAAAATATGTTAGTGGTTATAGGTCAATTGTTGTTGTTCAGTTGCTAAGTCGTGTTTGCATGTTTGTGACCCCATGGACTGCGGCATGCCTTCCCTGTCCTTCACTGTCTCCCAGAGTTTGCTCAAACTCATGTCCATTGAGTCGGTGATGCCATCCAACCATTTCATCCTCCATCACCCCCTTCACCTCCTGCCCTCAATCTTTCCCAGCATCAGGGTATTCCCAGTGAGTCAGCTCTTTGCATCAGGTGGCCAAAGTATTGGAACTTCAGCTTCATCATCAGTCCTTCCAGTGAATATTCAGGGTTAATTTCCTTTATGATTGACTGGTTTGATCTCCTTGCTGCCCAAGGGACTCTCAAGAGTCTTCTCCAGCACACAATTCAAAAGCATCAATTCTTTGGCACTCAGTCTTCTTTACAGTCCAACTTTAACATAGGTCAATACAAAGTAATTCATTACATAATGATATGTCTTATTTTGACCTAATTTGTTTTTCTCACATCATCACAGCATGGCCAGGACTGTGATAGGCAGTCATTATGGCCACTATCTTCTCTTCTAATATCCCACCTCTCTAGGCAGAATGCCCATAGGGGAATCATGCATTTACTGTAAGTTTTTCAATCATTTGGTCTTTCTTACTTTGGAACCCTCACCACATCTCAAGTGATTTTTAAAATATCTAAGAAATTTCCACTGACTATTTAGATTTGTAGAAAGTTTTATTTTGTTAAAATATACAGTACCGCATAGACACGTTTACAAACATGCAGTCATTAGACTGCAAAGGTATAGAGATCTGGCCCAAGTAATTAGGTATTTTTAAAATCCATTCAGTTAGATTTCTAGATTTCCATGTTCCTTAACATACTTAATTTAAATGCAGAGTCATGTTTAAGGTGACTCTCAGGCATCTGAAATGAAAGACTATTGAACGTCCTTTAAATGGGGAAACAGCAAGGGTAGGAGAAAAATCCTGCTACAAGACTCCACAGTCAGCAAAAGCACCATAAGTGTGATGATGATTCTTGGTGTTTACTATCATTTGTTAAGATACAGTACGTAGAATTTCCAAAAGGAAGAGTGAGAGTAGTGATGAAAGTGAGATGGTGGTTGTTGTTCAGTGGCTGGGTCATGTCTAAAGTGAGGTAGAAGCACACCAGTGTGGTCCCGAGAGCTTCCTTCCTATTCCTCCTTACTAACCTGACAATCCAGGAACAGTGAGTTTTAGAGCCTGGTGTGTATTACCTGTGGAATCGGAACTTTCACTCTGATTATAGATACTTACAAGCATCAGGCATGGTGAAGAGTGCCTAGTTGAAACTATGTACTTCTGATAGAAACTTATTTGGTTGCTGTGGGCTAAGGCAGACAATTTTCTAAAATGATGCATTTTGTCTAAAGTGCTAACAAGAAAATCCTTTCATAGACAATGCCCTGTTTAACTTTCTTTATTCACCTTTAATTCTTCTCTGCTTCCAACTGAGTGGAAGTGTTTGTATTAAAACAAAACAGCCCTTGGAACTCTGAAGAAATGGACCCATCTCTTTTTAAGCTTTTTTAAACTGCAGGGTATTTTTTACAGTATACAATAGACATGCTAATGTAATAAATATTTTAATTTCTTAAGGATATTGAACTCTAGTGTCCCTTAGAGGGGACTTTTACAACTTACTGCTACAAATATTGGCACCTAATCATAGAAGAAAAATGATATTAAAATAGTTCAAGGATAAAATCCTATGTGGGGTAGTTGTTCTCAAACAGGCCATGATATCATTTATATATAACCTATAAGCTTAAAGAAGTTATGCATCAATATAGTGGCAAGGAAACCTAACATAACAGTTAAGATCAATGATTGTTATTTTTCATTTAGGCCTTGAAACACACTTCCTTTCCTGAATGAACTAATAAGCCCATTTCAAAGAGAAAGAAATGGAAGCCAAAAACAAAGTTGTAAGGCGAGCCTTGCCAGAAGAAACCGGCTTTCCCTTTTCAGATACCAGAAAGGAACTTCTTTGACCAGCAATTCAGTTCAGTTCAGTCGCTCAGTCGTATCCAACCCTTTGCGACCCTATGGACTGCAGCATGGCAGGCGTCCCTGTCCTTCATTATCTCCCGGAGTTTGCTCAAACTCATGTCCCTGGAGTCGGTGATGCCATCCAACCATCTCATCCTCTGCTGCTCATCCTCTGACTAGCAATTCGCACTGCAATATTGGCTTCGACAGCACAGAGAAGCAGAGCCAAGGAGAGACGGGGGGTTTCGTAGTACTGCCTCTGGTGGCGAGAGGAGGTGCTTATACTTCGCACAAGATTCCCCCATCCCCACCCCACCCCAACCCGAGTCGCGGGACTGAGGTCAGACGTGTGCTCTTCCGATCTCACCACAATTTCTAGACGGGAGCCGTCTAGAAATTGTGGTGAGGCCAACTCCGCGGCTCCGGACGCAGCACAATGGGTGGGCGTGGGCGCTCAGCTAGTTCCTCTTCTCCAGCCCTTCCTGCCAGTGTTCGCCAAGATGTTTGGGGGTTTGAGGCTGCCAAACTCCCTGAGCTGGGGGAAAAACCACAAACGCTTCTTCCCAGGAGCGATTTTCTTTTCTCTTTCTCCGGCCCTGACCAGGGTGTTTGACCTTCTGGCGGACAACGTTCCCCGTGCCCTGAAGCCAGCTGTGTTCCTGACCCCAGAATAAATCAGGGCTGCCCGCGGGGCCTCGCAGAGCTCCGGACACGTTTCCTGTCGAGGCCTAAGGGAAGCGGTTTGCCGCCAGGACCCTGGAGGGGAGGCTTGGCGGTCGAGGGGACGGGCGGGGGTGGGGTGGGGTTGGGGAGCGGGAAGCGGGGGGAGCCAGCGGCGGGAGGCGGTGCCCGCGCTCCCGGGACATCCCCACGCCCTCGGACGGGACAGACCCAAGCTGGGAGCAGCTGTGGGCGCTGGGCCTGCAAGATGAGGCCGGCGCTCGCCCTGTGCTTCCTCTGGCAGGCGTTCTGGCCCCGGCCCGGCCGTGGCGAGCACCCCACCGCCGACCGCGCGAGCTGCTCGGCCTCGGGGGCCTGCTATAGCCTGCACCACGCTACCTTCAAGCGGCAGGAGGCCCAGGAGGCCTGCAACCTGCGCCACGGGGTGCTCAGCACGGTGCGCGGGGGCGCGGAGCTCCACGCAGTGCTCGCGCTCCTGCGGGCCGGCCCGGGCCCTGGAGGGGGCTCCAAAGACCTTCTCTTCTGGGTGGCGCTGGAGCGCCGGCGATCCGACTGCACCCTGGAGAATGAGCCTTTGCGGGGTTTCTCCTGGTTGTCCCCCGACGTCGGCGGGTCGGAAAGCGACACGCTGCAGTGGGTGGAGGAGCCCCTACTCTCCTGCACCGTTCGGAGGTGCGCGGGACTCCAGGCCACCGGGGGAATCGAGCCCGCGGGCTGGAAGGAGATGCGATGCCACCAGCGCGCCGACGGCTATCTGTGCAAGTACCAGTTCCAGAGCTTGTGCCCCGCACCGCGCCCCGGGGCCGCTTCGAACTTGAGCTACCGCGCGCCCTTCCAGCTGTACAGCGCGGCGCTGGACTTCAGTCCCCCCGGGACGGAGGTGAGTGCGCTCTGCCCTGGGCAGCTCTCCATCACGGCCACCTGCACCGCGGCCGAGGTCGACGCGCACTGGGAAGGGATACCCTCCGGGACCGAGCTCTGTCCCTGTCCCGGGAGGTATCTACGGGCTGGTAAGTGCGCTGAGCTCCCTGACTGCCTAGACGAAGTGGGAGGCTTTGCTTGCGAGTGCGCTGCGGGTTTCGTGCTGGGGAAAGACGGACGCTCCTGTGTAACCAGTGGGGAAGGACAGCCGACCCCTGGAGGGACCCAGGTGGTCACCTGGCACCCGCCAGCCACTGCAGCCAGCCTCGCGCCGAAGGGAACGTGGTCACCCAGTGTCCAGAAGAGGCCGGGAGAGATACCCAGTGCCCCCGGACAAGGCAGTGCAACAGCATCTTTTCCCGAGATCCCTCGGTGGGGAGCACAGAGCACGCTATCTACCCTTCAGATGTCCCCTCAAACAGAGGTAAAGGCGGACGTGAACTCTTCAGGAACAGCCTTTCCCAAGGTTAATGCTACGTCTCCCTCGGACAACCCCCAGGCTTTCGATTCTTCCACCGTGGTCTTCGTACTTGTGAGCATGGCTGTAGTAGTGTTGGTGATACTGACCGTGACAGTGCTGGGGCTTTTCAAACTCTGCTTCCACAAGAGCCCTTCCCCTCAACAAAGGAAGGGGCCTTTGGCCTCGCCGGGCACGGAGGGTGATGCTGAGGCGGCTCCTCTGAGCTCCAGCTCTGCACGTTCCACGGACAATGGGGTGAAGGCCGGAGACTGTGGTCTGCGGGACAAAGTAGAGGGAGCCTCGTTGACGGGGTCCTCTCTTGGCTCTGGTGACACATAGGGAAACGGGGGACAGGGAGCGCTCCTTGTGAGTAGTTTTCACGTTTAGTGAAAAGGGAAAAGAGGAACTTATTTGTGCGGCTGACAATTCCTACAGAAATTCTGTCCCCTAAATTCCCTCTATTCCACTGAGGAGCCGGATCTGAACTGAACACTCCTTCCATGAAGATGGAGGAAGTGGAAGGGCCTCAAGGTAGTAGAGGGGGGCCAGGATCCTACTAGGGAGAGCTATTTTCTTGTGTTTATTCTGGGGAATTTGGAGAGGTGGTTGAACTTTTTATGACATGGGAAACGAATGAAGTGGGTTTTTTTTTTTTTTTCCCACCAAAATGGAAAGGAAACCTTCTGTTTACATTGTACGGGCTGGGACTATATTGGTTTGAAATTCCTAGGCAAAAAATAAAGTATTGTTGATAACCCAGACTCAAATATCTTTGGTTTCCCAGAGGAGTAATTATTCAGGAAGACCAGCAGAGGGGTATGCTGGGAATAGCAATAAGAGTGCCTCCTGCTTTTACAGGAAGGAGAAAGTCCTTGTAATGAGGAGTAGATCTTTAAGAACTTTTTCCTTGGTTCTTTTATGCTTTATTTTCAAAGTCATTGTTACTTGGGTACTCTGCTATAAATCCAAACTGTAGCGTTGCCAGAGTGCTGGCTCTAGAAGCAAATTATAGTTGACCACCAATTCAAGTGTTTACTGAGTGTCCTTGCTCAAGGAAACACATGATTTGTGTTTCCCTCTTCCATTTTTTGTGCTCCTCTGTGTAATACCTCCTCAACCAAATAGACCTTTCCCAAACATCAGGATGCTGACCCTCACTTCCAATTATGGCAGTGTTAATTTTCAATTAAAGTGTTACTGCTGAGTATTGATTTGAAATCTTCTGGGTACGTTAAAGCAAAAGTAAACTGGGTTTCCTCCGCAGTTGCTAGGTTCTTGAGCACTGTTTAATCCATAGGAAAATTTGAATTCCATACCCTTCCTTCCCCCACTTCATGAAAGTGTGTGCAGTGACCATACATGCCCATACTGGAATGATTACAGGTTAACAAGCTTCTGTGTGGGCAAAGGCACGTAGTATAGGCAAACAGCTTACCATAAGAATTAATAGTGTAAGAAATAAGTGGGAAATACAAATATCTATCATCTTATCTTGTTAGGACTTGGGATATTATAAAATTGTCTAAACGGAGCATTCTTCTAAAAAACAATCAAGATGTAATGATAATCACTATTTAGTGAGACTGAGGCCACCCCCCAGAAAATATCCCACTTTTATTAATATGCTAGCACTTTAAAACTAAATATTTGAGGTTGGTCCATGGATGGAGATAGAGAAACAAGCTAAGTAACCAGGAAGATTGGAAACAAGGAAGAAGTTTACACTATGATTGACATAAAATCATTGGGATGCTCTTGAGTATATAATGTATTAGATATGTACATATATACATTATATAAAGTATAACATTAAAGGAATAAAGTAATAGGTAATTTGCTTCATATACTAAATATATGTTTAAACAGTTAAATTTAAGCAAAATCACAAATGAATTAGAATTAACAACTTTCAAAGAAATTTTATGTAAAATCATTTCACAAAGATAACTAAAATCAGGTAAGTAGATGGCTTATCCAATGTACCCAGCTTGTTTGAATGAATGTGTCTCAGTTCACCTCAGTTGTAGTATTTTATCTTTGCTCTTTCCCATAAAACCTCTCCACAGAGAAGGTAGCTATTTGAATAAAATATATGGTACTTTCTTTTGTAAGGTGAAAAATAGCCTATCTATAAGGGAAAGGCTACCCACTCCAGTATTCTGGCCTGGAGAATTCCATGGACTATAACTGAACTGAATGTAAATTATCTATAGCTAGTACTATCTGTATCTAGAAGTATATATATCCACCTCTGTGTATGTGTATACACATACTTTGTCTTAAAGTCGGTACTTGTACCATTGTTACAATACAATAGAGAATGCCTCACTAATTTATTATGCAACTTGCCATTGGTGACATTACACATTTGGGGGTCCAAATGTCCTAAGGAAGAATAAATAGGTGTCAGCTCAATAACTTAACTGCTTTTCCCTATTACTTCCCCATATAAGTAAGTCAGGAAAGAATTACAGAACACTGTATGTTTTTACATTTGACTTCCTGACAAATAGCAATTGCAGACCAAGCTCCATATAATTTTGTCTGCTTTCTGGCTGTGACATTTTTCACAAAATTTCGAACCCATGGCAGAATGGAGCCAACCAAGCATGATCTCTTAAAAGCTCTGTTAGGTTGAGGTCAGTGTCCTTCCTCAGAATATGTCTCTACTAATATATTATTATATTCTTCATTATTTCTCCAACCTCTTTGAGGTTGATTCCTTTCTTACTTAAAACCCTCTGTTCCTGCACTTATTTCACAGCCACCTGTTCATTTTCTTAGAAGGAAAACTTGGAACCTCATTTACAGTCTTTTTCTCTGGCTGGGTCCTGCTAAGGAGAAGGCGATGGCACCCCACCTTAGTACTCTTGCCTGGAAAATCCCATGGACGGAGGAGCCTGGTAGACCTCAGTCCCTGGGGTCGTGAAGAGTTGGACATGACTGAGCAACTTAACTTTCACTTTTCACTTCCATGCATTGGAGAAGGAAATGGCAACCCACTCCAGTGTTCTTGCCTGGAGAATCCCATGGACGGAGGAGCCTGGTGGACTGCTGTCTATGGGGTCGCACAGAATCAGACACGACTGACGCGACTTAGCAGCAGCAGCAAGTCCTATCATCTTCCAGTCTCTAAACCCTCGTGTATGACTCTTCCAGTGCCTGTATGTTTCAGTTCCTTGCTTTCCTCACTTCTAACAAGCTCCACTTTATTTCAGCCTCTACTCAACAGCTACACCTGAGCCTTTCAGATGATTTTGAAACTGTTCTACATCTGAAAACACAAATGCAGGCATTTGTGTGGGCAGGCATGTGTTCAGAGACCTACTAGATTAGTCTTTAGAAATTGGGCTTTGGAATCTCTCTCTATAAATTTTAACCCTACCCAGGTAACTGATTTTAAACAAAGTTTGCAAACCACTCGATGCAATTGTGTGTACCTCAACACAAAATTTCATATTCTCTTTTCTCCATTCCCACTATGTCTGGAGAATAGAGGGTGCTTAATCAACAAGCAGAATTACAGTTTTTTATTTTTTCAAGTCTCACAGTGATGTTGAAGTGTCCTTCTGTGGCCATGTCCTCTTGATAATTTTGCTGTAGTCTTGTTCTTCTACTTCTAAGACACTTTTGCTTAAGCTCGTCCAGAATAGGATGGAGAAGAACAGCTATCAAGCTCTGTAAAATGGTGGTGGGGGAGGTGATAAGCTCATGTCTCTCATTTAAAAGCATATTGTAGTGGTTATGGTATTTACATCACTAAAAGAGGTTGTTTAGCCTAAGAGCAAAGAGTCAAATAGTTGCTTTTGAATTCCAAAACAGGTTTTTGATATTCATAAAAGAGAAAATCTTGAAAGGCAGAGCAAAATCATATTTTTCTTTTCTGGTTTTTCATTTGTTTCTCTTCATAAAATAGAATGAAGATATAGAAAGTTACACAGAAAAAATGTATGGCTTGGTGAATTATGATAAAGAGAACACCCTTGTAACCATCAGACCACAGGGGCCAAGAATAGAACTTTGCCAGCCACCCCAGAAGCCTTTCCCTGTGTCCCATTCCAGTCACAGCCCCTTCCTCAATTCAGAAGTAGCCTCTATTTTGACATTTGTAGAAATCCCCTTCTTACATTTGGATGGTTGTATTACGCAAGTGTGTATCCTTAGACATTGTGTTTTAATCTTACGCACTTTATACTTTCTTTTTAACATTTTTATTTACAATTTTTTGTCCATTTTGAAATCATTTCAGACTTAACAAAATTGTTACAGAAATAGAACAATTATAAATACCAATTACCAAGATTCCACAAATGATAACATCTTATATAACTACCATACTATTATCAAAATCAGGAAATTATCACTTATATCATACTACTATGATATATATCACAGATACACACATATACATGACATATCAGTCCATATCATTAGTTCACATAGATCTTCCTTATTCCTTGTTACACCTGTGTGGGATTCCATTAGGGGGAGATACCATGTTGTATGCACATCCTATGTATTTTTTAAAATTTTTTATTGGCGTATAGTTAATTTACGACATTGTGCTAGTTTCAGGTGTACATAAAGTGAATCACTTACACATATATCCATTCTATTTTAGATTCTTTTCCCATATAGATTATTACAGAGTTTTAAATAGGGTTTTCTGCTATACAGTAGATCCTTATTAGTTATGTTTTACACATATATAGTGGTAGGTATGTGTCAACCCAATCTTCTAATTTATCCCTCCTTCCCCTTCCCCCCCCCCCAGTAACCATAAATGTGTTTTCTACATTTGTGGCTCTGTTTCTGCTATATTACTAAGTGAAGTAAGTCAGACAGAGAAAGACAAATATCGTGTGATATCACTTACATGTACAATCCTATGGACAGAGGAGCCTGGCAGGCTACAGTTCATGGGGTCTCAAGAGTCAGACATGACTGAGTGACTAAACCATCACCATGTACTCTGAACAGTCTATTTTCAAGTATCTTTTGATTTCTAGATATGCTCCCCTTCCATCCCATTCCTCCTTCTTATAATTTTCATGTTGGAGAATTTGGGGTGTTTGACCTGTCAAGATTACCACAGTCTGAATTTTGCTGATTTCATACTCATGGCGCATTTTGACATTTTTTTCTGTCTCCTGTATTTCCTGAAAATTGATACTTAGATTCAGAGGCTCAATCAGACTTACTTATTATATCTTTGACAAGACTAAATGCAGTGGTGTGTTTCCTTAACAAGAGCATATAATGTCTGTTTTTTACTCTTAGCAGCCACTGATGCTTAAAGCTTAGATACATTAATTCATCAGGATTACAAAATGGTGCTTATTTTTTTTCATGAATTACCTAGGAACCTTTTTAAGGAGACACTTTCTTTCATTTACTAGTTGGTTATCAAATTATACATGCCATATGTAAGAAAGTCAGAATAAATACTTATTTCTTTATGTTCATCAATTTTTAGGTAATTAATTTCCCTATAATCTTCAAAAGATCAATTATATTTTAACTATTAAGATGAGTTTACAGTACTGAACATATTTGATGGGTTCCAATCAATTGCCATTCATATTTTTATTGAAACTCAAATTATCCTATCTTTGGCCAGTGAGAGCTTCCTAAGATAACTCCTGAGTCCTTTTGACATGATTCTAGTGTCCTTTGATGATTTCCTTGCCATCTGGTGTAACAAGACTTTCCAGGCTCATTATGTATATTTCCTGCCCCAGATCTGGAATTAGCCCTTTCTCCAGGAAGTCTTGGTGTCTCTTAATGAAAGATGATATTTCAAGACTACAATCTGGACTCTATAAGAATTTCACTGCTATAGAATTGGTCATTGTTTCTAGGCCTTTTCAGAAGAAAGATCTGGAAAGTGTCGTAATTCCTGAAATAAGATAGAATTCTACCAGCAAGAGAAAGAAAAAAATATATATATATATTTTAAGCCTTGAAAACATACACGATGACAGAAGTATTCAGATAAGTTTGCCTAAGTGGGCACTTGCTCACTTTCTCATTGGGCATATGCTTTGGGTGTGGTGGGGCATGTGGTGATAGAAACTGGACAGACTGAAGGGTAATGAGCATAAAGGGAAATGATAACTTACTTCCCAGGGGAACTAAAAACCTCTTAGAGAAACCGCAGTCAAACTTGGTGCTGATGTTGTAGAATAGCAGTGTCTAAGAGGGGTATGTAGATGGACCGACCAGAGGGAAGCATCACAGAATGGTGTGAGAGAGAAGCTAAAGTTCTTTTGTCTATGAGTTGTCCTATGGACCTTGTGAAACCTTAGGGTTGGAGCAATCATGACACCAAATAACCTGAATAGACCCAACACACAAAAATTAACTGAAAGGGGAACTGGTACCTTACTGCCGCAGATGTAGACAGCTGAAAACCACTGAAGACTGTATGTCCCACTATAAACCAGGCTGGACAGACCTAGTGACCATAGGACTAATCATCTATCCTCCAATGCAAGGGTAATATACATACTTCCTAGAACTCATCTTTTCCCCATGGATACTTGCAGAAATGAAAGAAAGAGAATCATAGAGTGACCAGTTAACCAGGAAGCACTAAGTAAAATCAGAAATACATGAACTTGCTTCTGTGTGGCAAGATTAAGTTTTCTGTCATCAACAGAAATGATGCTTAAGAACTGAGTTCTGTTACTGAGAAATAAATAAATTTCTATTTGTAGGTATGTTTCATTAGCTTTTATCTTACAAAGAAGTATACATGTTTTTAACTTTGTAACTTAGAGGTACTGTTAACTGCCTCATAAAATTGTTATGAGAAAATGAATATAGAGACTTATTACAGTAACCTGGAGTAGGGTAGAGAAAAGTCAAAAGTGTTAGTCACTCAGGCATGTCCAATTCTTTGTGAACCCATGGACTGTAGCCCACCAGGCTCCTGTGTATATGGAATTCTCCAAGCAAGAATACTGAAGTGGGTTGCCATCCCTCCTCCAGGGGATCTTCCTGACCCAGGGATCGAACCCACATCTCCTCCATTGTGGCAGATTCTAAGCCACAAAGGAAGTAGAATAAGCACTCAAATGCCCTAGTGGCAGATTGAGGAGGGAAGCTATGAAGTGCCCTCATCATGATATTAATAAAGGCTTCCCTGGTGGCTCAGTTGGTAAAGAATCCATCTGCAATACAGAAGATTCTGCCTGCAATGTGGGGCACCTGAGTTTGATCCCTGGGTTATGAAGATCCCCTGGAAAAGGAAATCGCAACCCACTTGTGTATTCTTACCTGGCAAATCCCATGGACAGAGAAGCCTGGCAGGCTACAGTCTATGGGGTCACAGGGTCAGACATGACTTAGTGACTAAGCCACCACTATTCAGACAAGAGCTTTAGGAAGTCTTACTAATGTCATTAGAAACTAGTGAATGTAACTCAAGAGTGCTGACAATCAGAAAACAAGTCAAACATTCTCTTGAGTTTGTTTTCCTGTTGTTTGTGTAACAGTCATCAAGCTAGGCCTTGAAAACATACATGATGACAGGGTCTAGTGAGGCAAATTGTGATCGAATTGAATCTGTATTTTCCTCTACCAGTCAAGGTTTTTGAATTGTGAGTAAATTAAATTTATGTTGGAGTTGTTCCTTGCTAAGAGGTAGTAGCTGTTAAGAGCGTACCGATTCCTTCAGTAGTGAGCATATCTCATAGTGCGTCTTTGTTAAGAGCGTACCGATTCCTTCAGTAGTGAGCATATCTCATAGTGCGTCTTTGTTAAGAGCGTACCGATTCCTTCAGTTGTGAGCATATCTCATAGTGCGTCTTTATTTATATCCAGGACATTTTTGTGGCTGTATTTGATTGATACGTGCTTCTTCTGATTCTTTCTAATTTCAAAGAATATTGAATAAATGTTACCAAGTCAAGAAAAAAGAAAACAAGTCTACCGGTCTGTAACCCTGAACAACAACAAAAGCATTTAAATATGTCCAAAGAGAGCAAATGCTGCCCCTAAGATAAACATACTTTTGTTCTTTTTCCCAAGTATGCTAACTTCTTATATGAGGATGTGATGGAGCTAGTAGCAATACTCATTATTTTTAAAATGATCTATTTCCAATTCTCATATTTTTCTTCAAATGGCAGAACTGGGAGCATGCAGTATCAGCCCGTGGCTACTAGATGAGTGAATACTTAAAGTAACCAGAAGCCTCTTTCTCAAAGCCTTGAGTAGGAACATGTCCTTAATATGAACCACTTCAGTAGGTAAATTTTCCAGGCATAGTAGTGTCTCAGGAGGCAGGGACTGTAATTTAGCCCCTGGACAAGCCCCATGTGGCCTGACTGTCTAGTGCTGTGATCGTGGGTCCCTCAACAGTGTCCAGAGTGTCTGTTTGGCCGACACTACTATTACCAGAACGCTGAGCTTGGTTTAAAGTATTTTCTTTCCTATTACTCCCCTCAACAACATGTACAGAAAACTCTTAAAAATGATAAACCATAAGCAAACTCCTTTACATTCTTTTTGCAAGAAACTTAAATGTAAATTGAGAAGAACAAAACAAAATAATTCCAAATTTCTGATATATTATAATATCCATGTAGTACTTTTTATAGATCTATAATATCCTACATAGCAATTTTTTATAGAAAAGTAACTTTTTTACATGTAGTATATTGTTTTCTATATCCTTACAACATCCCTGTGGAAATGGGGAAGGATAGATGGGTAGAAATCTGTAGTGTCTGTGACAGTTTTTCTTAAACTGAGACTTGCTAAATTACTGAGACCATTATATAGCACATTTGCCAGGTTTTTCCTTTTAATGGGAGGTCCTCTTCCTTGAGAGGGTGAGAAGCTAAGGAGTTTTTTTTATGGATTGTAATCTCTTTGTTCCTAAAGCTGAGTCACATCTGACTGAGCTCCTCGGGTTTATGTGGAAGCTAGGTCAGGATTACACCTTCTTATTCATGCCTCTCCTGGATTTGGCAGGTGACTCAAAAGTCATGGACCAATGCTAGGAAATCCTTGCTCTCCTTGCTCTCAGCTGTTAGGACCCTTATCTGTACCCCCTCACACCACTTTTTCCCTATTTGAGGTCACAGGGTAGGCAGGAGTGGGATGATTAACCCTTTTATTTATGGTCTTGACATTTCTTTCAATGATTTGAGACTTCATCTCATTGTTATCTTTAAATTTCCTCTCTGAACTGCCCTTCCCTTTGGATTACTTGTTAAGTCTCGTAAAAGTGTTACTTGCTCAGTTGTGTCCAACTCTGCAAACCCATGGACTGTAGCCCTCCAGACTCCTCTATCTATGAAATTCTCCAGGCAAGAATCCTGGAGTAAGTAGCCTTTCCTTTTCCAGGGGATCTTCCCCACCCAGGGATCAAATCCGGGTTTCCTGCATTGCAGGCAGGTTATTAACTGTCTGAGCCACCAGGGAAGCCCCTCCATTAAGTCTGTCATCGTGGTTTAGTCACTCAGTGGTATCCAACTCTTTGCGACCCCATGGACTATAGCCCAACAGGCTCCTCTGTCCATGGAATTCTCCAGGTAAGAACACTGGAGTAGGTTGCCATTTCCTTCTTCAGGCGATCTTCTCAACCCAGGGATAAAACCCATGTCTCCTGCATTGCAGGCAGATTCTTTACCACTGAGCCACCAGGGAAGCCATTAAGTCTGCCCTATCCTAAATCACTGCCACAAACAGAAACCGTATTTCCTTGCTTTCCCCTTTTCCTCTTCATTTCTCTCCTCCTGGAGAGTTACCCCAGCCTGTTATCAGTGTGACCTTCATAACACACCACTGCATCATTCAGCTCTGTGGCTCGAAAGGATGCCAGGCTTTCTCCCTGACGTCCACACTCCTGAGCCTCACCCAGGGCCCCGAGACCTTATCGGGTTGCTTCCTGTTTTATTCTGTTTTTTTTTTTTTCCAAACTGAGTTGCTTAGTGTTGGTTTATTGCAGCTCTGTAATTTTAACACAAATTCCTTCTACCTGGAACGCCAGCTGGCCTGTGCTGAAATGTGTCCATAGTACAAATCCTAGTTTAAATGCTGCCTCCAGCAAGATATTTTCTCCAGTCACCTGAGGCTCAAACCAATTCTCTGAAATCTCTCATCACTTCATTTAAATCATTCTTATTTTAGCTACCAGTATACATATTTTTCATCACCTCCACTACATTGTACGCTGTTGAACTGAAAAACTACACCTTACAAATTTTGTAAAAAAAAAAATTGCCTTTACATTGCAAGCTATAAATAGAGGTTTTCTAAATAAATTATAAATAGGCAGAAATGATAATAAATTTGTTTAAATGAATAACAATTTTTATATTGAATGATCAAGATTCTACTCTTTTTAAATCCTTAACAATAATTTAGTAACTATTATTGTTGTTGTTCAGTCACTCAGTTGCGTCGGACTCTTTTTGACCCTGTGGACTGCAGAACTCCAAGCTTCCCTGTTCTTCACTACCTCCTGGAGTTTGCTCAAACTCATGTCCTTTGAGTCAGTGATGCCATCCAACCATCTCATCCTCTGTCACTGTAGTAACTATATTATGTATTATATTTACTCAAAGCTCTCCCAGATTCCTTATAAAAGTTTTCACTTCATGATATATATGTATTAACTCAGACAAGTTTGAGATCAGGTTCTCTGATATGTATTTCAAAAAGTCTGACTTTCTCATATCCACACATACCCTCCAACATCGCTAAGAACGGAAACACTCTTCCTCCCCAGACCATCTCTTTTCTTACAAAGACATGCCTAAAAGATGAGACATCCAGAGGACATCTGTTTCTCCTAAAATCCTCCAACACCTGCCTGCTTCACGCCCAACATCCTCCCCTCTGAAGATCAGTGTCAGATGTCCTGATAGCTCCAACAGCAGTTTTGCCATTGTTTGGGGGAGTAAAGGTGGGAGCAAATCCAAGGCAGACAGTGACCCCTAACCTAACGGATACATGGCAATGGGCTTGGTCCCTGGGGATAAGATCCCCTGGCAGAAGGACTTAGCCAACAAAATAGTCCCACAGCTGTAACTTGGGGAGAACAGGGTCTCTGGGCACACTGGCTTCAGACACTTCAGAGTCTGTGGAGCTAGGATCTTTAGTGCTCCCAGCCAGCAATACCAGTCCAGACTCAATAACCCAACAAATTTATGATCCAAAGGTTAGAAAAGGAGAAAACAGAAATTAAACTTAAAACAATTTACACATCTGTACTCCTTTTGCTCTCACCCAAAGCCTCCCCTGTTACTGTCTCTTCTTGATCGCCCACTTTTTCACCACCCTCATGTCCCTCTGTTTCATTTCTTGAACCCAAAGACAGACTTACAGATTAAAACTGGAAGCAAGTGAGGAGAATGCTGGTGAATATTTCCAAGCCTTCGAAGCTGAAGGCAGACCTCTGCTCTCGTCAAGACTGCCTTTTGGTCTCAGTGCCAGGACCACAGGTGGTGTGCGGGGTGGCTATGGCTCTGTGCGTCCATGGTCAGGGCTCCAGACCACCAGTTTTCCCAGTGATCTGACTCAGAGTGCCTCCTGCTTCTGCAGGGCTTTATCTTCCCTCTTACTCTCAGGCAAGGTTGATAGAATTAAGAGCACATAGCCCTCTCCTTTTCACTTACCACGATTTTAGTGAATTAATTAATTTGTATGTATTTGTCATCTGTATCACCTTTAATATATAGGTCTGTAAGGGCAGAGACCATGTCTGCCTGTTTTTTTCCACATCCACAGTGTCAGGCATGTAAATGGTACTAAGTCCTTATTGAATAAATGGAGGAATAGGTAGATGGTTTGAAACACAGCTGAAGGGCAGGGCGGGTGGGCGGAGATACTTTTGCTGATCTCTTCTGAATACATTTGCATTTGACTATGTATACACAGGTACATGCACACATCTTTTATCTCTATAGCTCTTTAGAAGTTGCCTATGTGCCTCTTCTCTAGACCTCTGCAGTGGCAACCATGCCATTCTTTCAGGGATGCATTCCTTCTGCCACTGTCTGTGCTCCACAGCTCCGTCGTGTCTGACTCTTTGTGACCGCAGGGACTGTAGCCCTCCAGGCTCTTCTATCCATGGAATTTTTCCAGGCAAGAATACTGGAGTGGGTTGCCATTTCATAATCCAAAGAATCTTCCCAACCTAGGGATCGAACTCTTGTCTCCAGGGTCTCCTGCATTGGCAGGAAGATTCTTTACCACTGAGCCACCAGGGAAGCCCTCTTTAGCCCTCCAGTTATCCTCTGCCCTGCCCTTCCTTTGGATAATCTGGCATCTTCCTGTCCCTTATTATACATTAGTCCTTACAGACAGTCCAGGAGATTCATTAGCAGAAGAGTGCATGGGAGGGCAAGGCCCACTTGACAGTGTATTGAGGACTTGTCCTGCTTACCATAACATATGCTGGAAAAGATCAAAGCTGAGCAGAGGTCTGTCTGGGTCTTTCACAGAATGTGGCTCCCCAGGCTATATCTTCATTACCAACAACACCTGCTCTCCAGGCCTCAGCTGCCTGCTCCACATTCTCCTGTAGAGTTCCTCCCACAGGGCAGATTCAACAGGGCCTCAAATTAAACTCATCACAGGTGTCTTTTGTAACATTTACCTCTAATGATACAGTGCTTATTTCGGAATTCTAGGCTGGAAACCTCAAATACTCTTTTCAATCAATTTTTTCTTTTTTTAAGATTTCTTTTATATGGACCATTTTCAAAGTCTTTATTTAATTTGTTACAATAATATTTCTGTTTTGCTTTTTTGCCACAAGACATGTGGGATTCTCCAGTCAGAGATCGAACCTGCACCGCCTGCATTGATTGGAAAGCAAAGTCTTAAACTGGCCAGCCAAGGACATCCCTTCATTTCTTTCTTTAACCTTTAAATTCTCCATCACCAATTCCTGTTGATCCTCCCTTTGAAATGTGCATCAGATCTGCCCTTTTGTATTGAGGTCTACCATTGCCATCCCAGCCTAGATTTTTATCACTGTAATCCCAATTTACTCATTTTTTAAAATTTAATATTTATATCTAAACTCACTTAGCAAACCAGTTTAATCTTTCTGCGGCTCCCTTTAAAAAAAAAAAGCAAAACAGCTTATGCTTCTTATTTTCTAGCACATGAAGATCCAAAAATCCATGACCAACTACTCAAAGTGTGGTCCCACGCTATGTACTGGTCCAATCTTGTGTCCCAAGATTCTTGTAGACACCCATCAGGCTTACCTCATAATCCCCAGGGAAACAACAAAGACGTATTAAGCACATGCTTTGTGCCAGGCCCAGTGATTGGCACTGGAGGGAGATAAGGTAGGATCCAAGACAGACTTGATCCCTGTCTTCACGAACCCTGAAGTCTACCTCGGGATTTTCCTTCCTTCTCCAGGTCTGCCAGTAGGTCACTGCTACTGAACATACACTCCTTTGCCATCATACTGCTGACTCTTCATATACTCAGCCAAAGAAGAGCTTCCCTGGTGGCTCAGTGGTAGAGAATCACCTGCCAAAGCAGGAGACATGGATTCTATCTGATCCAGGAGGATCCCACATTCCTTGAAGCAACTAAGCCCATGCACCACAACTATTGAGGCTGTGCTCTAGAGCCCAGGAACCACAACTACTGAAGGCTGGGCACCCTAGAGTCCAGGCTCCACAACAAGAGAGAGGCTCCACTTGCCGCAACTAGAGAAAAGCCTGCACAGCAATGAAGACGTGGCACAGCCAAAAATTTTTTTAAATTATTAAAAAAAAACCACAAAGGGTATTTATTAGCCTTGTCATTTGGGGAGGGCACCATGCTAGGCAAGGGAAACTTCAAGTCTGGAAGTTAGAGATTACATCTTCAGGACACACCCAGCACAATGCCTGGATGTGGGTAAGTAGTCCAAAACCTTTGACTTTTATATATATAAAAGTCAAAATATGGAAAATCCCATGGATGGAGGAGCCTGGTAGGCTGCAGTCCATGGGGTCGCAAAGAGTCAGACACGACTGAGCAACTTCACTTTCACCTTTCACTTTCATGCATTGGAGAAGGAAATGGCAACCCACTCCAGTGTTCTTGCCTGGAGAATCCCAGGGACGGGGGAGTCTGGTGGGCCGCCGTCTATGGGGTCGTACAGGTCGTACAGAGTCGGACACGACTGAAGCCACTTAGCAGCAGCAGCTGCAGCATATATGTATATATGTATATATACTTTTTGTCCATGCCCCAAGGCTAGTGCCCTGACCAGGGATCAATCTGTGCCCCCTGCATTGGAAATGCAGAGTCCTAACCACTGGACCACCAGGGAAGTCCCTCTATACCTTTTAAAATGAATGACACATAATAAAAGGTTATAAACAGAGCAATCTGAATTCAGAGGAGAGAGAAAGCAGAATGTTGAGGAGTCTGCAGAAGGCTGTGCTTTGAAGGATGCAGGCTATGGACAGAGCAAGGCGTGGGAGAACATTCCAAGCAAGTGAGGTGCCGACTGCTCCAACTACCTGCCCTCTCTGTTTCCATAGTGATGGAGTATACACAGCCCTGCGGGCCCTTGAACTAGGACTATCCGTGCAACAATGTTCTCATCCATAACATGTGAGCAGAAATCATGGGTACAGCGTCCACAGCATCTGCTTTAAAATCAGAGGGGGATACTTTATGCTGTGGAATAAACAGCACAAGGTTATTTCTTGCTCACAAAAGTCTGTTGCAAGCCCAGGGGCTTTTTCACATTCACTCAGGATTCCTGCAGGTTTCCATATCAGATTGTTAACAGTGAGGCCAAATTGAACGTCAGAATTTGGGGCAGAGAAAGGTTTATCACAAGGCCATGCAAGGAGACATGGTGGCTCATGCCTTGAAAAGTCTAGAGCTCCCCAAAGAGTTTCAGCAAAGCATTTTTAAAGGGCAGTTGAAGGGCATAGGTTGCAGGCTACGTGGTCGGCTGTGCACAGTTCTCTGACTGACCGATGGTGAGGCAGCAGGGTGGTGTCCCAGGGGTTTACATCATCAGTCCTTAGGCTCCAGGAGACCTGGGGTATGTGCTTATAGTCTTCAAGAACTTCTTCTATTTGGTGGGGGGTTTTCATATCTGCAAAACAGTTCAAGAAATTTGCATCAAATACTAGTATCTAGGTACTTTGAGAGGAGCTAAAGCAGAGGAGATGGGGGAAGGCCTGTCTCAGGAAGGCCCCATAAGGTCCTACTCTGTACTTAGTAGCTCAGTCTTGTCTGACTCTTTGTGACCCCATGGACTGTAGCCTGCCCGGCTCCTCTGTCCATGGGATTTTCCAGGAAAGAATACTGGAGTGGGTTGCCATGCCCTCCTCCAAGGCATGTCCCTCCAATGGACATTCCCAACCCAGGGATCAAACCCAGGTCTCCCACATTGCAGGCAGATGCTTTACCCTCTGAGCCACCAGGGAAGCCTTCTCTGCTCAATCTTTGATTCTTTGATTCTCCTCAATCTCTAGGAAAACAGATTTTGAACAAGAAAAGGAATACAGGTTCAAATAAAAAAGTTAATCGTAAACTTGAGAAAGGTACCCCACAGGGTCCTGTCACATCTGCCCATCAACATGTGTTTTGGTCATCCTGGCAAGGGGAGCAGGGGCTGGAGAATCAAGCCCATCAATGGAAATCTTGGCAGGTAGGTAACTCATGCTACACTAGCTCCTGTCCCTCTGGTCAACACTAGTCACATGGCTGTGCCTAATCACATGAATGAAGAATTGTAATCTTCCATGTGCCTATCAACAGAAAAGAATTGGATACTAGTAAATACTGTAATGTATATTATACTTACACAAAATGAAGGTGCATGTCATCAATTAATGTCTAGTTTCTGAAGGCTGAGACACATGTATGCATTGACCAGTCTTTGACCATGAAAATGAGGAAACTGCCCTTGAGGATGGTGGAAACACAGGATGAAAGAAATTCAAGTTGATGAATGGTTTCATGGGACAGAATCACTATACCAACCTGGATCATCCACTTCCTGACAACTGTGGGAGAGAGAAATAAACTTCTATCAGGTTCAAGCCCCTGTGTCTTGAAGTCTCTCTCAGCAGCTTAGCCGAAACTCCCAACCAATACAGGCAATGGCATTAACTGGAGTTAGTGTAAGTAAGGGAGTAGTATTTTTGCTTTAAAATAAACAAAAAGAATGACCAGGGAAAGTCCAATGCATGTAGCAGGGCACCCAAAGCCAGGGCTCTGGAACAAAACCAGAGGGCTAGAGTGGAGAGGGAGGTGGGAGGGGGGTTTGGGATTGTGGCTGAGTCATATAAATGTATGGCAAAAACCATTATAATATTGTAAAGTAATTATCCTCCAATTAAAATAAAGAATTAATTTTTTTAAAAAGGAACAGCAAGACACATCTGTCTGTTCCAACCCAGTGAAAAGCTTTGAGCTAGTATGAACTAAAAACAGAAAACTTTTTTCTGGTTTCTTTAAGATCTAGCATATTTCTACATTCAGAGGGTATTTTTTGTGGATAATTGTTGGCTGATTGATAGATAGTAGGAAGAAACAAAAATACGAGAAATCAAAGCTCTAGATCTAACTATACTGAAGGCAGTTGAGTCTCCAAAACATAGCACACAGCCTCCAAACTGAGAAGGACATATACCACCTTGACACAGAAAAAGGTTTAGACAGTCTTCTAACTGAAAAGGAAGGAACACTTCAGTGAAAACCATCCATTGCTCTATTGCTTCTCCAAAGGTACAATGTGAAATGGCTTTAACCCTTTGAGCCACTAGAGAAAAAGAGCATGACTACATAGGAGAAAGCATTTTTTGTTTGCCAAGTTTTATTTTATTTATATTATTATTATTTCTTTTGCTTTTTAAGTTGCAACAATAGAGAGTGGTTAAGGATTCTCAATGAAGACGTGTTTCTTTTGATTTTTCTTCATAAGTGATTTTCTCTTCCCCTTTTTAATGGTATGATTAGGGAAGGTATTTGTTTCGACAAGTAAGGTCATAATTACACCCAACAATTTTTTTATACTCCATTTAAACATGCAAAAGTTTCACCTGTTGGTTCATTAGAAATATTATATTAAAAATATTAATGTTATAGTAATAATAAAACAGACTATAGTGTCTTCTTAGTCAAGATTAACTGAAATATGCATCAGCCACAAGAGGGTTAATATCCTGACCTCATATCCAGATAAATGTCAGTGAAATGATAGCTTTCAAGAGGCTGCATGAAACAATCTAAAATAAAATGCAGAATTAGAGAACTGACAAAATAATTGGGGGAAAAGTAAAAATGAACATGATAATAAACAACGTATTTAAAACCAGAGTAACTCATAATGAGATATTTATATTTATTTTAATCTGATCATTACCCAATTTTTCTATAATGTTGGTTCTATAAACATTTATTTCACTAGCCTCATGATGAAATTATTATAAATATGACTTTAACCAAAATCGGTGGAGGCAAAGCACGGATCCGAGGACAGTCTTGCCCCTTGCAGCCCCGGGTTGGGGTGCTGACCGTAGGAGAGGCAGTTCCAGGGTATCTGGGAAGGTAGTTGGGGTGATGCTGACTGAGGTGTGCACTTGACCCTGGAAATCAGAGCTGGATCTTGGGGAGGCTGGAATTCTAGTCCCTAACCCCGACCAACTGTGGAGCTTTGGTGTTGAGATACAAGGGGCCGAAGCTCACCCACTTACAAGCCAAGTCAAACAGGAAGAGGAATCAGAAAACTATTTCCTTTTAAACTAATGAAAGACAGGGCTGCCCTGGTGGCTCAGTGGTAAAGAATCTGCCTGCCAATGCGGGAGTCACGGGTTCCATCCCTGGTCCAGGAAGATCCCACATGCTGAGGGGCAACTGAGCTCATCCACAACCACTGAGCCTGTGCTCTAGAGCCCACAAGCCACAACTACTCAACCCACGTGTCCTAGAGCCCGTGATCTGCCAGGAGAGATGCCACCAAAATGAGAAGCCTGTGAACCGCAACCAGAGGGTAGCCCCCACTCTCCACAAGTAGAGACAAGCCCGCACAGCAACGAAGACCCCGCACAGCCAAAAAACTAAGAAAAGATAGACATGTGTAGGCACCATGGCCCTGAAAATATGGAACCTGAATCAGACAACCCTGCCTCACGATACCCAGTCAGAAGCCCAACTAGCCAGCTGCGGGCCTCCCACAGCAAAGCCTAATCCCGCAAGCTTGAGGGGAGGATGAGCAGAAGGCACACGCCCTTTGACAGAGCCCCAGCTCAAGAGGGGCTGACGGCTGAACCCACACACCTAGCTCCTCTCCAACTCACTCCAATCAACTCGCTCGACTCCAAGGGGAAGTAAGAAGGCAGGAGTGCTTAGGAAAAATTCCCTTTTCAAAGAACGCGGAGGCATGAAGAAGAGACCCCTCCCAAGGTGAGTCCCTCAGCTGTATAAACCTGTTTTCCATTTTTGAACTAATATCTCCAGTGTATCTTTTCACTCTAATATTTATGATTTTAAAAAGTCTTTGAGAGGCGTGTATGTACCTAGGACTAGAGTACGAAGGACAGCACTCTTGTGGGTCACTTAGAATGGGGAAGGTGTTCCTGACCTAAGTATATGAAATGTATGCCATCATATGGCTTTATTATATTTCAACAAATATCTATTGAGTACCTTCTATGTGCCAGTGAACAGAGTAATTAAAAAAAACAGATCAGATCCCCACCTGTCTTCCCAGAGCTTACACTCTAGTGTGTTTGATGTATGGGTGCATGAATAGTTGTGTCCAACTCTTTGTGACCCCATGGACGGTAGCCCACCAGGCTCTTCTGTCCATGGAATTTCCCAGGCAAGAATACTGAATTGAGTTGCTATTTCTTACTCCAGGGGATCTTTCTGACCCAGGGATTGAACTCACATCTCTGGCATCTCCTGCACTGGCAGACAGATTCTTTACCACTAGCGCCGCCTGGGAAGCCCACACTCTAGGGAGGAGAGATATTAAATAAGCAAGCCCATGAAAGTACAATTACCAAATCAATAAGAGCTTTAAAGCAAGAAAAAGTGGAGGGTGGTAGTTGGAGGAAGGACAAGAAACAAACTTCCAGGCAGAAGGAATAGCAGGTGCAAAAGGCCCTGAGACTGGGATGGATACAGCACTTTTGAGATGTTAGATGAAGACTGGCCAAGAGTTCATTGAGGAAGAATCTGACTGACACAATTTGCATATGGTAGTACCAGGCAGGCAGGACATTATAGAATATGCCAAGGAGCTTGGATTTTATTCTGAGAGAATGAAAATCTAGTGAAGAAATTTAAGTTAGGGGAAAATATGCTCTAAATTATGACGCTAAAAATGACTAAACTCTGTGAAGAATAGATTTGGAAGCATTTAAGATCAATACCCCCATGAAGTCAGCGAAGGCAATGGCACCCCACTCCAGTACTCTTGCCTGGAAAATCCCATGGACGGAGGAGCCTAGTAGGCTGCAGTCCATGGGGTCGCTAAGAGTCAGACACAACTGAGTGACTTCACTTTCACTTTTCACTTTCATGCATTGGAGAAACAAATAGCAACCCACTCCAGTGTTCTTGCCTGGAGAATCCCAGAGACGGGGGACCCTGGTGGGCTGCTGTCTATGGGGTCGCACAGAGTCGGACACGACTGAAGCGACTTAGCAGCAGCAGCACCCCAATGAAGAAATATAAGCCACCTGGCAAAGTCACAGAGGAGAAGGGACAGGGTGTCCTTTGGGCCTCTGGAGTGTAGCCCCAGAGCTCTCGTGTCACAGTCATCACTGGTAAGAGCTCTTGCCACCTACGTGGGTCATTAGAGCCAAGTTGATTAATAACTGATGGTTGGTGAGATGATATTAACCTATCATTTTATATACTAATGTTAACACTATTTAGTGCTTCATTCAAAGGAGTAAAGGTGAATTTTTATCCAAGGGTCCCCCAAATAAAGTTCCTAATAGATATTCTCCCCAGTGACTCAGTGGTAAAGAATCCACCTGCAATGCAGGAACCACTGAGACCAAACTGGCTGTCTAAAGTGTATGTGCCTGGATAAAGTTCCTTTGTCTTGGTAAAAGAAGGGGTAGAAGAATTATTGGGGAGAAGATTTTTTTAATTGAAGTATAGTTAATTTACAATCTTGTGTTAGTTTCGAGTGTACAGCAAACTGATTCAGTTTTATATATATATACACTTTTTTAGACTCTTTTCCTTTATAGGTTATTATAAGAAATTGATTACAGTTCCCTGTGCTACACAGTAGGTCCTTGTTTACCTATTTTATATAGAGTGGTGTACATATTTTAATCCCCAACTCCTAATGTATCTGGGAGAAGATGGTTTTTATCTTGAGGTTGTACTTCAGACCTTGAGTTAGTTACCTTTATAAGCAATAGCTAGAGGTAACACCTCATTTTACCTCACTGTGCATGAGTGTTAAGTCACTTTAGTCATGTCTGGCTCTTTGTGACCCCATGTAGCCCACCAGGCTCCTCTGTCCATGGGGATTCTCCAGCAAGAATACTGGAGTGGGTTGCCATGCTCTCCACCAAAGGATCTGCCCATCCCAGAGATCGAACCCACGTCTCTCACATCTCCTGCATTGGCCAACAAGTTCTTAACCACTGGCTGTCCCCAAAGTACTATTGAGTCACCAATGGCAAAAAAAAAAAGTGCCTATAAAGTAGAAAAATAAAGAAATAAACAAAAGTGAGAGCCTTTGTTTACTACCTTGAGCTCCTCCTTAAAGGAAGCACTGCTAGGACAGCACTCCTGCAAGACAGGTCACCGGACTCTAGGCTCCTGGAAGCTACAGGTGGGAGGTTACCTCTCGTCGTTCCCAGTCCTGAGACCGCCTACAAGGAACCCCAACTCCGTTTATTCAACTCATTCACTGAATACTTAGAGTGCCTCCAATGATCCAGGCATCAGTCAAGAAAAAATGTTTTGGTTTTTTTTCCTGCAAAGAAACGCAGCTTAACTGACTTTAGAGAAAAGGGAGTTTATGGGTTCATGTAACTCAAAAGTGCAGAGTAAACAAAGCCAGCTTCAGTCAATACTGGAGACTAACGCTCCAATGGTTTGAGCGGGGGCGGGGGGGGGGATC